>NW_015558630.1:115621-128241 GCF_001515605.1 Sinocyclocheilus anshuiensis
AATAAAAACTATAATCATGTATCAATGATAATAATAATAATAAAAAAAACATTTGTCAACTTCCAAAAAGTATTTAATATCATCTACCTATATGCATTTTAAATACAGCGGGTTTTTTTTTTTTCATT
This sequence comes from Sinocyclocheilus anshuiensis, assembly GCF_001515605.1. Taxonomy (NCBI): domain Eukaryota; kingdom Metazoa; phylum Chordata; class Actinopteri; order Cypriniformes; family Cyprinidae; genus Sinocyclocheilus; species Sinocyclocheilus anshuiensis. Next base: position 115,750 of record NW_015558630.1, read on the forward strand.
AAAAAAAGAGTGAAATCAAGTTAAATGTGTAATGTTTTACAGCACACGTAAATCTATTCAGTTTAACCCTACTGGAATAAATTAAGATAATTCATTGTACTCCAGCAGGAACCTTAACATAAACATTCTTTTTTCCATTCTTCTTTTTCCAACAGCATTTTTCCATTGTGGGAAGTTAGCCAGAGCATATAAATGGAGAACTGTTTTCTGGAATCTTTACAGTAATTGTACATAGTTTTCTGCTTTGGGCCAGTAAAAACCAATGTCAAGCCACCTGATATCTTATCAGAGCTAAGTGTAAAGTGTGGACATAAATGTTGGTTAACATATTCACATAATTCATAAGTGGCAAATTGACTCCCTCTGACTGACAAATGAAAGCCTTAAAACGAGTTAACTAGATTCAACTTTTTCCTCTGTTCTCAGAGTTTCCTATTTATTTGAAGGGCTAAATGAAAACACATGCTTTCACTCAAGTCTACCAGCCACATGTGGCTGAGCAAAAAGGCAAAAAGCCCTGTGAACTGTGAATGTGCACTTTACTCTGAAATAGGTTTTAGTAAAATCTGGGCTATGTGCATCAAGGACATGGTGCAGTTACGTAGCATAAAAGGAATTAAAGTAAATATTTTCAATTTACTATTGTATGTAAAAATACTGCACATTATCAAAGGCTGATTTCAAGCATTAAAATATTTAACAAGGCAAAATTGTTGGCATTTCTTGCTTTCCTCATGTGGATGATCAAATGTGACCTAATGAAATGTGCCCCTTGTAAACATAAATGTTCTTCAGTCATGAAATGAGACTTTGAAGGAGGTTTAATAACTCAGCAAAGCACTAGCTTCGTTTTCAACCAAAACTCTGCCTTAAGCTAGTTCAAGCGGTATAGCCTGGATGAACCCATTCCACCAAAAGTAAAGCGTTTCAAAAGTGTTTAGCATAATTGTTCTACATTGTTTATTAACCAGTTGAAACTGATAGATGCATCACTGTTCGTCATCAGTAATTCTGGTTTATGTTATTCTGGTTATGTTATTCAGATTATCTGTCTATCTCTATTTATCTATCAGTCTGTTCATCCGTCTGTCTATCCATCTATCTATCTATCTATCTATCTACATTCATCTATTTATCCATCCGTCTGTTCGTCTACACATTTATCCATTGTCCATCCATCATCCTTGTATCTATCTTTCTATCGATCTATCTATCTGGCTGGCTGGCAACACCCTAGCAACCCCAAAGAGTACCATGGCTTCCGCATAGCAACACCCTAGTAACCACCCAGAGAACCATAGCAACAACTCAAAGCACAGTAGCAACACAGTAATGCAAGTACACAAGGCATTTATAACATTAAAACAAAAAAACTTCCATGTTTTTAAACTTTGTAAGGCCTAAATGATCTTCAAATGTCAAGATGTTGATGTCTTGACTGAGTTTTCCCCTTTTATATAAAATGCACATTGTGAAGTTTTTGTGAACATTGCAGAATGTCTTTAATGTTAGTGGATTGTATAATTGAGGCCTGCCTTTGTGTCAAATTGAATGAAATACACACTTGATCAAAAACTGACTCTTTGTTTCTTCCTGTCTTGTGCGAACACTTTAGTTTTCTCATTAGTTTGATATTAAAGGAAGTTTCCATATTTGTAATATATTTGTCACTCGAACAAGACGGTAAATAACAGTATGTAGCAGTTTATCTATGCACTCATACATAATTTCCTGAAACAGAATTGAGAAATGCAAACTGAGGACTTTACGACATTTTTGAAAACAATTTAAAAGTAAATATATTTATATATTTTACATTTAACTTAAAATTACATTACAACAAAAAGTGCATATAGAATTTTTAAAAATCCTTTAAAAAAATTTTTCCTCTGAAGTGAACAATCCGTAGTTTGCTTGCAATTTTCCTAATAGAAGAATATCACTTTATCCAGTGCTAATGAATACATAAAGTAATTCAAATGGTTTAGGAATCTTTCTGAGATTTTAAAAGGTTGGGTTTTTTTCACTGATGAGAATTTTGCACAGTTAATATAATGAAACCGGCCAATACAAGACTTTTAATCTAAAGAATTTATCAGTGTCATCCATTACCGTCGGTTTAACATTCTATTTGATCTGAGATCGTATACTTGATTTTGTGCCATAAACCACATGAAACTTTAGAAATAAATCATGTATTAATTGTTTTTTTTGTTCTATAAACATATAGACTTGGGATTACATACAATTTAGTTTCATTACACATAATCCAGTCCGATTATGGATTGTATTCTTAAATACTGGGATGATGACCATAAGGTATTAATGATCAGCCATTTCTGTGTTTTAGATGCTAATTAGATTTTGACTTTGAGAATCAACAATTGGCCGCCTTAATCCACTGAGCAGATGGCCAACACACTCGAGTCATATCTGAGAAGATTGAACTTAATTTGTCACCATTATTAACTATTTCACTATGCTAGCATTTCAAGCACCCACTTCAGACTGAGAACTCAAAGACTTGCACAGTTGTGTATCATGAGAAAAAAGGCTGTCTGAAGCCCTGAATGACTGTTTGTTTGACTTCTGGAGCAGTTTGAACACAAGCGACAAACTATTTAAAAGACTCTTTAGTGAGGGCCAGAGTTATCTGCATTTGGATTGAAAATGCCAGTCTGGGAGAGGAACAGTCCTCAGTTTGTTTAATATAATGCTGGGACGAATGATCATGCACCCTCATGAAAATGTCCTGTAGTAACCCCTACATATCTTGAACCTGCCAGGAGGGGACACGCCACTGGGTCAAAGTTAATCCTATAATCCGTGTTGCCTTTACATTGGAGTATCATTCGATCAATTTGACCAACCATGTTCAGATGCTTTATAGCCTATAGTGTGATGTTACTGGCCCAATTTTGTCACAACCACTTGTATGTTCAATTATGATATATGTGACCCTGGACAACAAAACCAGTCATAAGGGTCAATTTTTTTAAATTGAGATGTATACATCATATGAAAGCTGAATAAATAAGCTTTCCATTGATGTATGGTTTGTTAGGATAGGACAATATTTGGCCGAGATACAACTATTTGAAAATCTGGAATCTGAGGCAGCAAAGAAATCTAAATATTGAGAAAATCGCCTTTAAATTTGTCCAAATGAAGTTCTTAGCAATGCATATTACTCATCAAAAATTAAGTTTTGATATATTTACGGTAGGAAATTTACCAAATATCTTCATGGAACATGATCTTTACTTAATATCCTAATGATTTTTGGCATAAAAGAAAAATCGATAATTTTGATCCATACAATGTTTTTTTGGCTATTGCTAAAAATATACCCAAGCGACTTAAGACTGGTTTTGTGGTCCAGGGTCACATATACACTTAACAGTCAAACGTTTGGAATAATAATTGTTTTTTTTTATGTATCTTATGCTCACCAAGGCTGTTACAAAAAATAAAAATAAAATAAAATAAAAATAGTAATATTGTGAAATATTACAATGTAAAAGTACACAGCAAAATCCCCAGAGTTAAATCAACTCTGCTCAGAGTACATATTGTCCCAATCTACAGAGTGATTTTACGGAATTTTTTTTACAGTGTACTGCTCAGGCTTTTAGACATGAAAACTTACCACACAATCCTCAACAGTGGTAACTCTGCTTCAGTGTTACTTTAACACTCTGTAGATTGGGACAATATGTACTCTGAGCAGAGTTGATTTAACTCGGGGGATTGTTTTCTATTTGAATGTACTTGATCCTGTGATGCAAAGCTGAATTTTCTGCAGAAATTACTCCAGTGTCACACGATCCGTCAAATATCATTCTTATATGATGAATTGGTGATCAATTATTATCAGTTATTATTGGTGCTCAATTATTAATAATGGTTCTTATTATTATCATTGTTTTGCTGGTTAATATTTTTGTGGAAAGCGCGATACATCTTTTCAGGATTCTTTGAGGAATAGAAAGTAAAAAAACAGCATTTATTTGAGATAGAAATCGTTTGTAACATTGTAACAAGTCTTTACAGTAAAAAAAGTAAAAGAGGTAAAAACATATAGGATTATGAAATGTTTCTTGCACCAAATCAACTTATTAAAATGATATCTGAAGGATCATGTGACCCTGAAGACTGAAGTAATGGCTGCTGATAATTGAGCTTTACCATCAGAGAAATAAATTATGTTAAAATACTGTATATTCAAATAGAAAACTTTTTTTTAAATTATATTTTACAATATTACTGTTTTACTGTAAATATTGTACTGTAAATAAATGCAGAATTTGTGAGACTTCTTTCAAAACATAAAAAAACGTAATTATTCAAACTTTTGAGCGCTAGTGTAATTAAAAAGTTTAACAGCAGTTCACTTAAAGTGGTAATGAAAGGTTCATATTTTGGTTTTGGGAGTCCCCAACAACAGGTTGACATGCATGCAATGTCAAAAAACTATTTCATTGTCTTATAATATGCATTTATTTTTACCTTACTTGCTCAAGGACTCCCAAACCATTCACTCAATGATTCATTTTTCCAAAACCCTCCTTTGCATGAGGCTAATCTGCGTGATTGGTCCGCATCATGACTGTAATCAAAGTCCTTTTAAGGTATTCTATAGTGTTTGCTGTAATGCCTGACAAAGCAGCGTTTGTGAGCGCAGTGCTGCTTTTGTGCTTTGTGTAAAGCGTTACCGGGGAAACCGCTATTTTTACTGCTCTAAAAGGGCACCTAGTGGCAAATAATTAATTTGCATTTTCATTCAACCAACGCGAAAATACCAACAAGTGGGCGGGCAATATGCTAATGTTTCATGTTGACGTCACCATGAAACGGCTTGGGATTCGTTTTAAAAACGACTCGTTTCAATGATTCAGAGTTGACTCTTTCTTTTGGGAGACAATAACTTTATACACGGTGCATTTTCAGATTTAAAACTTTGCAGGACGTTTTCATTCACTTAGAGCTGTCTTACACACTGCATAAAAGGTAATTTTCAAAAATCCATAATAGGGGCACTTTAATTGTGGAGTTTACAGGGCAAAACAGCAGAAAATGAACTGTCACTTAACATCATGAACTGTAACAGTCTGGTTTGACTCTTGCAAAGAATCTGCCTATTGCTCAAAATAATATTTCGCAAGTTTCAGTGTTGCATAGTGTCCGTTTACTGTGACCCAGGACTGTCACGATGGCTTCAGTCTAACAGCAGATTGTGAATGGACTGTTTCTATAACAAAAAGCTTCGTACTTGGAGTGGAAAGTAATCAGGCATTGTTCTCTGCACTCATGGCTGACCTAAAAGCATGAGACTCATGAGCAACTTGCTCTGATTAAAGAAACAAATGTTTAACCACCCATCACAGCACAGTTTTGCCAGGACAAACACGGAGACAAGCAGCTTTAAACATTGCTGAGATGAGAACCAGTTTTGCTTTTGCTTCAGGACCCAATGTAAGAAGTAACCTAAATCAAACCTGTGACCCTTTTTGGATGCAGCTGGGTTGCATTTTCTGTTATCTCGCATAGTTTGGATCCTGGTTTTCGAGGTTCACGTAAACTCTTAATACCTATAGCCTAGGCCAGTGTTTCCCAACCTTTTTCTAGTCACGGCACCCTTTGGAAATTTTAACAAACTTGTGGCACCCTACAAAATTAATTTTGTCACAATATTTGAATTTCTAACTTCGATGTGATAATTTGAAAAGTATAGATATTCGGTACAACAGGGAAGAACTGCAGAATATAATGTCATACAGATATTTTTCAGTGGGGTAATTTTGGTGCAGTAGCACGAGATAGCTTGATTTCAAACTTTGAATTGAATAAAAAATTACAAGTAAGCAGTCAGTAATAAAATAAGAACAAATAAAGAAATTAATAATGATAGCACAAATAAAAAATAACGACAGGCCTTCGAATTAAATAAATTGCTTTTTAGTTTTTCAGGTAGCCCTAGGTCTAACAGTAGGGGTAAGATAGGCCTATTTAACTTTTTTTGTTTTTTTTTACCAATTATCCAAATAATGTTTAGTCCTAGAAAGCTGTTATTATCACAACACGCGAGTATAACATAGCGGTTAGCAGATCAATGAATGAGAGGGCAGCGTTACCAGAGTTGCCCATAGACCACACCATGTTACAACACAGTAGGGCTATTGCAGACAGAAACAATACTGTACTACATCGATGGTTCCTGTCAGCTCGATTTTTGAGCGGACTTTGCTGTTCCGATGAGCATGAACGGTATACGAGTGGAGCGACTGAGCGGAGCGCACACGCATAGAGCGGATAATACGCAGAGTGTCATTCCACAAAGTGAAACCTGAGCGGTGAACTAATTTTCGGCAGCCGAAATTTCGGTGCATCTCTAATTATTGGCGACATCAGAAATGGATATTATATAATAGATGCTTTTTTGAAAATTTTAGCTATTTAAAAATATTAAAAAATGATTTTTTTACACGGCACCCCTGCTCTCGACAGACGGCACCCCAGGGTGCCGCGGCACCCCGGTTGGGAAACACTGGCCTAGGCTACTGTCTCAGTCTGTATCAATTTGCGCCAAAATGTCATATAGCCTAGAGTTTGATTGGACTTGCAGCATTTTATTCCAGCATTGAAGGGTATGGGAAGCGTTTTCTTTTCATTTAAAGGTTGATAAGCCTATTTATTTTTGCTATACTAACTATCATTAGTGTTGTGGATTCAGTGACTCTTTCTGCAGGTTAGTCACCTACCAGTAGGTGGCGGTAAGTGACTGTCTTTATGAGTGAGTCATCAAACAATTAATTCAAAAACGCCGATTAATTAAAAAATTAAAAATTAAAATAAAATAAATGATATAGTGCATCTATATTAATGAATCATTGAATCATTCATTCATCCAAAGCGATCAAACATCAGGAATCACTTAGTGTTGTTTCTCGCAATGCTCGGCGTTATCCCAGCTAACAAAACATGTTCTAAGAACGTTTTCTGCTATGAACATTCATAATGCCCAGTTTTTAAACGTTTTAAAAACGTTTTTTTCCTAGTTTTGCGAACATTGAGGGAATATTAATTTGGAATATTCCCTGACCATTCAGAATATCGTCCAAGGTTCCATGAACTATGTATAAATAATCTTAATGCGCTAAAATTTTGAGAACATTATTAAAGACCAGATAACTATAAACGAATATTCTCTTAATGTTTCTGGAAGAACGTTTGTTCTTTGAGAGTACCTTGCCAGAACATTAGCCAAAGTTCTGTGAACATTCTGTTAGCCGAGTCTGAGATGCGCATTCATTTGCAAAACTTAATGAACATGAATTGCGTTCTGTATATATTGCTTTCTTTATATATAAAGCTGATATAGGCCTTTCATAAATGTTGCAAAAATATTGCGTTCTCCAAGAAACTTTGCATTTGCTCACGAAAGCACTGTATTTAGTTTAGTCAGTGAATCCTCTGCATTTTTATTTTGGTTATTAGTGTGGCAGTGTAGGTGAAAAGACATTAGTTAGTTACTTAATTCAGGAACAGAATTCTAAAACCTATAGTTAAGTAAAGCTTTCATTTCTTTTAGATCACCACAGGTGTTTCCAAAAGTGCCAAGACTACCGTGCAGACTAATTTTGTGTACAAAGTGACTGAGCGAGAGAGAAAAAAGCGAGAGGATATAGGGGGTCTATTCAGCCCCTCAGTCTATGTCAAGTCTCTGTAGCCATTTGTCAGGAAGCATGAATGCTTGCCTTCATCTTCTCCCTTTTTTGCTTCTTTAGGCCAACCACAGTTCAGCTTTAAGCTGATTTTGCCTCTCTTCTTTGTGGGCCGGGAGTAGTCCGTTCTTCCATGGTCCAATAGCCTATAAATTTAGGAGTGACATCACTGCCAGATTATGCTCTTGCCAAGTGTCATGAAAGAAACTCTCCCCGTTGTTCCCCAATGAAAAGAAAAGAGGCAAAGAGGCTCTGGGAAACCCTGACACTCCTCCTTGCCTGCCATGGGAACTGTTAACACAGAAGAGAAAATATTTCAGTTGACAATGCACAGAATGTAATCAGGCACTGTTCCAGGACCAGACCAAGGTTCATTCTGGGACTGCTTTTAATTTTAGGCCAGTCTTGTTGGATAATGGCTACTTATGTTATGGATGTCTATGTGTAAACTGACATCTCTCTAAGTTATGGAGAGATGTCTATGTGTAAACTGAGCTCAGACATCCTTTCATGACTGAAAATCAACAGCCATATGTGGTATATGTCCCAATATTGATTTTCTTGTCCTTATTGATCCAATGCGCACCATTCAAAATTGCATAGTAGTCTAATGTCACAAACTTGCATAGGAAAAGTAGTAGTAATGCTTAGTTTTACTAGTCGTATTGTTTTTCTTTCAGTATTAATGCCTGATGTCAGCCAAAATTCAATGCTATACGAAAATATTTTAAAACAATTCATAAATATATACAAACACTACTATATATTTTATATGTACACTTTTTATATAGATATGTTTAAAATAATATCTATCTAACATGCAATGAGGGTATTGTAGAGTAGGCTCAGTTAGGAATAGTTTCTGTTGGCTTGGAGATGTTTAAGAGTTTTTTTGGATGCTTGAATAGCAGTCTGGCAGAAACCTTGAATAGCTCAAAGCAGGGTCTGCATACCAATGCAGTTAACACCCGGCACTATTGGCAGCTTTTTGCAGTATTGTGATAGTGATAGATTTAAAAAATGTAGATATGGGCATATTTCTGAATCCTTAGTTTTTTTTATTAATCTCAATGAATGTTATTTTAATTAGGTATTTAGATGTAGTTGTTTAATTTTACATTACATTTATTTAAATGACGTTTTTGACAAGACTTACCGGTAATATTGTGAAAGATAGTTTTACATAAATACACCTTTAAAATGCTATTTGAGTAATTTATCTAACAAAACGTTTGCATTTTAACTTGCTTTTTCACAAAAATTACACAAGGACCACAAAGGTTACATGAGAGCAGATTGCAGTAATGCCACCTACTGGTGACAGTGGATGTTGACATAATGGCCTGGGTAATATTGAAATAAAGTATTTCTTCAAAAAAGACCTGACCAAAAAAGAAAATAGAAAAATACTGGAAAAAAAAAACAAACAATAATAAGTAATAAAAGAGCTCTCAAACAATTGTGATTGTTGCAAACATTTATTTCTTCTAAAACATAAATCAGACCTTCAGCAGAATTCAAGTCTGTATTACAGTTACAATTGCATTACAGTTCCAATAGCATTTACAATTGCATACATTCAAAAAAGACCTGACCAAAAAAGAAAATAGAAAAATACTGAAAAAAAACAAAACAAACAATAATAAGTAATAAAAGAGCTCTCAAACAATTGTGATTGTTGCAAACATTTATTTCTTCTAAAACATAAATCAGACCTTCAGCAGAATTCAAGTCTGTATTACAGTTACAATTGCATTACAGTTCCAATAGCATTTACAATTGCATACAGGCCTTTTTTTGACTGGAGACCATATTGTTGATTCTGTTGAGAGCTTTATAAATATGATTTCCGTTTATGGCTATACATTGTACAGGGAATGTTTTTCAATATCTAACTGCAAAACCATGCAAAAGAAAAAAAATGAATATAATATTACATTATACGTTTTTAGTGAAACTATACAATTCCAATTACAAACACACAAATTAAATAAGGTCTGGTTTAGATACATTTTTTAAACAAAATTCTTGCAAACATCATGCAAAACTATTATCTTTGAGGAACATTTTTCAAATATGAACTGTAAATTAGATTTAAAATAACAATACACAAATTTGATGTTACAAATGAACTATTGAAAAATGCTGTTATTCATTGCTTCACAGTTTGCATGAGAACACACCAACAAGCTCATAATCTACCATGGTTAAAGTAACTTTTTTTTTTTCAAGTCCAAAAAAGACCTATATCTGTTACAAGTGAGCATTGCTATAATATGCATTTGTGCAGGTGACTATACATCCTCTTATTCCCAGACATATCCTGATCGGGGTTTCTACATTGCCTAAAATGTCCGGGTTTTGGCTTTTGCTCTCTACAGTCCTCAGACATTATATGTACATGCATTTGCATTGACTGTTCTCTGTAGATCCCACCTTCTTCTTCACAATTTGTCAATTAAGCACAATGCCTGCATGCTGGACAAACTACTTTACAGTCATTACCTTCAGCAAGAACTAAAAGTCAAAACCCAGACAAAACGTATGATCGCTGTACACGTTACTGTACATCAGAGAAAATAAAGCTCTTTCTACAGACATGAGTTTATTCTCTATGGAGCCACATGCTGAACTCCTACAGAAAAGACAGTGGCAGTAAAATAAATGTCTCCAGGGCGGCCCACCGGCACACTAGTTTAATGGTGTGTCTCACTAGTACACACCATTAAACACTCAATATCATTAAATCAAGTAATGGAGTAATGAGCCAGGGAGCCACCAGGGGCAGTGTTGAAAAACACTGTGGTTGCATGCAATTCATTTCATCTGGCACATAATTTTATCCCATACTGAAAAAAAAATCTTCTGTACGAGTATAACGTGCAATAGACATTTTTTGTAACATAATTCAGAATGCCATTTAATTGGCTCTTCTATATTAGGTATACGCCTATCCATGTAATATTGCAAAAAACACATCCACATCGTTACAGACATTACCTTACATAAACTATTAATGTTATGCAGAGAAATGTAAAAACAGTAGCGGTTGCAATGTAATATATTAGAACAACGCAGTTGACTTGATGTTTAATGCTTTTTCCTGGATTTAGCACAACAGTTTAGCTTCATTTTGTTATGCAAAATCCAGTGTGTTCATTTATAAAGAGCACTGAACAAAACATGTGTTTCCTCTGTGAAGTATAGATTTATAAAAAGTTTGGCAAGTTGTATTAAAACAAATGTATGGAAAGCTAAAAGAGAGAGAAATAAAACAAAAAAATATAAAAAAGTACAGCAAACAGGCTTGTCATTTGACCTTTGTCTCTGACTTTGAAACGTTTCTATTGTCAAGAGTTTCTATTGTTACACATTACTACAAGATTGCTTTTAAAGAATATGTGCATAATAAATGGAATGATCATAAATCAGATAAAGGTTCACCATGATCTGAAGTCTACACTTGACATAGTGACAAAAACTCACCCTCCTCTATCTGTGGAATATCTTTGGAGACATCAGGTTCTTCTCCTACAGAAGGGAAATATATATTTCTTTAATCTAATCTCAATCAAATTATTTTACAGTACACCATGGTTATTATCCTCCTGAGACCCTGCATCCTCATATGAGGACATTATATTTGAGTGAATATCTCTGAGACTATACACGCCACAGTTTTAAGTCTGGATGTCCTGTATGAAAATCTTGTCAATTATGACTCCCATTATTACACTTCTTTTTCATTACATTATATATAATGAGAAAACCTGCTATGGCCATTTTACACACATTTTGCATGAAGAAAAATGGTATATCAAATAATTCTGTTATAACATAGTTGAGAATTATCTTAATGCTCTAAAGTTTAGAGCTAAACAATGTAATGACATGAAAAAATACTAATTTTTTCCTAAAATGTTTTGCCGGGTCTTAAGAGGATAAAATAAACTAAAATGACAACTAAAACCATTAAAAACATTTTACTTGAAATAAAAGAAACTTAAAGTGGAATCAAATAAAACAAGAAAACAAACAAAATTTATTTCTGTAAGTTGACAACATCTCTAATTTTCATTTAGTTTAAGTTAAAATACTAAAATATCTAAAACTGAGATACATATAAACAAAAACTAAAAACATTTAGTAATTTTGTTGTGTTTTATTTTAGTATTTCAAATATATGAATACACACGCATAAATATCTTACCTTTTACTTCCTTGCCCACAACAGCTTCCTTCTCAGTTGGCTCGACTACTGATTACAGAACATTAACAAAACATCAGGTAAATGTTGTTTTACATGTTACACATTTAGTATATGTTTATGGCGTTATTTTAATGACAAATGTCGAGAGCGCATTATTGTAGCGCGAAAGCACATTAATATAATGCGCGAGCGTTGTCAAAAGAAAACAGATGTTTTTCACTAAAGGCCTTTCCTTGTTAGGGCCCAAGCCAGTAAGGCTTAGGGCCCTATTGTTTTTCTAAGGATTATTATTATTATTATTATTTTTTTTTTTTTATTCAAACTTCCGGGGCTTTTTGGGGGCCTTAACATCCTCAAAAACTCTTGAAAATTTGCACACGTGTTGGAACCTGCGGCCATCAGGACACCGCAGAGGCTGAGACCTGGGCGTGGTAGAGGGGCTCTACGGCGCCCCCTGGAACAGAGTCAGAAAACTTGATGTATAGCTCACACATACTTGCACGTATTCATATGAAACTCAGTACACATATAGAACTCATTGAGCCGAACAACTTTCAC
>NW_015558630.1:129424-148288 GCF_001515605.1 Sinocyclocheilus anshuiensis
TGTTTACCACGTCTCTTTAATAAAGCTTGCAGATGGATCCACACGTCTCACGTCTCGTCAGCCCCGTTACAATTTATAAGCATATCTATTACAAAGGAGATTTAAATGCTCAGTTATTTTCCTAACAGAAAAAATAAACAAACACAACACAGAGGGATACAGAACTCAGAAATATTTATTTCAAGATGCAAAATAAATAAAGAGTGCGCGCACACTCTCCGGGCGAGAGCAGCGTGTATCTGAGCGCAGAGATTCGCGCTAGCGCAATATATTAATGTGCTTTCGCGCTACAATAATGGGCTCTCGACATTTGTCATTAAAATAATGCCATATATGTTCCCCACAATCAGAATACATGGGCTGCACTTATACCTAAATAGTTTGTCATACCACTTTATAACTGCTAAATTTAAAATAAATAAAAAAAAAACGAAAAACATACCTTTTTGTTTGACCTGCTCAGGTTCTAAAACAAAAACAAATATAGCTGTATTAAAATGATCTTTCTGAATCACGCTCATGCATTTGTTTTTACTGTGAAGGGCTGGCAAATAGATTCCTGTTTGTTATGTGCTGGATTGCTCTGATTTTCTTTGACATGTGGTGTGATGATATTAAAATGATATTAAAAGTCTGTGTAAGTAAAGTCTGTGTTGGTAAATTAGCCATAACACAATCAGCCATTGTACCTTTCTGTAAAGGTTCCTTTACTTGTTTGACCTCCTCATGGGTGATTTCTAGCATCAGGAGAGAGATTTTTAGTCACTGACACAACAATAAGAACACCTTATGTTTTTACATAGCACTCCCTTAGAAAACTAGAAGAAAGTGATTGTGGTGGGTGATTTCAATTCTTAACAGTAGATATATATTTTACCTTTCTTTTTGGGCTCTGGTCTGATCTTAGCTTTTGGAGCCTCTTTATCTAGAATAGAAAAGTGAATCATTTCTTGGACATAATGGATATAAATCATTTGTTGTGATGACCTTTAATCTAAATAACAGTTCAAAGTGATTTACAAAGAAACAAAAACTAATATTTTCATTAAAATAATTTTCTGATTTAGGTTTTTATGGTCTTAGTTGCCCACAAAAAAAATCACAGAATTCATAAAATCACTTAAATAATTTCTGTCAATTAACATTTGCATATTTGTATAATATAGCTGCTGTTACATAGCTTTCCGACATACCTTTCTTTGCAGGTGCTGGTTTACTGATGTTTTTCAGTGCATCACGTTCTGTGTTGTGAAGAAGACAAACTGGTTAAGCTGCATGCAAGTTTCAATTTCATAAGACAATGAAAACTGGATCTAATTTACATTCATCTTGTATTGTATATATGCAGACTAGAGAACTAATAAAAGACAATATGGGTAAGACATAAATATAAATTATACATAAGCAGAAGAGCCAATCTGACTGAAAGTGCATCGTAGAATATTCTAATACTGCTCTAATGAAGCTTCGATTTCATTAATAAATTGTCTCCGGCAATCTCCGGCAAACAAATCCTGAAAATAATAGGTTATATATGAGAATTACCTGCTTTAATATGTGCTGTCATCTTAGTAACGTTCACCAGAGCATCATGGTCTAGAAAAGAAAAATCTTTCACTTACTCGCATGTGAACACTACAGTGGGAATCCCAATTGTACAGTCTGGTTCCTGTTTAGTTGTAGCTCGTTATGTCTATAATTCATGACCAGCTTGAGTAATTGAGAAGTTTTAATACCTTTTTTTGCTGTTTTGACCTTTTCCTTGGAGACTGCTGGTTTTACCTTTACACCGACAGTCTTCGGCTCTAAGATACAAGCAGCATGTGGTTTAACGTAAGCAAAACAATTATTTCTACAAATAATTTATGCAAATTAAGTTTTTTATTTTTCCGGCCTGCTGATAATGACAAAATCCACCACATTTCTAACATGGACAAAATACCTTTGATTGTTCTGTTGTCCATTCGTAAAAGTGTAATTTGATTTTGAGTGGACTCCAGATCACTCTTCATTTCACCAATGTCCTTCCTCAGTAAATCCAGAAGAGACAGTTTTTGGTTGATAGAGTTCAGGAGCTCCAAGTCCAAACCAATAAAACCAAGACCAACATCATCTGTGTATACAGAAGTGTAAAAATCATTTGTGTAAATGATCTGAGGCCATTCAGACTCTTATCAAATGCGCAGATGTTACATGAGATTCAATCATGCAAACGTAAGCTTTAATTATTCATTAGCACCATCAAAAACAAAAAAACAAAAACAGGATTATTAGTACATTTTCTAAAAGACTTGTGGGGAAATCTCACCTTTTTTTGGCGCTGGTTCTAATAACTTTTCTTTAGCGACTTCAGGCTCTATTAAACAATATTTCATGTGATAATAATATTATACAATAATCATGTAACAGAAAGCAACACTACACAGAGGATGATTTCATTGACATTCACACCTTTCTTCACAGGAGCTCGCTTAACTTTCTCCTTGGTGACTTCAGCCACTGAAAAGGAAATGATGTGAAAATATTGTTTAAATATGATTTTCTTTAAATTGGAGGTAAAATATTGGTAACTCTTACCTTTCTTCTCAGGAGCTGGTTTAGCTTTCTCCTTGATGATTTCAGCCTCTAAAATGTTTATAAAATAACATTTAGAGCAAATAAAAAACTTAATACAGCATGATATAATATTCTGCTTGGGAATAGTGTTAATGTGATTGCTAACTGAGTAAATCAAACCTTTCTTCACAGAGTCTGGTTTAGCTTTCTCTTTGACAATTTCAGCCTCTAAAACAGCAATAGTAATAAAAAACATTGGGGAAAAAGCCTTATGGCTTGGCTAAAATTGATAACTCAACTAAAATAACCTGATTATTTTAAGGGGCTGAAACCTAATTTGCTACACAAGATATCACACTAAAAATAGAAGCAAATAAACTCATACCTTCCTTCACGGGGGCTGGTTTAGCTTCTCCTTTGATGACTACAGCTTCTGAATTAGTTATGATGAAAATTTTTTTTATAAAAATTTAAAACACACAGATAAGGAAAATTGTTAATTTAACATTATTAAATAGTTTAATATACCTTAAAAATCATTCTATCAGATGTTAAATGGCATTAATATCACAAAAAAACGTACCTTTCTTTGGTGCTGGCTTTGGCTTTTCTTTAGTAATTTTGGGTTCTGTAAAACACGGCAGTAGAAATTTACAATAGCAAATAAATGGACAATTTTGTGTTACGTGAATTTTGAATTAAAATGTCAACCATGTACCCTTTTCTTCAAGGACTGGTTTTGCCTTTTCCTTTGGAACTTCAACTGAAAAGGAGCGAAACATTAAAAAGGATTTGTTTCTGAGAAAATCCTGAAATGCTTACGGTATTCAGATACCTATTCAAATGTGCAAATGATAAACACTGATTACGCTACATATATTAATACCTTTCTTTGTAGGTTCTGGCATTGGTTCAGGTGCCTTTTCTTTATGAACTTCATGCTCTATAAAAAAGCAGTTTCAAGTGATGAATGATCACACAGTGGTGTGCAACATCATTACACACTCTAAAAAATGCTGGGTCAAATATAACCAAGCGCTGGGTTAAAAAGGGAGAAACCCAGCTATTGGGTTGTTTTGACCCAGCTATTGGGTTGTTTTGACCCAGCGGTTGGGTTCAAAACAACCCAACCGCTGGGTCAAAACAACCCAATAGCTGGATCAAAACAACCCAATAGCTGGGTCAAAACAACCCAATAGCTGGGTCAAAACAACCCAATAGCTGGGTCAAAACAACCCAATAGCTGGGTCAAAACAACCCAATAGCTGGGTCAAAACAACCCAATAGCTGGGTCAAAACAACCCAATAGCTGGGTTTGTCCCTTTTTAACCCAGCGCTGGGTTATATTTAACCCAGCATTTTTTAGAGTGCAGGATGATTTTGTTCACATCATTACCTTTCTTTTCTTTTTTTTTTTTTTTTTATCAATACCTTTCTTTTCAGGAGTTGGTTTAGCTTTCTCTTTGATGACTTCAGCCTCTAAAATCATGATAATATCAAATATTTAAATCATTACCATTCTCTTAAAACTGACCAAAATAGAAATATGTTTTGACATTGTCTTTCAAAATTAAATGACAGTACCTTTCTTTGGTGCTGGCTTTGTCTTTTCTTTGATTATTTCAGGTGCTGCAAAATGTGGGGGTTTAACTTCAAACCATTTTAGAAAATCAGGCTGATATTTCAGTTTCAAATGCCTAACAAAGGACTCTAATACATTCTTAATATATTTAGCCTTTGAAATGCTGAGTTAAAGTATTTTCACTCATTTTTGCTATGGGAAAATCTCACCTATTTTTGGTGCCGGTTGAGGGTCCTTTTCTTTAGCAACTTCAGGCTCTATAAAACTGTTTTAATTCATGTAATGAACAATCATTATACAGCCAAAATAGCATATGCAGGATGATTTCACTGTCATCCATACCTTTCTTTACAGGAGCCAGTTTAACATTCTTTTTGATGACTTCAGCTCCTGAAATAAAAATAGTTGAATAAGAAAAACTTGATTTAAGTAAATATGAGCCTGATCTTTAACTTGACAGCAAATATCAAGCTGCAATAAGTAACTCTTACCTTTCTTCTCATGAGCTGGTTTAGGTTTCTCCTTGATGACTTCAGCTTCTAAATTGTTGATAATATTCATATTTTTTAGCATGATCCTAAATTTTCTTTGGGAATTTTTTTTATTACATTATAAAGTAAATCAAACCTTTCTTACACCGGAAAACAAGAGCATA
Organism: Sinocyclocheilus anshuiensis; assembly: GCF_001515605.1. Taxonomy (NCBI): domain Eukaryota; kingdom Metazoa; phylum Chordata; class Actinopteri; order Cypriniformes; family Cyprinidae; genus Sinocyclocheilus; species Sinocyclocheilus anshuiensis. The sequence goes on from NW_015558630.1 coordinate 134,218, forward strand.
TTCGGGATGATTTCATTGCCACCCATACCTTTCTTTACAGGAGCCAGTTTAACTTTCTCCTTGATGACTTCAGCCTCTAAAATTATGAAAATATTTAGAGAATGAGAAAACTTAAGTTAGAGATTCATCGTTAACTTGAGCACATATCCAGCCACAATAACTGTTACTCTTACCTTTCTTCTCAGGAGATGGTTTAGGTTTCTCTTTGATGACTTCAGCCTCTAAAGTGTTGATAATTAAATAATGTTAATATTAAATAAAAAAGGCTTTTTAGCATGATCTTATATTTTCTCAATAAAATATTTCATTACATTTTTAAGTAAATCAAACCTTTCTTCTCAGGGGCTGGTTTCATTTTCGCTTTGATGACTTCTGAAATTGTGAAAGTATAAACATATTCAGAGAAGACAAAATACATATAATAGAGTTATAAATTAATGTACTCCTCTAAACTGGGCAAAAATTGTACAATGAAAGCACAAATTATCGGCCTATCACTTCTTTGGGTTTTGGTTCAGGTGCCATTTCTTTAGGAACTTCAGGCTCTATAAAACAGTATTTTTTCATGTGATAATTATCACTATACAGTTGTGTAACAGCAACACAAGCTGATTTCACAAACACACATACCTTTCTTTACAGGAGCTGGTTTGACTTTCACCTTGATGACTTCAGCCTCTTAAATGGCCTCTAACACGATGATGATATAAAAGCATTAGCATTTAAAACTGGGAACTTTTTTGGCCATTATTATTTTAAAAAATTGCAGTACCTTTCTTTGGTGCTGGTTTTGTTTTTTCTTTAGTTAGCGCGGGTGCTGCAAAACATGAGGACTTAACTTCAGATCTTATCTTTAAAATAGCAGCTGTGGTGTTATGATGTTAACACATAAGTTGTCAAATATCCTGCAATTCACATTTCTGTAATATTAGCAAAGCAAGCACACAAATCATAATTGACTATTTTTGCCAACATCTGCTGATGTGTTGATAAGTCAGCAAGGGCATATACTAAATATGTACCTTTTTCTTTAGGGACTAGTTTAGCCTTTTCCTTTGGAACTTCAACTAAGAATTGATTAGAAGATAAATAAGAATGTTTCAAAGCAAAACCTTAAAAACTGAAACATAATTATACAATTCAGGGATTCAAAATCACATAAGTTACCAGAAAAACACACGTATAATACCTCGCTTTGCAGGTTCTGGTGCCTTTTCTTTAGGAACCTCTGGCTCTGTAAAACCAAATGGTTTGTTGTGATAAATGATCATCATACATTATGAAAGCAACAATATGTGCAGATTATTTAACTCAATCCATATCTTTCTTTATAGGAGATGGTTTAACTTTTTCCTCAATGATTTCAGCCTCTGCAATGATTATAATATACAAATGTTTATATATCGTGTATCACATTTTGCTTATAAAAAAGTGAAACTGATAGTTGACAGTAAATCAGACCTTTCTTCTTAGGGACAGGTTTAGCTTTCTCTTTGATGACTTCAGCCTCTACAAAACAGAATAATATTTCAGTTTCATAATATTAAACAGTAAAGCTTTTTTTGCTATAAATAGATTGACCATATTTTTGGTAAAAGTGTAAAATGCAAAATGCAAAATGACCTGAGAGGAAAACAACTAATCTATTTTGTGTTTCGGTTCAGGTGCCTTTTCTTTAGCAGCTTCAGGCTCTTTAAGACAAATTAAGTTTTAATTTATAAATGATCATTATAATGTCAAAATCAGCAATGCAAGAAAATGTCGTTCACATCCCTACCTTTCTTTTCAGGGGCTGGTTTAGCTTTCTCTTTCTTGATTTCAGCCTCTAAAATGTTGCAAAATAGTTATAAAAACATTTTAACATAATATTACATTTCGTTGAGGAATAGTGTATACACTAATAACTTTACGTAAGCATACGTAAATTGAAATTATGATAATGCAAAAATATTTAGAGGATGCCAAACACATCCATTGACTTAATCTTAAATTTTGCTTTGAGGAAATGGAAATGTTTTAAATATTAACATAGTAAATGAAACCTTTCTTCTCAGGGGCTGGTTTAGCTTTCTCTTTGATGATGTCAGCCACTAAAATAAAATAAAAAAATTCTAATCTATTTTGCATTAAAAATCTAAAGCTGTTGACTTTAATTTTCTCAGGTTTATGAACATATGAAAAAAAACCACTTTGTAATGATGTCTTATAAATAAATATTGTGTGTTTATGTAACACAGTAGAAGCATACAAACACATACTTAAAGCAGAAACACCTTTCTTTTTCTTTGATGAAAAAATATTATGAGAAATCAAAAGATCCGTGTTATAATAAATCTTCATTGATATCCATACCTTTCTTCTCAGGGGCTGGTTTAGCTTTCTCCTTGATGACTTTAGCCTCTAAAATGGCAATGATGTCAAATATTTTGAAGATTTAAAAGATTTATTATCTTTATAATTTTCTTGTGAAAAGTGTTCATTTGATTCTCAACACAAAAAAATCCTACCTTTTTTCTCAGGGGCTGCTTTAGCTTTTTCTTTGATTACTTCCGCTTCTGTAATTGTTAAGATATAAAAACATTTAGGAAAAAAATTATATTATTCTAAACTAGTTGGCAAAATCTGGAAATGTTTAATATGTTGAAATAAAAATAGAGAATAAAACAATGACATGAAAGAATAAATGGCATAACATTTTGTATAAATACACTGCCTGGCTGGTAAAAGGTATACATATACTAAAATACTTGCAGGATGTTTCTTAAGGAAAAAAAGATGAGGTCTTTATGATCTTTATGATACAGCACTGATTCATGTGATGGATAATCACACAAGCATTTCATTGACATCCATACCTTTCTTTACAGAAGCTGGTCTAACTTTCTCCTTGATGACTTCAGCCTCTGAAAAGTATATGAATGATATACAATATTTAGAGGTTTTAATTTTTTAATAGTCAGAGCTTGTGTAAAATGTTTCTCAACAGTAAATTAAACCTTTCTTCTCAGGGGTTAGTTTGGCTTTATCTTTGATAACTTCAGTTTCTGAAACTGTGAAAATATAAAACATTAATTATAACAACTGACATGAAACTTCAAGTTCCATGAAAAAATAATCATCAAACAAAAGCATTTCATTCACATCCATACCTTTCTTTACAGGAGCTGGTTTTGCTTTCTTCTTGACTTCAGCCTCTGAAATAGCAATGTGGTGATTGTTGAAGTATTTGTTTTTAATATTATCTTTAAAACTGCCGAGATAAAATATCAACATGAACTCACCTTTTTTCTCAGGGGCTGGTTTAACCTTTTCCTTAATGACTTCAGGCTCTAAAATTATCATAAAGTTTAATCATAAATGTTGTTAGAGAAAATGGTAATTTAATTCTTAATACAGTAAATCAAACCTTTCTTCTCAGGAGCTGGTTTAACTTTCTCTTTGATGACTTCAGCCTCTAAAGAAAAAAAAAAATATATATATATATAAATAAAGAAAAATGCGAACGATTAGCTTTATTTACAAAAGGCCAGTGGAAAAGCTGTTATATATATATATAAGCATTATTCCCACTAATAAATGTAAGCAATTTACCCTTCTTTGGTACAGACTTGGGTTTTTCTTTGGTTATTTCAGGTGCTGCTGCAAAACATGAGTGTTTAACTTTAGAGTTTGCAGATGTACAGATAAATCAACAAGGTGCTGCATTACATAATTATTCAAAGTGATTTTGAATTGACAGGTAAACTAGGTACGTACCTTTCTTTTCAGGGACTGGTTTTTCTTTTTCCTTTGGAACCTCAACTGAAAAGACATCACAAGGTAAATTAATATTCTTTCTACGAAAGGCTTATATGAAAATATGTGTACGAGGCATGTTTTCAAAATTGCACATTTTAAAATATAAACAGTAAATATAGAATATTAACACCTTTCTTGGTGGATTCTGGTTTTGGTTCAGGTGCCTTTTCTTTTGCAACTTCAGGCTCTATGAGACAATAACATGTCATGTGATGAATGATCATCATACAGTTGAAATCTAAAGTATAGGATTATCTTATTCACATTCATACCTTTCTTTACAGGAGCTACTTTCTCCTTAATGACTGCAGCCACTATAAAATAACATTTAGAGATTGTAAATAGGTGAATGCTGTTAGCTTGGGTAAAATGTCAATCTGAATGAAGCATAAATGAAATCGATAAAATGTAAAAAGTTTAAATAATGGTAACACTTACCTTTCTTCTCGGGGGCTGGTTTAGATTTCTCCTTGACTTCAGCCTCTAAAATTATGAAAATATATAGAAAAAGTATATTTTAGCATAATTATTTTTGAATGGGGATGGTAATTATGATTTAATTGTTAAAGCAACTCAAACCTTTCTTCTCAGGGGCTGGTTTGACTTTCTCTTTGATGACTTCAGCCTCTAAAATGAAGTTTATAAAAAAATTGAAAGCATTAGCATTGTCTTAAAACTGGCCAGACTACAGGTTTTGACATTATTCTTACAGATGAACTCAGATAACTTTCTTTGGTGCTGGCTTTGGTTTTTCTTTGGTTATTTCAGGTGCTGGAAAACACAGCAGTAAAGAACAGTCATAACTGACTTTTTACATTTGCAAATGTGTTATTTGATCAGTGATACAGTGTCAGAAAATAAATAAAAATCCTTTGTAACCTCAACTGTAAGAGGTTACAAGGTAAATAAGGACATGTTTTTAAAGAAAACTTGTAATGTGAAAATATCTGTATGAGATTCAGTCTAATCTAGTATTCATTGTTGTAAATGTTGATAAAGCATATACTGTATCTTATTACCTTTCTTTGGAGGTGCTGGTTTCTCTTTGATAAATTCAGGCTCTATAAAATAGATGGATAATTCACTTTCAATAATGTCAAGCAACTTCAAGAGCTTCTGAATAAAGAAAATTCTCTCTAAAGAATAATCAAATTGACTGCTGATGAAATATGTAAAATATTCAGTAAATGTTTTTAAAGGTTCAAGAACCAACCTTTTTTGGGTTTCAGTACAGGTGCCTTTTCTTTAGCAACTTCAGGCTCTATAAAACAGTTTTAATGCAATAAATGATCATTATACAGTGGAAAACAACAGCATATTCAGGATGATTTCATTGATATTCATACCTTTCTTTACAGGAGCCGGTTTCACTTTCTCCTTGATTACTTCAGCCTCTGAAATGGCAATGATGTGAAAATATTTAGAGATTTCACAAGGTTTTCTTTAACAATGTTTAAATGTCCTTGGCTAATTTTTAAATTGATATTTAATACAGAATGAAAGTCCACATCAAGCTACAATAACGGTAACTCAAACCTCTCTTCTTAGGGGCTGGTTTAACATCTTTGATGACTTCAGCCTCTGTAATGATAAAAAGAGGAAACAAAATGGCTTTTTAGCATATATGTTCTTTAATTTGATTAAGGGAAATGTTCATTTGACTCCTACTTTTGCTTAACAACAATACCTTTCTTTGCAGGAGCTGGTTTAGCTTCCTCCTTGATGACTTTAGCCTCTGAAATGTCAATGATGAGTAAATATTTTGATACTGTAAAATATTTTCTTTAACATCATTTTTAAAATATGTTTGTAGAATCTGCTTGATGACTTCAGCCTCTTACATTATGTGATGATGAAAACAAAGCAAGCAAAACACTATCACTGTCTTAAAACCTGATTGGAGAAAATATTAGTTTGTATTATTGTTCTCACAAATAATTTTATATACCTTTCTTTGGTGCCCTCGGTTTTTCTTTGGTTATCTCAGGTTCTGTTAAACATGGAATTTATGAAACATAAAAAAGCTTGGAATATGACACACATTAGTCCTGCCTGGTAGCAAATTTTGCAAATATTTAAAACAAACATTGCATATACTGCATCCTAATGTGATACCTTTCTTTGCAGGTTCTGGTTTAGCTTTCTCTTTGGTAACTTCAGGTTCTACAAACAAAATGATATTTCAGTTTTAAAACAGTTCAGCAAAGACATGTCTTTATAGCAGCTTCAGGCTCTGAAACTATGCTTAGAAAAATTACATATGAAATGTTGCATTGGCCTTAAAAACTGTTAAATATTTGTACCTTTCTTTGGTACAGGTTTTGGTTTTGCCTTTTCAACTGCAACAGCAGGTTCTGCAAAACATTCAGATATAATATCATACGATTATGTTTGCTTGGATATCTAATTGTTATTAATATATGTAATTGTACAAATTATTATTTCAATTATTATAAAAAATCATTCTCCCAGATATCCAGGTTCGGTTTAACATATCCTGTTCCTTTTTTAAGGAAATATACCATAATCACAGACTTATCCATACTTTTCTTCACAGCGACAGGTTTATGCTTGTCTTTGCCAACTTCTGCCTCTGAAATATATAATATTATACAGAATACATTTCTACACACACAAAAAATGCACAAAACACTGAACCACTTCAAAAACATGATGAACTATGCAGACAATTAACCTTTTTTGGAAGGTTCAAGTTTTGCTTTCTCTTTTGGAACTTCAGGTTCTGTGAAACAGTATATTCAGTGTGATGTTTCATGTTCAATATGTGCTCATATTCAGAAAAAAAAAAAACCCAAATAATTAAAGATCACTTCTTTGACTTGATATCAACAGATAAAGATTTAACTTGTTACTGGACAGAAATAAACACTTGTTAAGTAGTATAAATACCTTTCTTTACAGAAGCAGGTTTGGGCTTTTCTTTTACAGCTTCTAAAAAAATAAAAAGTTTAACATCAACATTTCTTTCTAAATAACATGAACACAGTTGTATTTTGTGCAATTTTCACATTTGAAAATTATGACCTTTCTTTGGAGTTTTCTCCTTCTCTTTAATAATTTCAGGCTCTAAAAATCAAGTCAAACTGCTTGGTCAAATATTTATGTAGCGTTAATGTACATGCTTAAGTAATGTAAAATATTCCGAAAGTTTTCTTCTCAAACAAACCTGCATCTTAATGGATAATGATTTGCAGGATAATATTTCAGAAAATCAATCTTATGATTTTACTATTACCCTCTCAAATACAGAGCATGAGCTCTGTACCTTTTTTAGCTGGTGCTGGTTTTGCCTTCTCTTCAACAGCTTCAGCCTCTGTTCAAGATTCAATCATTTTTCTTCATGTGATATTCGTTTCAAGATATGCATGTTGAACAATAAAAACAATTGCAATCATTTTACCTTTCTTTAAAGGTTCTGGCTTGGATTTTTCTTTGGAAACCTCAGGCTCTGTACATCAGTGAATGTTAGCAGTTAGCATCATTAACATTGCAAAAAATATATATATATGTCCAATAAATTCAAACTGTACCTTTCTTAAGTGGGGCTGGTTTCACTCTCTCCTTAGTAGCTTCAGTATCTGAAATGACCATAAATGCATGCATTAGAAATTGAAGTAATATTCAAAACCTATCCTTTTATAGGTATTGATATCCTACCTATAGATTATTCTGACTAGCTAAAATGTTTACAGTAAATATTTCAACAAAGGTTTTTTTATTATTACCTTTCTTTGAAGGCACTGGTTTGACTTTCTCTTTTGCAACTGCAGGCTCTACAATTCAAGCAAAAGTAGACGTAAGAGTGGACAAATGCACTCATCCATAAATTTAAGAAAGGAAAATTACTAATGACCTTTTTTAGTAGCGGTTGTTGGCTTTTCTTCTCAGAGAAGATGAAGGTATATATTTAATAAATTATATATGAGACTGACAAAAATTCATCAAGGACACATATTTCCATATTACCTTTCTTTGCAGTTGGTGGTTTTTCTTTCTCCTTAGAAACATCAGGCTCTGAAAATGAGTCAGCAGGCTCAGCTAATGTCATGCATAAAAAATGACTTTTAATGAATTGCTGTTACTTTAAGTGCAGCCAACCTTTCTTCAAAAGGGCCGGTTTAATTTTGTCCTTGGGAGCTTTAACCTCTGAATAAATAAGAAAAGAGAAAAGCATTTCAACTTGCTGATTTCAACTTTTCGTGGATATGGGCGTTTAAAACTGAAAATATTTTATATATACATCCATGAACGGGATGTGTTGAATACCTTTCTTTGCTGGTTAACCTTTTTCTCAGATCCTGCGCAGATGAAATTGTACACATTTAATATAACATTTTGTATTGAGTTTTTAGACAGCTTTTAAAAAATGCAGAATGATCATGTGAGAGTCCATATAAAAACTACTAGCAATATATCCTATTATTACAAAAAATGATAAAATATTGAAATAAATATCATAATGGACTAAAGCTGAAATATATAGTTTCAATTAAAAACTGTACATTAACCCTGTGTAATGAGGAAGCAAAGCTTTATTTATCTATTCTGTTGGAGTTAGTACATCATGTACTGTATGTACCAGATTTCTTCTTTTTTAGAGGGGGTTCCTTGTCCACTTTAGTCACCTTGACCTTTTTGTCAGTTTTTTTCTTGGTGTCCTTTTCTAGAACACATTTAATATACATAGTACAAGAATATTATCTAATAAAACAGAGGTAATGGGTTCACAGCCTTCACTGTTCTTCTTGAAAAACAGCAGAATCTAGACTTTTAGACGTAAAATCTAAATGTGGATGTTGAGTTTTTCACATAAGAGAAATTAGATCATTTCAGTATGTTTTACCACCCTTACCTGTTGGTTCTCGAGTCTTGTCCTCCTTGGATTTTTCTTTTCTTTTAGCCTTTTCCATCTCCTTTTTCTCATGTTCTTTTTTTTCCTTGACTTTTTCTACTGTTATGTGTATTTGATGTAGTGTTATCTCTTCCTCTTCACCTTCAGCCTTCTTTTCCCTCATATCTGGAAGAACAGAAAAAATTATGTGTCACAGTTCTATCATTTTTCTCTTAAATTGCAGTTTTCATTTCATTCATTTCACAAGCACTGTATTTTACGGTGTGCAAGCACTGAAGAAAATAACAAACCATTCACCTTGAATGATTTTGTATATCTCCTCTCTAGTTTTTTTCTCTTTGGGTTCTTTCACTTGTTCAAGAACTGAAACCATGAGTAAATGTTAAATGAAAGTTACATGTTTTAACATCCATTTGATTAATGAACAGTGAGAATTAGTGCATGAATTAACGCACTATAAGCTTGTTAATTTATCATGAATAGTACTTGAAAAGCAGCAAAGTGGTTGTCAGCCATGACATTGTGTTAGATGGCAAAATGAAATTAATAATGTATAATGGATAAATTAAATAATTCATTATCTTAATGGAATCATTCAGTTAAGCAACAAACAGCTTTGCAAATACTCAAGACACTGAAATTGTTTACAAACCAGTGCAAAGAAGTATTTTGTATGGTTTTCATTTTTCCTAATGATTTGATTTGAGAAAGTAATTCTAAATTACACTAAAAAATTTCATTAAAAAAGAAAACATTACACAAAAGCAAACATCATCTTTTGTGGATTTTGCCTATTTAAAGAAACAATATTGGACAAAAGATGCTAAAATTCTTACAGTGAGCAATGTCTAATTGATTACTAACATCAAATAGAGCTCTCTAATTTTATATATATGAACTTGTACAGCAGCAGAGTCCTTTAGAGAATCCTCCAGCTGTTTTTGCTCCTCTTTTAAGCATCTTTCCAGAAGCAGAAGTGAAGTAGAAACAACAGTGATTGAAACTTCATCTTCATCCATCAATTTGTTCTTCTTTCCAGTCCAAATTGTAAGAGACGAATGATAACACAGTGTTCTTCAGAACTGATGAAATATCATTGTGATGTATAAACATAGATATAAACAAACATGTATAAACTATATGTATAAATAATAGATGTATAGATGTATAATATGCAGTGCTGCCCACTGCTCCGGGTGTGTGTTCACGGTGTGTGTGTGTGTGTTCACTGCTGTGTGTGTGCACTTTGGATGGGTTAAATGCAGAGCACTAATTCCGAGTATGGGTCACCATACTTGGCCACATGCCACGTCACTCACTAGATATATAACTATATAGATAGCTTACAACTATGTTATGTTCTATAAACAAAATAACTGACATTTTAGATGCATTATGGCCACCTAATTAGTTAATTTATACTTGGCCAACAAAAATAGTTTAGTTACAATGTTGTGAACCACAGAATTCAAACAAGAATTTGAACACTGTTTGGCCAATCAAATTATTGGTCCTGATCTTTTGTATAGTTGCCGCTAATAATACATTGCCAATCATGTTATATATTTATAACAACAATGAATAAATTACTTATTCTATCAGGTGCAATCATGAGGGGAATATGAAAGCAAAGTTATATGTTAAAATCTTGCACTCTTATACAACTTTTATTAAATTATTAATTTAAATTAAAAAATAATAAAGTTATGAATAAAATTCATAATTAATGAATAATTTTCCCATGGTAAGTGAATTATACTTTGTTATTAAGGTCATCTATTGACACTGCTTGCCTTCTGTCAACTGAACTATCACTTTTCCCTATTTGTGAAGCATGCAAAAAAATGTCTATACCTTTGTCAGACTCTTCATGAAGATCCTTGTGCGCTTCTTGGTCGTCTGTGCCAATGGAATGGATCTTTGATGTTTTTCTCCTGCTCAGGCCTATTTTTATGACATCTCTCTTCCTGTCATTGTTATTTTCATCATCTCTGTCTGTGAGGTCATGCTGGACAGGAGAAAGGACAATCTCCTCTTCATCGTCATGGTCATCTTCACCAGCAGTTGTTCCCAAGATAGTTTGATCTTTAGTCTCCACCTGAACCTCATCTTCATCTACCTCATTCTCCAGGTTCTTTGTGCCCTTTTCAGCATCAGCAATTGCCACATCTTCCTTCTTCTCCTCGTCTTCCTCTTTTAATTCATCCTTACCTGGGACTTCATGATCATCGAGTTCTGTTGCTGCAATCTTTTCCTTCACACAGATGGGATCTGGAGTAGCTTAAGCCAATTCAGGTGGCTGTTCTTCTTCTAGTGACTCTTCAGCTGTTTCTTCTGTGACAGCAATGGCATATCCATCTGTCTCAGGTTCTTCTTCCTCACCTATGAGATCAGAAGTATCTTTAACTGTTTCAAGTTTTCCATCCTCCTCTGTAACGCTGGGAATTTTCTGAAATTCATTTTCATCTGCATCCAATTCAGTTTTGGTTGTAATATTGGAAGTATCTTCTGCTGTTTCAGTTGCTGCCTCTTCAATTGTTTCAGTTGTTTCTTTTTCCTCTGTAACTGCAGAGGCATCATCAATGTCTTCTGTCGCATCAGAGGTCATCATAGTTGACTTGTCCTCTATGAAATCAGATATATCTTCAACCTTTTCAGTTGCCAATTCCTCATCTATGACTTCTGGCATGTCAGATGCTTCCTCCTCTGCATCAACATCTTCTGTCACATCAGAGGTCATTTCATTTGATTCATCCTCTGCAAAATGAGAGATATCTTTAAACCTTTCAGTTGATGTTTCCTCATCTATGACTTCTGGCATATCAGATGGTTCCTCCTCTGTAACATATGTATCTTCAACCGTTTCAGTAACTTCTTCCTCCTCTGTAACAACATCTGAGGCATCGTCAATGTCTTTCACATCTGTAGCATCAGATGTAATTTCAGTTGTTTTCTCCTCTGCAACTGCAATGGTATCATCATCTGAAGTATCATCAATGTCTTCCGTCACATCAGAGGTCATTTCAGTTGATTCATCCTCTGCAAAATGAGAGATATCTTCAAACCTTTCAGTTGCTATTTCCTCATCTATGACTTCTGGCATATCAAAGGGTTCCTCCTCTGTTACATTTGTATCGTCAACCATTTCTGTAACTTCTTCCTCCTCTGTAACAACATCCGAGGCATCGTCAATGTCTTTCTCATCTGTAGCATCAGATTCACTCATTTCAGTTGAACTATCCTCAGCAAAATCTGAGATATCTTCAACCTTTTCAGTTGATGTTTCCTCACCTATGACTGGCATATCAGAAAGTTCCTCCTCTGTAACATCCAAAATATCTCCAACCATTTCAGTAACTTCATCATCTGCTGTAACAACATCTGAGGTATTGTCCATGTCCTTCACATCTGTAGCATCAGAGGTCATATCAGTTGATTCGTCCTCTGCAAATTCAGAGAAACCCTCAAACCTTTCAGTTGCTATTTCCTCATCTATGACTTCTGGCATAACAGAAGGTTCCTCCTCTGTAACATCAAAAATATCTTCAACTGTTCCAGGAGTTTTATCCTCTTCCATGACATCGGAGGCAACCTCATCATCTTCAACTGTGACATCAGAGCTGTCCTCAGCTATTTCAACCCTTCCTTCCTCCAATTCATTTTTCATATCAGGTTTATGATAGAACTAAGCTTATTTTGCAGATAAAAACACATTTACCAGTTTATGTGCGAGACATAATAGTTTGTTCCGATTGGAAACGCGTCATTACATCACATTAATGACCTTAACAGTATGCACGTGCCACACCCTGATAAAAAAAAAACTCAGTTGAGACATTTTTAGCAGTTTCTTCAAAACCCAAAGCTTATATTTTGTGATGTTGAGATGTTGTGAGCTTCTGTGTACATGTATGCATTTAGCAGATGCTTTTATCCAATGTGACTTGTGCTGCATTCAAGTTACACCTTTTGTCAAGTTCAGGAATGATCTTGCTAGCACAATTCTCTACTGTTTGAGCTGTTTGGACAATTTTAAATAAACACTTTGTGCATCTACAGTGCAGTGACTTAAAATAAAACCCTCTATTTCTTTCCACAACCTCAGCTTCAAATCTCAGGGCATTAATATTGTGAATGTCACAATATTCTTGCAACATGTGCCATAACTGCGGTAAGAACTCCTACATGCTGTATGCTTGTGAATAATATCAACTGACGAATGTATCAGAGAAGGTTAGACGTCGCACTAGACCGCAAGAAGAGGACAGGAAAACAAACAGCAAGAAATGCATTTGACAAACTTTTTATTTTTGTATTTTGCAAAACAATCTGGAGAAATTAAACGCAAGCATGTTTACATAATATGAAGAATTATGTAACATGGGCAGTCCTTTGTGAGAAGGAGAGTGCAGAACATCAACATTCATACTATAATACAGACAGAAAATATAAATGACAATCATCCCTGTATGCAGTCATGCAGGGCCTTTTCATGCACCATATTACATAGCCTGTAACACTAAATGTTCTAAATACCAAATGGATTTAAACAGGGTAAGATGCAACTTAACTGTGCATAAATATGAATGGATATGGGATGACAATGAGGCAGAAAACGACATAATTTTAGTCAATTCAAGATTTTGCATTACATATGTTTGAGGTTTGAGTACTAGTGTTAGTTTTGTTTTAATGTAAAGCTTTTATGTAAATTAAAGAATGTGCATTTACTAACCTTTTTCCATAGGGGGCAGAAATTATCCTGGAATAGATTTAGGAATATTGTTAAATTAACATATTATATTATATATTAACAGAGGTATTGAGTAGTGAGTGAATGAATATTGACACAAACCTTTTCGTCTTATCACTTGCGGTGTGTCGTCTGAAACAGAGAATGGCAGGGATAGTTAAAAAGATAATTGTATTTTAATATACAAGCATACATTTGTGATATACTTGATATGATGAATACCTTTGTCTTCCATGAGCATGTTTGAGAGATAGACCAAGAGCATATCCCTCCTGTCATCAAACTCCTCAACAGTGTCTGTGACAACTTTCATGGGATCAAAGCTAATGTCAGGAATACCACCTGAGAAAAATGAAATAATATAACGCAACTGAATACTCTTTTACAACTCAAATATTGAATACAAATTAAACACAATGTTTGAAGCTGATAAATGAACAATACCTTCATCCACTGCAAACAGACTGGTTAGGTAATTAGAGACAGTGGTCTTTATGTCTGTGGCGTCCTCTACAACAATTTCAGCCAGTTCTGCGGGATCAGTGCTCATTTTGGGAAACCAAGCTGAAATATTGATAAAGTGCCTTTATTTGACCTATATATATATATATATATATATATTTCAATCATGACAACTCTCTGAACAT
>NW_015558630.1:148322-156383 GCF_001515605.1 Sinocyclocheilus anshuiensis
TATATAATATAGTGGGTATATATATATATATATATATATAGTGGGTATATAAAGATAATCACCCCTCTTTAAAATATTCACATTTTGTTGCTTTGCAGTGTAATAATGGGAGTAATAATTGGCAAGATTTTCATAATAATATCTAATATTTCATAGGAATATTGATATATAATTTCTTTCCCTATTCACTTGTTGTGTCTCCCCTGAATGTGCTCTGTACAGGACATCCAACTGTGACATGTATGGTCACAGAGAAATTCGCTAAAATATAATGTCCTCTACAGAGGACAAAATCTCCATAGCTGGTAGTCAGGAAGATATCACTGAATGTCTAAAATAACGTGAGAAATCTATACCTTCAAGGTACCCAAATATGGTTGAAGAAATGGTCTTGATCCCACTTAAAATTTGCAGAACTGCTTCAGTGGCAATGTCCCCTGGATAAATGATTGCTACATCCAAGATGTCTATGCAGCATGGAAAGCATTAAACAGAAATCAGTGAGTCTGGCATGAGCAGCTGAAATCATTTTTCATTGATATGCTCAAATATGAATAATTATTTATTTATGCACAGGAATCAGTGACAATTGCAAATGTAGATTGAAATGTGTTTATCAGTAGGGCACTTCATGAGTCTCTGATTACATGTCAGCTCTCAGAGCAACAACGGCCAAATATTTCAGAAATGCAGGTACCTTCAAATAAGTGGAATAAGTAGCTCACTGGGGTTCTGATCCATTCTGTAGCCTCATCCAATGCAGTGCCACCATATTTCACAATTTCAGTGACTCCTGAATCTCCTGTATGGAAAACCAACATAATATAAAGCAAGTCAAAACTAAATAGTGTTTTAAACTGCTTATGAATGATGTTTAAATGCCACGAATGATTATATATACATACCACTGGCACTAAATATTCCTGACAGATAAGACACAGATGAATCAACTGCTAATCTAATAGCTTCCCTCGGATTAAATATTATTTCAGTGACGTACTCTGTATTCCAAATAAAAGAGCAGAAAAAATTGCATTAGTCATGGAAGTAATCAACAAAATATAATACTTCTCAAAGGATTGGCTTAGTCAAAAATGAAAATTCTGTCGTCATTTACACACCTCGTGTTTTGCATGCAATTATAATGAACTTGGCTTTCAAAAAGCACGCAAAAGCATCATAAAAGTATCAGAAAGTGGTCAATATTAGTCCTGCGCTAAATTCCAAGCCACAAGATATATTTGTGTGAGGAAAACATAAGAATCAACCGACTTCCGCCTCATTTAGTTCTCAGCGTGTTCATGTGAGAATTATTGGGGACAGCCGATTCCTGAATCAATCATTCTGGTGGAATCTATTCAGTGAATCGGTTGATTCGGTCTGAATCGTTCGCGAATAGAATTGATCTGATTTTTATGAAGGTAGAATGACGTCAAAAAGATTTGCATACGCAGGGTAAGAGTTGTGGAAGTGTACATAAGACTGTAAGCGTAAATTAAATTTGCATGCGCAAGAGAAGCTTTGTAAAGGTGTAAATCGTGTTTCAAGCGCAAGAAAAAAAGATTTGTATGCAAATCTTTTTGACGTCATTCTACCTTCATAGATTTTCGGGTTCAACTTTTACTGACTCAACTGATCCGGTCACAGACAACTAGATTGGAACATTATGTGTGACGGTCTGTTTTGTACACAAAGCTACTGTATGACTTTAGAATAGCACGTCAGTCGTTTAGATTATATGTGTTATACTTTAATGCTTTTGCAACCTTTTTTGAGGACTGAAAGTTTCAGTCATTGTAATTGCACTGAAAGCAATGAATTATTTTTTAAAGGGGTCATATGATGCAATTTCAAGTTTTCCTTTCACACCAAATACACTAAATAATGATCTTTAAAATAGCATCATATGACCCCTTTAAAGATGCTAATTACTTTCAGCTACTACAAGAAACTATTTGTGTTATGAAAGCATACCGTGAGCATCATAAAACATATTGTTCATATGGTTTATCCTGTTTTCAATGCCTTCAATGGCCTTGCTCACTGCTAGCACTGGATCAGAGCCGAAATCCTGGAAAACATGTACTGATATTTGTTGCAGCTGTTCTCTAAGAGCAAGATGCATGACTGACTTCACGCTTGCAAGAATAAACTGCATCTCCATCTTGTGTTATTTTCTCCCTGTTGCTTGAGTTTAATGACATCATGAACTAAACAAAGAAGCTAATTTTTACAAAAAGTCTTAATATTGTACTTGTCATTGCAAATATTGCATCACGTTTGCTAGATCCACCAAATTCACAAGTTCAAAATTTGGGGTCTTATAATGTTTTTGGAATAATGTTTTTGGAAGAAGTTTCTTATGCTCACCAAGGCTGCATTTATTTGATCAAAATTACAGTAAAAACAGTAATATTATTCTAATTTTAAATAACTGTTTTATAACTTAACATATTCCTTAATATATTACTGTGATGGCAAAGCTGAATTTTCATCTGCCATTACTCCAGTCCTCAATGCCACATGATCCTTCAGAAATTATATATCGTCATATATCAATATGCTGATTTGTGCTCCGATAACATTTATTTTTATTATCTATATTGAAAGCAGTGCTGTTTGTTTAATATTTCACGCTTTTTTGATGAAGAGAAGGTTCAAACAGCATTTGCACTGATATATCTAAAGAAATCTATACACTTAAAAGGTTATGAATATTTTAATTATGGACTTCTCTGTATTAATATTGAAAACAGGTTCTACATAAATGTTAATACAGCATATCATTTGTTTCAGCAGATCTGTTTGTGACAAAAACATGATCAACTGAGCTGTTAATTCATTCTTGTATGGTACCACAACAGCATTTATTGTGATTAAATCTTTTATTTTCCAAACATTATTATAAAATATCATAATATCTACTTTTTTTTTAATCATTTATTATTTATTAAGCTCTGTCTGTCAGTCAAATGCAGGAGATCATGAGTACAAAACCTGCAGTACCTTTAGTTGCCTGAGCCATGGTGGTACTTCAGCCGTGTTCTTTGATTTTGTTTGTGTAATCTTATTTGGACGCTTTCACCCAGTTAAATCCCACTCAGGAAAAGATGTTCCTCTTTGTTGTCCCCATCCAATCCACAGGTGAATCCTCACAATCTTGTGAGAAAAGCAGGATGAGGGTTTTCAAAGTGCCGGATTTGGGATCATGGCTGGGGGAGAATCAATGGGATGTTAGGCCAGGGCCGTAAACAGGGGAGTTCAGGCTCTGGCAGGGGACGCAGCAAATAGGTGCTGGTAATTTAGCCCATGTTATTGGTGCCTCACATGGGCATGGGACGGGAGAAATGCTGGGGTGCTTCAAGGTAACCTTAGCCACTGCAAGCCTGGTTTATTCTTAGACAGTGTAGCGTTTACCAGTTGCACTCTTGCCTTTTAGGTGATAGGGGGGTGTGATCTACTGGAAGAGAAAGAAAAGGAGACAGTTGCATGTTCACAGACTCAAATGTCTTGGTTTTTGATGTTTCAGATAATGTCATTAATTTAATGTAAGTACTATCAGTGACAATGCATCATATTATGTAATATCGCATCGCCACAGTAATCATGTTTTCAAAATAAAGTGTTTTGATGATTTAGATTAAATGAATAATTGGCATTAGGATCTAAAATTACACTATTTAAAGTTAATCATGCTTCTAATTAGCACTCTTTATCTCAAATCTCACTGCATATGGCTTCACTGGTGATTTTATAGAACAGATCTGAAATATAGAATTGCGGCTCCTATTTTTAACTAGGGAACAAACTAGTTGTGGACTTCCATGTGGTTGGATCAACATGTTTTGGCTGGAATGCAGTGGCCCTCAGCTGGACATGCAGGGAATTACAGGACTGCACTCCTGAAATAAAAATATAGCAGCAATATGGAAGGTGAAAACAGAACTTGTTGGCTGCTTGCAAATTGTTTGATTGATTAAAATGATACAAAAATACTACCATTCAAAAATGTTGGGATCAGTAATTTTTTTTAAGCAAGGATGCATTAATTTGATCAAAAATGACAATAAAGACTTTTACAATTTAAAGAAATTAAATATTAAAAATATCAAATTAATATTTAAAATAAAATATTTAATAAATTATATAAAATATTTAATAAATTATTTTTTTTTAATATGTAAAGAAATTTAAAATGGTTATTTAAATATAATGCAAATATAATTAATTCATGATAAATGCTGTTCCTTTGAACTTTCTATTAATTAAAGAATCCTGAAAAAAAAGTATCACTGTGTCCACAAAAATATTAAGCTGCTGAACTGTTTTTAACATTGATAATAATAAGAAATCTTTCTTGAGCAGCAAATCAGCATATTAGAATGATTTCTGAAGGATCATGTGACGCTGAAGACTGGAGTAATGATGCTGAAAATGCAGCTTTGCCATCACAGGAATCATTTACATTTTAAAATATATTAAAATAGAAAACATTTTTATTTAAATATAATAATATTTCACAATATTCATTTTTTACTGTTGTTTTTTAAAAATTTTTTATAAATGCAGCCTTAATTTGTGACCGTAAAAGACTAATTTCAAAAACATTAAAAAATATTACCAATCCCAAACTTTTGAATGGTCATTGCATTAAATAACTCAATGAAAAATGGCCACTAATGTTTTAGAGCCAGAATGCATCCATTTTTTTTAATCTCGAAGAACCTACAAAATGATCTTAACACAAAAGATACTCAATTATAATTTGATGATAGTTGAAAAAGCTAAAGTCTGAAAGAAATGGATTTGAATGACACTTTATTCTAAAAATGTTTGTGCATAAATGAAACAAAGCAATTAAATAAACACAATATTTATGAATTAATCCAAATATAGATGGTACAAAAATAAATGTGAAAATTGTGAGGTTGGATTTTAACACAAATGCAGCACATAATTTAAATTATAGGCCCAAATAAAAGCATCCTTCAGTTGAACCCCAAAATATTGACTTAAATCAACACCATAATTGCTCTTTGAATGTGGCTCATGCAAATATTGTCGCCAGGGATGGGCAGTATTTCAGATACATGTATTTAAAAGACGCATTTGAACTACAAAATACTTTTTTGTATTTTAAAGCCTTTGAAAAAAAATCTAATGTAATTTGCATTTTTGTCGCACACAGAATATGTGAGAATATCTTTGACCTACAGTAAGCATGTTCACAGAGAGTTCTGTCACTTCTTAAATGTGACAAAAAAGTAAAGAATGACCCAATAATGAATATTCAGACATGTCATTTTATCATGAAGGACAAAATGAGGGGCAAAAAACAAGGCAGACCAGCAATGAGTTATCTTGAGTGAAATTCTACCATTTCATAATATTTCTCTACGCATTTAGTCGTGTTATTTTATAATGCATGATCTTGTGAGATATATTTAATGGACTCGTTTTTTCTCTCTCACAACAGTAAGGATGTTAGCAGTCATTTTATATTATTTGCAGGAAAGATGCAAGTATGGTCAAGCATAATGCCCACTTGGTCTCTTACTATTCTGATACATACGCTGCTCTATTGTTAAACCAAAGTGACTAAATAGAAAATGCACTCATTCTAAGAAGCAGTAAACAAAAGATAGACATTGAGTGCTTGCTAAAAGCAGGTGCAAAATAATTAGGCCCAGCAAAATCACTAAAACCAGTGCAGACCAGTGCATTACCTTCTGTGAAAGTCACAATAATGTGTCAGAAATGCTACCTATATGCACTGCTATATGTCTCGGCTAAAAGGGAGTGTTTTGACACATACAGTTAATTTAATATACAACTGACAGAATTCCTTTAATATTTAAAAGAGGCTGGTCAGCATCCTACTGGAAGTGTCTAGGAATGATTTCCAGAATCATTGTAAATCTTAAAACGGTTGACACCGCCTCTATTGATCATGCTTTCCTCACAGCGTCGACTTTCTCGGCCTGGATAAGAACGCAAAACAGCATTATAAAAAGTAATAAAACAAGCCAAATACAAGGGAAAACTAAACACACTATTTACACTACATACAAACAAGCCATTCTTATCATTAAGTGTGACTGATGTCTCTCCCCAGAACTCTATTTTTGGCTTTACTGACAAATATAATGCGACTGCATGTCCTTTTTTCAATGGAAGATGAATTGTGTCAGATACAGGGTCGAGATGGCACAAAACTTGGAAGCTTTTCTCATCAAATGCTCTTTTGATCCGTTTTTTGAAGGGCAGTCTTTTGTGGCATACTCTGTAGTCTGGAGCTCCGTGTTTAGAGGTTGTCCCCGGGTTGGTACTGTGGTTCAGTGGCAGTGAAGTAATCCTCCAGGAAGGCTTGCAGATACTCAAAGGTGGGCCGCTCCTCGGGATCCCTCTTCCAGCATTGGAGCATGAGCTCGTGCAGGGAGCTGGGACAGTCCTGGGGACAGGGCATCCTGTAACCACGCTCTACTTGCTCCAAGACTTCTCGGTTGTTCATGCCTGAGGGACAAATGCAAAGCATGTGCTCTTTAACTGAAAAAAGCCGTGGGGCCCTCAAATTCCTGTATGATGCTGAGTTGTACTTTATTCACGCTCTTAAAGGGATAGTTTGCCCAAAAAGTGAAAGTGAAAAGTTAGTGGGGTCCAGTGTTGTTTTGGACCCCATATACTTGCATTGTAGGGACACAAACAGTTGAAGCATTCAAAGTACCTTCTTCTGTGTTCATCACAAGAAAGATAATCTTACAGGTTTGGAACTTTTTGTGTGAACTATGCCTTTAATTCTGTCATGGGTTTGGAACTCACCCTCATGCCATTCCAAACCCATAACACGTTGGCTAATCTTCAAAACGCAAATTAAGATATTTTTAAAGGGGACATAACACAGTTTCTGGCAATCTCATGCTAATCTTGAGTACCTATAGAGTAGTACTGCATCCTTCATATCTCCGAAGAGTCTTTAGATTGATCAGATTTATAAAAGACAGATACAGCTTTACGCTTCTCTCTCCGAAAACAGTAGAGCTCCTGGAGGAGTGCCGTGGGTGGAGCTTAAGAGTCACGAGCACACGAAGCGTTTGCGTAGCGATCATCCGCAAGCTGTGACATCAACATAAATAAAACAGGAACAAAGTCTTTATTGACCTAAATTTTAATATGTTTATAAAACATTTGTCACCGAAATGCCTGTTGCTGCCCCGGAGAAACAAACTGCATCCACTGTTCCCTTAACACTGGGTTCTTTGGGAAGCTGCAAGGTTATCTTACCCTCACAAGCAAAAACACACTTCTTTGGTGACTGTTGATTTTGTGGTCTAAAAAACAAAATGACAAATCGTCCCGAGCAACAGGCACGTGCACACATAGACATCAAAGGGGGCTTGAGCACCTGGCCTTTTTTCTTCCTCGAGAGAAAGTGCCCTTTTTTTCTGGGGAGTGTTTTTTTTTTTTTTTTTTTAATAAATGAATATATCTATATACTGTATGTGCACGTGTGTGTCACAGCTTTCCCTGTCAAACAAATAAAAAATCAAAATATCAGGTCGGGTCGGGAAATGTTGAGACTTTCTCCCCTCCGTGTCTCTGCGCAACACAGCAGTGTAGCACACATTGATCGGCGCATGTGCATCACAGACAGGCAGAGAGCAGCAGAAGTGTAGCCCTCCCTCCCTTTCCAGTTGTGTTTGTCAGTGTGGAGGTGAGTGGTGATGAACAACAGACTAAGCTATCTGTGCCTCGAATTTACAGCTAATTATCCAAAGACAAAAGGCAATTATAGTTAATTTGTCTTGCTAACATCCATGACTCATGAGAGAGTTAACATGTAAGTTAGTAGGTTAGACCAGTGTGCGTTCTTTCACTGCATAATTCAGTTTATTAAAATGCATTTAGAGTGATCACAAAATTCAAGAGGAATTTAGTATTAAGACACTTACGTTTTAGACACAATATTGAGTGTTTTTGCTCTATTTCTCTGGTTTCCGACCGCATCACAGCACAGAGACAGCGCTCATTAAGATAATAAATGATATTCGCTTAAATTCTGAA
>NW_015558630.1:156859-157086 GCF_001515605.1 Sinocyclocheilus anshuiensis
TTATGTAAAGCACTTTGAATTACCATTGTGTATGAAATGTGCTATATAAATAAACTTGCCTTGCCTTGCCTTGCCTATTTCGCCAACAAATATAATTCCAATTTGCATCGCTGAGCAACATGACTCTGTTTTGTTCCTGAATGAATCACCCGTTTAAATGATTAGGTTCAGTCACAATGACTCACTTATTAACAGTGACTTGCTGCCACCTACTGGCAGTTTTAATT
>NW_015558630.1:157267-157968 GCF_001515605.1 Sinocyclocheilus anshuiensis
AAAAATGCTTTGTAAAAGGTAAAATTGGCCATAAAAGGTAAAAATCAATTTAAAATTATTTGAAAAGATTCATTTCTATCACTGATGTGAACTGACCACACAGAATATGAAGAATATCAAAAACTGCAGTTGTCCACGGTAGCCAGATATCAGCACAATAACACACTCGGCAAAATATTGTCTAATTATCATTATAGATAAAATCCCTGAAAATATTGAGATATATTTTTGTCAATATCGCACACCCCTAATCAGTGGCGGCTCGTCGGGGGAGGCACAGCTTCCCCAAAATTTTGAGGTGAAAATGGGAGGGGGACGATTTAATGTTAATAAAATTCACAAATCATTTCAGTTCATGTCTCAGAATGTGTATTTTTTGTTTGTAATTTCACAGTTGTAATACCTTAACGTCAAAGCGCCGCTTTTCTATCGCGAATGTGCCGAATCTGCTGATGCAATTGCAACCGCTTAGAGAAGGGGAGGGGAAGGCCGGGGGAGAGCTGAGCTCTCGTGACTCCGTTGGTAAAAAAAAATTGCCAATCAGCATCGAGTGTTCACTTTCAGCGCTGAGGAGTGTTGAGAAAAGAAACCTCGTACGGGAGGCTAGCCTCCTTCTGGTATATAAACCAATCATCATAGAGACGTAAATTACGTGATATTAGTTTGAACGTCTCCCGCTGCGCTGATAATGTACCAAGTAC
>NW_015558630.1:158080-173141 GCF_001515605.1 Sinocyclocheilus anshuiensis
AACAGTATATATACAAATTAAAAATAAAGGGAGAACACGCCTAAGCTGGATATAGGCTAACGTTACAGCAGTCGGCTCTTTTAACACAGACTTTTAAGAAGGGATGGATGTTTGCTTCAAGTGATAGGCCAGATAAGTGAAATTATATTATCTTGCTGTATGTGTGTCGTTTTCTTTACGTTTTCTGACTAAAAGCAACCAAAAAGCCTTTTTAAAGTGGTTGAGCAAATAATAATAATAATAATAATCGGCAGGGAACCCCAGACCAATACAATTAGTGTGCCTCCTCTATTTTAAAACCCACGAGCCGCCACTGCCCCTAATATATTTATAATTTATTTATAATTTATATAAATATGAGAAGTGCCCTTTTTTCCACTTGAGCCCCTGCCCCACAAAATGTATGTGCACGTCCCTGCCGAGCAAGTCCTGTGCAGTGCTGCTTATACGAACCCTGAAGGAGTGTATTTGGCACAGAAATACTCCGTCATAAATCCAACTCGTTTTTAGCATGAGAATCCAACTCTTTAACAGTGTAAATAAGTCAGAAAGCATGAAATAGCATTAGACCTCCTCTTTAATAAACCACTGAAAGTCCAGGGGCCTGATGTATAAACGTTGCGTACACACAAAATGAGCATGGAAATGTGCGTACGCAATTTTCCACGTACATATTGGGATTTATAAAAAATAAACTTGGCGTAAATATGTGCGTGCCGTACGGGTACTCTAGACCGTGCGTACGCATTCTTTTACTGGCATAATAGCGAAGCCTAATGATTTCAGACTCTCTTTTCCTTTCAATATACACATTTAGATTAAATATGCTGCTCATTAATGGAGTTAAGCATTGACATAACATAAAGTCATTATTCAAAAGTTAAACAAAAACTTAGACATATAGATATTTAGACATATTTGTAGTGGATGCGCTGTTTTTTGATCACATTTCTTGTTGCATGCTGTTTTAATGACAGCGAGGAGTGCTAGCCTAGGCACACAGTAATGTTTCTTTAAACTGCAGATCTCATGTTAAGATAATTTTTTTTTAGCAAGAACATCAACGATGCACACTTACTTCGATATTGTGGCAGACACTGCTGGATTCGGTGGTCGAACGGTCCACTGGCAAGTTTAAATAGGTCCGAATATATTAGCCTACTGAACAACCAAGGCTGCACGGAGGTGTTTATTTCGCGAACATTCAGAACATTATGAAAATAGCATTGTGATTGAAGGATAGAATCTGAAGCAAACGATAAGATTTGCACGTTTCTTTTTTGTCAGTGACGCCACGTCAGACAATTATGTACACTTATTTACACACACCGTATTTCTGATTCAACTATAGCCTATTTAATAGGCCTATAGCCTAAAATATTTTATTTGTTTAAAACAATTATATACTGATTTGGCCAGTGGAAAAGAAAGAGATCCACTCTATTCTAAAAAGATTCTCTTATAAATATTTTATACAATTTAGTTTTTACATCCATTTTGATATATTTATTCGAAAACAAGACAAGGACAGCGAATGATTTTTTAGCAATGTAATGTACCGTACAAATTGCATTTTTAGTCCGAATGTCATATTTTCCTAATGTCTTGTACCTTTGACGTGTTAAACATGGTGTCACGTGGATAGGAATATGCATGGAAATGATATGCAGATGAGGTTATGCATAGTATAACTAGGCGTTGTAAGCTCCATATATGGTGATTTTGGGGAGGAGATGCATGTACCCCATGTACATCTTCCGCTGACAGGGATTTATAAAAGGATTTTTGCGCAGGTTCTGGTGTACGCATGGTTTTATAAATCTGAAAACTTTTGTGTGTACGCCAAATCTAGCTTTTGTGCGTACGTACACTTTTAGGATGAAATCTACGGAAAGTTTTATACATGAGGCCCCAGGTAACCAATACTTAGAACATTTACATTACATTTATGCATTTAGTATAAACATAGCAGATCCAAAATGGTCATTAAGGCGTCGTAAAATTAATCCATATGAATTGAGTGGTTTAATTAAAGTCTTGTGAAGAGATACGACCACTTTATATGATGAACAGATTTCATTTAGGCTTTTATTCACATATAAACAGACATACACAGAGCTTATCACATTTGGTAATGCATATGTTACACGCTACAACAAACTTTATTGGTTCTCGTGCATCACATACACATATTTGAGCTTCTGTGTTTACCATATGTGATGTGTGTGCCAATCATTGTTTAAATAGAAATAAAAGCCTCACATAAAATGATGTTAATCATATAAAAGCCTCATATAAAGCGATGATCATCATATAAAGAGATATCTCTTCACAAGACTAAATGTCTCAATTTTACATGGTTTCATTTTACAACATCTTTATGACCTTTTTGGATCTGCTAAGTTTTGGTTGCCTGGACTTTAAATGGGGTACAGAAACCTCTCAGGTTTCATTCAAAATATCTTAATTTGTGTTTCGAAGATTAACCAAAGTCTTATAGATTTGGAACAACATGAGAGAGTAAGTGGTGAACTATCCCTGTAAAGGCACAATTTACCCCAAAAAAGGTTCCAAACCTGTCAAATTTTCTTTCTTCTGCTGAACACCAAAGGAGATATTTTGAATGTTTCTGCTTTTGTCCATACAATGTAAGTTTATGGAGTCCAAAACAGCACTGGACCCCACTGGCTTTCACAGTAAGGACAAAAAACACAGAGACATTTTTGTTCATACAGGTTTGGAATGACATGTGGGTGAGTAAACAATGACAGAATTCAGATTTTTGAGTAAATTATCCCTTTAAGAATGAATCTTGCCTCAAATAGCAAACTGTCTTTGAAAAATGTTAACTACATTTTTGTCATTTAAACTGATTAATTTTAACTAATTTTAGTCAGTTGCTGTCAGCATTAATGGTCTAAAAATGTAACTTCCACCATCAGATCTCACCTGGATAAGGCACGCGTCCTTTGGTGACCAGCTCTGTGAGTAGTATTCCAAATGACCACACGTCTGACTTGATGGTAAACCTTCCGTAGAGTGCTGCCTCTGGAGCTGTCCACTTGATTGGGAACTTAGCACCTACAATGGAACACTGGATTTATGGATCTGATCTTGTAATGTGGCCTACTTGTGAATTAGGCAACGTTCCCAGAGAAATTACAGATTTAACTCTGTTGAATATGTGCATAAGGAAACAAACATTAGTAGATAAAACACAGCGCAGTCATATGTTATATGACCTTTATAGCCACATCATCCCCATTTGAGAAGTTGCCATGTCGAAATGTTTCCATATGCAACTGAACATTGTACTATAAACACCAAGCGGCAACCTTCCGGTCTCTCTCGTGAAACCAACACGGAAGTGACTAAAACTGCAATTCATCGACTGGCCGCTAGAGGCTGGCTCCAAATGGGAGTCAGTCCCATAGACTCACCATGTTAAAGTGCCCAACTTTACAGCAGAAATAAATGTTTACAGCCTGGTACAAAAAGTGGTTTTGGTCTATATAGCTAATTTTGCCCTTCATGACAACTGTAAGGGGGGTGAATTTGTTTAGAACTCATCCGTTTAAATTATATTAAGCCTTAAAGTTCTGCATAATTAAGGGTGTGGCCATTTGAGTGACAGGTGGATTGCCGCTGCTGTCACCATCGTAGAGCTAGGTGGGCGTGGTTTCAGCAACCAGCTCCCGCCTCTTTGCCCATTTTCGATTATCCGGGAGTGAGGCGCGGTGACGCGCTGCCAAGATGGCGACGGCCGGCTCCACCCACTTTAGGCTTCAAAAACGCTCTTCAGAAACCTACGTGTGACGTCACGGACACTACGTCCATGTTTTTATACAGTCTATGATAAACACTTACAATAAATAAATATAAACACAGTAATACATGTGATTCCAATATTTATTAAAACAAGGAAATGCCCAGTGAACAAATGCATTATTGCAATTCAAATGTGGTAAACACTTGCCATATGGTAACATTAGTATTTTCTCTAATTTACTGTAGAACTACGTTAGACTGTGATCTTAATAATACATTTTAATAATAAATAATCCAGCAAACTATCCAGACATAGAAGGAAATGTACAGAAATTTGAGCAGTACTTAAATCATTTCACTTAAAAACAACATATTATTGGTTTTTATAAACTCTGATCTTTAAACTCCAATAATGCAATTAACTTTTTTCTGAATTGTCAGTGTAATGTGTAAAGTAAAGCAAAATGCTGTTGCCATATGGCAACACTGTACAATAGAGGGTTGACTGAACCGATGAAGATGATTTGGGAGTGTAACTCTCACCTTGTCGTGCTGTGTATTCATTGTCTTCTATTAGTCTGGCCAGTCCAAAATCTGCAATCTTGCACACTAAGCTGTCACCAACAAGTATATTGGCAGACCGCAGATCTCTATGGATGTAGTTCATCCTTTCAATGTAAGCCATGCCTGCAGCGACCTAAAAGATAAGTGCGCGAGCAATGAAATATTTAAATGTCCCGTGGTCAAGTAAGTGCTTACTGAAACCAGATACCTTAATCTATTATTGGTATCAAAACATTTTAACTAACCTGAGCGGCCATGTCCACTAAATTTGGCAATTTAAGGCCACGTCCTTCACCATCCTTCAAGAAATCCAGCAGGCTTCCTGAAAGACAATCAGTTACATGTGAACAAACCTGTGTGATTTCTTTGTGATTTCTTTGAAAACAGTTGTGCTGCTTAATATTTTTATGGAAACCGTGACACATTTTTTCAGAATTCATTGATGAACAGAAAGTTAAAAAGAGCAGCATTTATTTAGCACTTCTGTTTGCAAAATCTGTTCTTACCTTTGCTCATATATTCTGTCACAATGTAGATGGGTTCTTCAGAGACGACCGCATAAAGCTGCACTAGCTTGTCATGTCTCAGTTTCTTCATTATCTGAGCCTCCTCCAGGAACGACTCTGGGGACATTGTGCCCGGTTTCAAGGTCTTCACTGCCACTTTAGTATTGCCATTCCAAGTGCCTGCCATTCAGAGACGAGATATCATAGTGAGTCACACAGCCCTTGAAAGGAACCACACATAAAACCTTCCATGACAGCTGGCTTTCTTTTGTACAAGAGGAAATGTTCTCCGCCTCACTGACAGGGCAAGATTTATACCCCTGGAATTATAAGTAATGTATGAATATCAAACTCTTTTATTGGGCATGTGGTTAAGCTAATCTCTTACCCATCCAGACCTCTCCGAACTGTCCATTCCCCAATCGTTTGATGAGCTGAAGTGACTCTCGTGGGATCTCCCATACATCTTTGGTTTTGACAGACAGGTCAGCAAGGCGGGGCATGCCTTTATGGCACGGGACTATTAAACGGCAACAAAGTCCTGCAGCCCGGGCTGAATGCAGAAATTTTAATAGATTATACTGTTAGTTTATCATTTAAGATTGATACATTTTTGCATTATGCATTCGAATGCAGATTTACCAGAATAATGGTGCACAAGCTGCTGCAGTGTTTCAAATTGAGCTCTAGTGGTGATGTAATATCCTCCATTGTCCAATTTGCGGATCTTGTAGTGCTTCACGTGGTCGCCTTTAGTTTCATCCCAGTCCTGTATGGACAATGAATAGGCTCCTAGAATAAACATGAGAGAACAGAAAATTAGATAAAGGACAGAACTCTCAAATGTCAGTTAAAAATTCCAAGATGAACATGTTAATGTTTTAAGTCAGCACGTTTTTTTTTTTTGGAAAGAAATTAGTACTTTTGTCTGGCGATGACGCATTAAATTGATCAAAAGTGACAGTAACGACATTTATAATGTTACAAAAGACTCCTATTTCAAATGCTGCTATTTTAAACTTATTCATGAAAGAATCCTGGAAAAATGTATCATGGGTTCCACAAAAAATTAAGCAGCACAACTGTTTTCAACATTGATGATAATATGAAATGTTTCTTGAGCACCAAATCAGCATATTAGAATTATTTTGAAATAATCATGTGACACTGAATGGCAGCTTTGCCATCACTGGAATAAGTAACATTTTAAAATATATTAACATAGAAAACAGTTATTTGAAATTGTAGTAATATTTCACAGTATTACTGTTTTTACTGTATTTTTGATCAAATAAATGCAGCCTTGGTGAGCATAAGAGACTTATTTTGAACACAATAAAAATTTTTACTGACCCCACATTTGCGAATGGTAGCATAACTGCAAATTACCTTTTGTGGTCTCACTCTCTCTTATAAGGAAAGTGCCTCTGGGATTTCCATTTGACAACAGTTGCCGTTCTGCATCTTTACGGCCAAGTTTTCCAAAATACCAACTACAAAGAGATACATAGTGTTTGGTTTGGTTAACAGTATGACCACATGACAAAGACATGTTATTGCCCTTGTCCCAATGAAAATACTACGAGGAGTAACGCAAATAACAGGCATTGTTCTTCTGGATAGTCTTCCTATTTATATTTCACTTTTGTCTATTTTAGAACTAAAACAGAACTCACTCTTCTGCCTGTATGGAGTCTACTGGAGCCACATAATTACTGGGTATGTATCCTGTTCCACCTGTAGTGAGAGAGCGGGCCTCCCACCAGTCTCCTTCCCTGATATACAGCAACAGCAGCAAGAGAACAAATAAATAATGAATACATTTCTAATGGGTCAAGTTTCAATTATTGAGAAGGAAACTACAATGC
This sequence comes from Sinocyclocheilus anshuiensis, assembly GCF_001515605.1. Classification (NCBI taxonomy): domain Eukaryota; kingdom Metazoa; phylum Chordata; class Actinopteri; order Cypriniformes; family Cyprinidae; genus Sinocyclocheilus; species Sinocyclocheilus anshuiensis. The sequence continues at coordinate 164,787 of NW_015558630.1, forward strand.
ACATATATTTAAAAAAATGTACAAATCTCCCAAAAAGTAAAGTACAGATACATTATCGTTCAAAAGTTTGGGGTCAGTAAGATTTTTTTTTTTTAATTAAATTAACATTTTTATTCAGCAAAGATGCATTACATTTATCAAATGTAAAAATAAAGACATTTATAATGTAGCAAAAGATTTATATTTCAAACAAATGTTGTTCTTTTGAAAATTCTAATCATCAAAATATCCTAAAAAAAAATGAATTTACACAGCACAACGGTTTTCAACAATTATAATAATAAATGTTTCTTGAACACCATATTAGTATATCAGAATGATTTCTTGATGATGATGACATTGAAAACTGGAGTAATGGATACTGAAAATTTAGCATTAAATTAATTAATTAATTAATTAATTACATTTTACAATATATTCAAGTAGAAGACTTTAAATTGTTACTTGAAATTGTTAAAAAAAAATCACAATATTACAGATTTTACTGTATTATTGATCAAATAAATGCAGCCTTGGTGAGCATAAGAGACTTCCTTGGAAAACATTAAACAATCTTACTGACCCCAAACTTTAGAACAGTAGAGTACATTAAAAGCATTAGTTAATGTTTCAGACAGCATCCTACTGAAAAGCATAATTTAAAAAAAATATTCAGAAAGAACACTTTTGGATTGGATTATGAAACATTGTTTTTGATGGTCTCTTAAAATATGTTCTGTGAACTCACGTGCTATTTAGAATCTGGAACTTTTCCCCTTTCCTGAAGCTGAGGTCATCCTCTGACCTTGCCTCATAATCATAAAGTGCTACAAAGAGTGTTACTCCTGCAAAAGAAAATGACAAATAACATCAGCTTACTAAAACAATGCAGTTTTATAGAAATATTACAATGTTTCAACAATGTGCAATGTACAATGTGATCCAAAGTGGAAATTGTTGGGATATTTTTTAAAAAGATTGAGACAAAAGTTATTTTAAATGGTCAACATTAAATGACATTTACAACTCATTTGACTTTCATTCAATATTTTAAAATAAAATAGGATATTCAATGAAAGAAATGTAGGCCAGGACTTGATTTTATCCATCAGATCACGATACCAGAATGAAGCCAGTAGGGAAGGGGCTGAAAAATGAGGCCTTGGTGATGTCAGCCAAAAAGGAAAGTTTTTTCAGAGATTTAACAAGGAAAAGAAACTTCTTTTTTTTTATTTGGAATGATGTGGACAGATCCAACAAGAGCAAAGTCCTCTCATTTGTTCTACCTGTTCCAACCCGGGATCGTAGCGTTCCAGAGTGTGAAGAAGAGTTCACTCCCCCAAACACAGTCACTCCTTGACTGACAGGCGCATGGAAGTTATTGTAGTTGGGTATAGTGGTGACTCCAAAGCTGGGGTAGTGCTGAGGTGTCGGATCAGCCCCATATCGATATCCTGCATGCTGTGAGACACTAGTTTCTCTGTCGTCTGTGAGTTTGGTTGCCTCTTTGTCCTTGCATTGCACACAGCCCATTATCTATATTCTTTGTGGTGAAGAAAGGCATAAATGAACATTCATACAAAATGACTTGATATATATTTATTTCTGCTTTGACATTTTATTGGTTTGAATCTAATCAAATTAAGACATATTAAAGAGGAGGTTAAGATTCATATTCAGAACAACTGACTGGAAGTAAACAAATATCCCTAATTGATTACTTGAAACAGACATAAATCAATAATCAATTCAACAAGTGATTCAGAAAGACATTTGGTTTTAAGCACACAGTCTGTAATTACAGTGAAAACAAATGGATGTGTCACTAAATATGTGATTTATTTAATCTTATTTGCAAATATCATGATTTGGATAATTGAATTAGTTAAAGGAATAGTTCACCCAAAAATGAAAATTTGTTGAAAATATATTCACCATATATTATAAATATATTCAGGCCATCCAAGATTTAGATGAGTTTGTTTCTGCATCGGAACACATTTGGAGAAATTTAGCATTTCATCACTTGCTCACCAATGGATCCTCTGCAGTGAATGGGTGCCGTCAGAATGAGAGTCCAAACAGCTGATAAAAACATCACAATAATCCACAAGCAATCCACACGACTCCAGTCCATCAATTAATGTCTTGTGAAGCGAAAAGCTTCACCATCAACTTTAAACATTAAATATAAACCTTTTTTTTTTTTTTGCTGAAAATACCAGTACATAATCCATAGCATTTCCTCCAGTGAAAAAGTTCATCCTCTGTTGTCCTCTCAAATCAAAATCCACATATTTGTTTAGAACTGTTTTGGACTGTTTGCACTGGTAAACAGTGCTTGATCTGTATATTTCTCTCCTAATTCAGACAAGATGACTTTTTCACTGGAGAAAGCAATATTATGGATAGAGGACTCATATTTTAGCCGGAAGCAGCGCTTTGAAGTTTAAAACATCTTAATGATGGATTTGATTATTACAAACATGCAGCTTTTCGCTTCACAAGCCATTAATTGATGGACTGGAGTGGTGTGGATTGCATGTGGATTATTGTGATGTTTTTATCAGCTGTTTGGACTCTCATTCTGACGGCACCCATTCACTGCAGAGGATCCATTGGTGAGCAAGTGATGTAATGAGTAAATTTTCAGTTTTCAAACCATTCCTTTAATGTGACTATTATCCAACCAAAACCATTTTTCTGTTTTGCATAACATTATGTTAATATTAATAAATGTTTATATAAGTGGCCTGTTTATACAAGACTTGTAAATGGGCATGTAACAAGGCATGTAACACATGCAGAAAGTAAACGAAAACATATATTTAATAAACATACCAAGGCAGGCACTGGGCTACCACAGTGGAGTATTCGCATTCCATTCAATTAAAGATGATGTGAAAACACCTACGATTTGCTCCTTCGCCTGAGTGGGCAAAACGAAAGCCAGAGACATTGTTTTATTGGAAAGCAACTTCTGGGGAACTATAGCACACTGTGTTGAAGAATACATAAAGTCTGATGTCTGTATAAGTTAAACATTTCATCCTTCAACATCCTTTAATTATTTTGCAGAAAACAACGAATTCAGAAGAGCCATTCATGCTTTTGTTGTACAAGAAAAAGTGTCTCGACCACAGACATTACAGCAAATATATTCAAAGAAATATTGTTTTATCTTTACTTTTGAAAATTAAAAGTTATATAATTTTATATCCATCATAACATAAATATTTCATAAGACCCTACAATTAAGTCAGAAATAACCAATCCTTTTCATCAATGAGATTTTTTGTTCATAACTACTACGTAAATATATTTACAGAGATTGCTGAGAGATTTTCAGGCACCAATCCTTTAAATTAAGAGATTTAAACTATAATTTTATGAGTCTCAAAAAGATTTGAATGCTGATAAATGGAGGATTTGACTTTCTGAGACTCAAAGCATAGAAAGATTTCCATGACTTTTGATGTTTTATTACTTTCCCAGACTATTTAAAAATTCCATGATTTTTCCAGGTTTTCCATGACCGTGCTAACCCTGTAGTTATCATTCTGGATGCATAAAGAAAGCAGTAAGAGGGGAAAAAGTCTTTTTGTGCCTAAGGGCCACTGCATATAGGCTTCATTCGAATAGACATAAAACAACCAAAAAAATCAATAGACAGATTATACTAAAAATAAAATAAAGCATAAAATCCGTCAAGTCACAAATACTTGCGTGCTGAGATTGTAAACCCTGATAAAGGGTATTGTATGATTTCATTCTATCATAAAATGACTAGTGTCCAGTGACAGAGGCCTTATTCTTCCACTCAATTGTGTACATAAGGCTTTTTCTGCTGCGCATCAATCCTGCTGCCAGAGACGAGCGCTTAGGAGCAAAAGCATCACACCATCCCTACAAGAAAATACATTCGTTCTCGATGTTAAAGATCCCTAAACATCATGCGGTTGATGGTTAGTCCGTCGGCACTAGCATTATAAAGCCTCCATCTCCCATCATTTCCATTAACCACAATATCCATTGGATACAAATCGACTGCACCAAGTGTATCAAAAACGCCAGACCATCAGCAAATGCTTACCAAGAGAGGGGTCGCCTGAAGTGTTTTGGATTTCACCGCAAAGAGACAATCGAAAATAGGTCATTTGCAGACAGCTTTTTCTATTAATAAAATCTCGGCGAATTATGAAAATAACAACATTGGCCCTGACGGCTCAGGCTGCTCCTGTCGCCGAGTGTAACAGATGATGGCGTTGCTGAGGCGGATTCTCTGGGGACCGAGGATGTGATTGACAGGACGCTCAGCCAATCGGGTGGGGCAGAAGACGCCCGCGTGCGCGCGCATATTTTGCCTCCTCGATGCCATGGTCCTTTCTTGATCCTACCATGCAGCGTGGGTTCAGCTGTGGTTACCACAGAAAAACTAGAACTGTCTGGTCGTGCTCCACAAATCTCTGTAATCGTCGACAACCTGTGACACCAATAATTTAGTGTGTTGTCTGAGTTAAAAAAAAAATTGTTTTATTCATAATCCATGCATGCTGTGTGAGGCACACCTGCTTTTTTAGACACTCCGGAGAATTTCGTTTAATTTGAAACGGTTTGGGTGTGAGACTTTTCAGCTTGTATAGCCTGCCAAAAGTAAATCATCAAAGTAATCATCAAAGTAAATGCACCCTTATGCAAATCTTTTAACTGAAAGGTGGCACTGTTCAAAGGAAAAGGAAACTTTTCATGAATGCCAGATTGGTGCAAGTCATCATATTTTTGCTTATTAATTATAATATTTGGTGGCCAAAGCAATGGTTTAATACCTAGGTTTGACGTTTTATCTTTTTGCTGTTTAAATTTTTTTTTTCTAGCTGAAAAGCCTAAAAAATTTGGTTCCATTATGATAACATAAATATTAGGACAATGTGTGTTCTTTCAACTGTATCTTTTTTTTTTTCTCAGGAAATATTCAAATCTTAAAAGGATTGTTCAGCCATAAATTCTGTGAACATTTATTCCGCCTCATGTTGTTTGAAACCTGTATGACATTCTTTCTTAGGACAATTGAGACAAACTATAGGAGCGAGGTGAGCCGCCTGGCCGGGTGGTGCAGTGACAACAATCTCTCTCTGAATGTGGAGAAGACGCTGTGGAAAACAAAAGAAGATATTTGACAGAATGACAGCCTCAGGTGTAAAGTCTCCTGAAAATCTCCCTAGCATCTCCTCTTTGTGTGAACAAAGAAAGTCATAAAGGTTCAGAAGAACATGGGAGTGAATAAATTAGGATTTTATGGGTATGTGATTGTGCCTGTACTAAAATGGACTTTTGACAGTTAGCCCTAGTCTCCTCATCGTACTGAATGATCATATATGTACCACTATGGACTCTTTTCACAGACTGTGATGATGTGTTTGCAAAGTTATTAACATAATAAATCTTATATTTTTATTTTTAAAAAAATTTAACGTACATTTCTAACACTATACTTTGTGTTTTCTTTAAATTGCATTGAACTAGCTCACTCTGCATGAGTGTTTCTATTAGAATGGCCTAAGGGAGTGATGCAAATTTGACATCTTCCTCTCATTTCACCATTGTAACCAATGGTACTGCAATGTTACATGCATATACATGTTATATTGCCCAAAAATGGCAATGCGTGTATATGACATGCAATGTTACTGATGTAAATAGATGTATTAAAAATCAGTAATCAGCAAATACAGATCAAGGTTTGGGATGACTTTCAAACATTTTCAATATTATTAGAAAATTAAATCTTAGAAAATTAAACTCTGCCAGTGGACTCTCGCCCTAAATCAACATCTGTTGCTGTAGCGCCGGCCAACAGTAGTGAGATTTTGTAATATTTTAATATTTATACTCATCAAGATTTTGTTGAGTCACTTCATGCTATGTATAGCTGACTTTTCAAAATGTTTTTGTGATGCTTCACTGGTTAAATTCTAAGTAAATATGGTCATGTTAATTTAGATCATTTTTGATCAAATGCCACAATTAACATATTTCCCTAAAGTATGAAATCTGTATTATACTGTTAATTTACTTCCTGTTATTTTAATTTTATAATAAATTTATGTTTTTTAAAGATAAATGTCCAGTTTGCACAATCCGGTTTGGTGTAGTGAATAGGCTTTAATGTTTTAGGGCTTCTCTGTTTAACAAAACATAAATCAGCTTAATATGCAATATAAATCTTCCCTCCTATTCCTGGATTACTCAGGCAGATCATTCACTCGTTCAGACGTAACCAAATATTTCACCATTGCACATTTACAATATTATTATTGTTTATGAGCAATCTGCTGTGATGTTGAGCAGTTGCCATTGTGACGTGAGTTAGTATGGTGATGTGAAAGCACACTTTATTTCAGTGCATTCAAAACAGCTCCGTCTGGGTTGACAATAAACTGTGACTGAATCTAGGTCACCAGGATTCCTCAGAAAGAATTCATCATGCATGCAGTGTGTGACTGAATGTTTATATTGGAAAACTGAAATCCAAGGTTGGAGCGTTGCAAATGAAATACTTACAAACCTTTGTGTTGGCCTATGTAGTGTCTATAGATAAAGTAGCATAATGCATACTCAGCCATTTAAATCTATGGTGTTTACTTTCTCCTTTCATATTTTGAATAAACCAAAAGAAAGTTTTTTTTTTAAGAGACAGGGTTATGAAAAAAACAACAACCGCAAAGACCAAAGGAGAGAAAGAAATAAAACCAGCAGTAAAAAGAAAAGCAAAATCTTTGTGACTGGATACATTGGTACTGAATCACCAGTTGCTGGTTGCGAGCCCTTCCTCCCCTCCAGTGCGTGAGTGTAACCCCTCCCCCCGGCTTCACGCATGCCTCTGATTGGCTCACACCGCTCTTCTGTGACGTCAGGGGTATTTGGGCGTTGTATCCAGCATCTCATTATCAAAAGAGAACAATTTCATTATCTCCATCTCTTATCCCAAAATAATATATTTTATTTGAGAGAGTGCTGTAATTAGTATTTATTCTCGATCAGTCGATCACAGCTTCACCTCTCGTTATCTCCTTTCCGCGGTTTTATTTGAAAACAGACGCTGTTGAGAGCGAGCACGCGACGCGTCTGAGGGAGAAGCTCGCGCTCTTTGTTTATTCATTTGATCTGCGATTCTTTGTTGAGTGTGAAAGCATGGGAGCGCAAATCTCCAAAAACGGAGCAAAAGACAAGACTGCTGCCGAAAAACCAGCCGAGGCTGCGAATAAATCAAACGGGCAGGTAATAACTTTAATTATTATGTATGTGCAGGCGTGTGATGTTTTGAGGGGGTGTGCAGTACCAAAAACCAAGTCGGTTCAAATGAACAATGAGCCGATCAACAAAGGGACTCTCCACTTTCCACTCAAAACCAGCACTTTGTATTAAATATCGACGTTATTGTTGTATAAAATTGAATGATGAGCATACATTTGTTACATTTAGTGTAAATTACATATTTCTAATTTGCACGTTGATTGGAATAACGTTAGACCCCCCAATGCAATCAGTGCGTTTAAACGGCAAGTTAATTTTTTTCTTTTAAAATCGTATAATTACGAATACGGTACAATTCGGTGATTCCATTCCGATTTTTAAAAACGAGTTAAATAGGAACATCTTCGTAGTTTTATCAAGCTTTTCCGTCGTGCAAAGCCATTTCGGTAAAATCACCACGCCTTTATCGCATCTTCTTGATAAAATGCAAGTACAAATAAGCCATGAGGCGCAATACATGGATTTAATATGAGAAATGGCTTTAATATGAGAAGTGGCCTTGCAAGACTGTGTTTGCACTTAACACGATGATCTCCTCGGTTTGATCAGGGCTGGTGGATCTACTCGTCCATCTTGCAACGCTTTCATTTAAAGTGCCCCTATTATGGATTTTTGAAAATTACCTTTCATCGAAACGAGTCGTTTTTAAAAACGAATCCCAAGCCGTTTCATGGTGACGTCAACATGAAACATTAGCATATTGCCGCCCACTTGTTGGTATTTTCCTTCGCGCAGGTCTGAATTAAAATGCAAATTAATTATTTGCCACTAGGTGCAGCTTTTAGAGCAGTAAAAATAGATAGCTGTTTCCCTGGTAACACTGTACACAAAGCAGCACTGCGCTCACAAACGCTGCTTTATCAGGCATTACAGGCAAGATGCGGACCAATCACCGCAGATTAGCGTCACGCAAAGGAGGGTTTTGGAAAAATGAATCGTTGAGCAAATCGTTTGGGAGTCGTTGAGCAAATAAGGTAAAAATAAATGCATATTATAAGACAATGGAAGTGTTTTTTGACCTTGCATGCATGTCAACCTGTTGTTGGGGACTCCCAAAACCAA
>NW_015558630.1:173193-187159 GCF_001515605.1 Sinocyclocheilus anshuiensis
ATCACGCAAAGGAGGGGTTTGGAAAAATGAATCGTTGAGCGAATCGTTTGGGAGTCGTTGAGCAAGTAAGGTAAAAATAAATGCATATTATAAGACAATGAAAGTGTATTTTGACCTTGCATGCATGTCAACCTGTCGTTGGGGACTCCCAAAACCAAAATATGAACCTTTCATTACCCATAATAGGGGCACTTTAAATGGCAACAGCATCAGCCAGACAAAGTACATGAGACTTCACCCACGTGGCGAACCTATAGACTCAAGATAGTGTTTTTCATACAGCCTCTTGTATTTAGTAGGTTGTAAATATGCGAAATTAATGCAAACAATTGTTTTTAATCTTTACACAGTGCAAAAACAGCTTATATGAAGCATTTTCTTATTCCCACAGGAGAATGGCCATGCTAAAACCAATGGGAATGCCTCTCCAAATGCAGAAGCAGCCACGGAGGATGTGCAGGCCAATGGAAAGCACTCTGCCGATGGGGAGGTAAAAGCAGAGGAAGGAAAGGCCGAGGAAGGAGGTGCAGAGAAGGCTGCTCCTGAGGGCGAAGCGGAGAGTTCCGCCGTTGCGAATGGCGAAGACACGGCCAAAACAGATGAAAATGGTTCTGCTTCGGCGAGCAGTGAGCCTGCCAAAACCAAAAAGCGTTTCTCCTTTAAGAAACCCTTCAAACTTAGCGGCTTCTCCTTTAAGAAGAGCGCCAAAAAGGATGCTGAAGGTGGAGGGGCGAATGCAAACAATTGTTTTTAATCTTTACACAGTGCAAAAACAGCTTATATGAAGCATTTTCTTATTCCCACAGGAGAATGGCCATGCTAAAACCAATGGGAATGCCTCTCCAAATGCAGAAGCAGCCACGGAGGATGTGCAGGCCAATGGAAAGCACTCTGCTGATGGGGAGGTAAAAGCAGAGGAAGGAAAGGCCGAGGAAGGAGGTGCAGAGAAAGCTGCCCCTGAGGGTGAAGTGGAGAGTTCCGCCGTCGCGAATGGTGAAGACACAGCCAAAACAGAAGAAAACGGTTCTGCTTCGGCGAGCAGTGAGCCTGCCAAAACCAAAAAGCGCTTCTCCTTTAAGAAACCATTCAAACTTAGCAGCTTCTCTTTTAAGAAGAGCGCCAAAAAGGATGCAGAAGGTGGAGAGGCGGCAGCAGCAGCTGTGGAGAACGGTGAACAGAAGAAGGATGCTGAACCTGAATCTGAAGAGGCCAAGCCTGAGGCCTCCAGCGAAGAGAACAAGACGGAGGCTCCAGCTGAGGAACCGAAAGCTGAGGAACCAGATGAAAACAAAGAGGAAAAACCATCCAATGAGGTAGCTGAAGAGAAGCCAGCTGAAGAGAAGCAAGCAGAGGCTGCTCCTCAAGAACCAGCAGCCGCAGAGAGCTCAGATGCCCCAGCCGCTGCCACAGAGTAAGATGGAAGGTGAAAAGCCCGTTTTAGATCAAATCCGAGGAGCACAAACATGGAAAATTTGTACAAAAACCAATGACATTTCATACCTTCTGTTTTCTCCCATACTTTCATCCATTCCTGTTCCATCCACTACATTGTATATGGCATTTTGAAGGAAGGAAGTTGGATGGAATGATTGGAAGTGAAAGGCACATTTTTCCCCATGTTTTTCATAATTTTTTGTAGCAGTTGTGTAAGTTGTGTGGGTGTGTGTGTGGATGAATGAGATAAATAGAGCATTGCTTGTTTCAAATGTTTTTTTTTTTTTGTTCATTTTCTTTTGTAGGTGAACTATGTTAGTGTCGTAAGGACATTGAGTTAAAATGTTAGTTGAAGGTACTGGTGCCATACAATTGGGTAAATCAAGCGTGTGAGAAAAGGAGCTATCAGAAACAACATCATTGAACAATTTACAGGTGTTACTGGTCAGTTCTCATTTGATTTTACTGTCATTACATGAATCACTAAAACAGGTGCTCAAAACCTCAGCAGCTGCATTGTGCAATACCGCAGCATTATGTATTGGTATTGGTATTGGCTTTTGTCATTGCTGGATTTTACCATGTTGAAAATGGCTTTATCATGTTTTCTTTCTTAATATCAATGGTATCAACTGGAGGTTTTTTTTCTCTCTTTCTGGATATAATCCTGTTTCAGTGAGAATGATGTTCTGAAATGTTTAACATCAAAACATTTGACCTGTCATGTGTAATGCAGTCCAAGTGGTTTTTATTAGAGTTCCACAAATGTTTGAAAAATTGCCAGTGCAATCGTCAAGTAGACTTTTTTTTTTCTTTCCTGTAAATACTTCAGCACCATCTCTACTTGATTTTTAAATGGAATGTAACTGCGTGCAAATCGTTCACAATGCTTCTTTTACCCCTTAATTATAGGGGCACTCAAAACAAAAATAAAGGATTTAGACAGACAATATATGAGTTTTGTTTGAGTACTGATTTTGCAACATTGTCTTTATAATATAATTTTTTTTTATGTGATTTTAAGAATTTTACAATAGAATAATGTGAAACATATGTTGGTTGAGGTCTTATATCCTTCCATCACCATCTCTACCATCAAACCCATTGTGGCAACATATATTGAACAACAGCACCATGATAAAACATTTATGTGATTATATGAGGGTTTGTAGGCTTTATTCCACCTCTTTCTCATATCACAAAGACCTTAAGGTATGAAAAACATTTGATGTGTTGTGTATTTATCCTCAGCACTGGTAAATGCTGTTCTTATAAATTCCAAGAAAAGCCAAATGCTTTCTAAGTATAACATGAATGTTAACAGACACTACTCTGAGGTTTTTAGCCTACCACAGAAGCTAAAGATAATTTAGAACCATGCATTTTCTGCGCTCCAAGATGAACTCCACCACTAATCTAACAACCACAAGATGGGTGTGTTTTCACCCAATATTCCTGTTTCTAGTTTAAATGCTGGATGTTCATCTTATATATGGCAATGTTAAACTTGTGGCTCTCATAGATGGTAAAGACTTTACCCTCCAGGTGCTCTTGTCTTCATTTTTTTGTATTCAACCACTTCCCTCAAACCCTCCAAATGCAGTGCCTGCGGCTTGTGGCTCCCAGCTGATTGCCTCCACCCAGCATCTTCTGTTTGACTTGTCTCTCCACCTAACCCACATCTTTTGGTTGACTGGGTGAACTTGACACAGTCATCAAAGCATAATCCTTTACTTCCCTCTTCTGTTTTTAAGGCACTACTCTTGAAACTACAGAATTTTCTATTATCATTATAATTTTTTTTTGCAACCACCAACACAAAATAGAAATATATCAATTTAGACATGTACTGTTGTAATTCCGTTGCATTGCATACCACTTTGTAGTTACCCTTGTTTTAAAAAAAATCACAACAAATGACTCATGAAATTATTCAGCATACTAAAACACAAACACAGACAGGAACTCTTTAGGAAATATTTTATTTTAGGCATTATGGTTTACAGAGCAAAATTAATCATACGGGATAACATTTATAGATGTTTATTTGTTTGCTTGTGAGTTTGTTTTTCATAATTTTCACCATATCACAATGTTCAAGTCAAATATAAGGATGTCAGGAAGAGCATTCTCTCTGTTTAATCAATAAGGATATAAGGACAACAATAACAGTAAAAATAAGACACAAAGATTTTAACTAGCCATTGTGATCAGCAACAAGAAAACAAAAAGACAAAACAAAAAACTACAAAAAACAACAAGGAAAAGACATGAAATTATCAGGACACAACTTCACATGCTCGATCCACACACAAAAAAATGAAATTGTTAAGGTTTTAACTGTATTTCTATCCCTGATAACGTTACATAAATTACTTCCTTCTTATTGGCACCACTGCTTGGAATTTTCAAGTTGAGATGCTTGTATTTCTCAGAACAATAGCACAGTCTGTTGTGCATCAAGGTTTGCAGAACAGGATATTCTGTTTGAGAAATAGTGATGTTTCATAAGTGATGTGGATGGATCACCTTATCACGTAGAGGCAATCAGGAACCCAGAGAAAGAGCAATGGACATTATCAGCGGCAAAGACACCATTAGCTTCATCATCAGGGATCTGGATATATACAGTGTCCTGCTCATTGAGCTGAAGGACAGAACTACCAGACATCTGGTCCACAAATCCCTTGTTGTACTCATCATAGGTGAACATGACTGGATCACCATTTTTATAAAGTGCCACTAAAGCATTAGCACCATTCACATGCATGCTATAGGAGAAGTAATAAATTCCTGGAATCTGGCAGGTGAACAGGCCTGTCTCGGGATCATAATGCTGCTCTGCATTATACACAATCTGATCAAACTTAATTGGGGTACCAGATGGGGGATAAGGTGTCACAGTTGCAACAGTGAATGCAGACACAGGACTTTTGACAAGAACTGGGAATGTAGTTTCACTTTGGGCCTTCTCAAATATGACCTCACCAGGAGGACCAGGAGGGCCGGGAGGTCCAGCAGGACCTGTAAGTCCAGCAGGTCCATCAGATCCAGGAAGTCCAGGTGGGCCCTGAGGCCCAGGAATTCCCTTGGCAGCCAAACCAGCTGGGCCAGGTGATCCAGGGAGACCTGGGTGACCTTTAAGGCCAGTTGGGCCTGAAGGACCTGCTGGGCCAACAGGGCCTCTTGCTCCAGGAGCTCCTGCCTCTCCGTTTTCACCTGCTGCTCCAGGATATCCTGGAAGACCTTTTGGTCCAGCAGGTCCGGGTGTTCCTGGGGTACCAGGAGCGCCTGTTTGGCCAGCATCTCCTTTGTTACCAGGAGCACCTGTAACTCCCCTTGAACCAGGTTGGCCTGTTGCCCCTGGATAACCCTGCTTGCCTTCAATGCCTTGGGGTCCCTGTTCTCCCTTGTGCCCCTTCAGCCCTGGAGGTCCCATTGGACCTTGATCACCCTTATCACCTGTTGCTCCCCTCTCACCTGGGAAACCTCTTGAGCCCTGAGGACCAGCTGGACCCATAGGACCAGTAGCACCTGGATATCCAGTGTGCCCTTTAGCACCTGGCTCACCTTTCTGACCTGTTGTACCTGGGCTACCAGCTACTCCCCTCTCACCTTTTGCACCAGGTTCACCTGGTTTGCCATAACCTGGAATGCCAGGAGCACCAGTAGCACCAGTTGCACCTTGTGGACCTTTGGGGCCAGCATGGCCAGGCATACCTGGGGCACCATTCTCACCTGGCTTGCCAGGCATTCCAATTCCAGGAGCACCCGTGTGACCTTTTGGACCTGATGGACCCATGGGTCCAGGTTCCCCATCACGGCCAGGTGAGCCTGATTTACCTGGTTCACCAGGAAGTCCAGATTTGCCAGGTCTTCCAACACCAGGCTCACCAGGCTTTCCAGGAGCACCCACTGATCCTGCTGGACCACTCTCACCTGGTGGCCCCTGAACCCCAATACCCCTTTCTCCTTTTTGTCCTGGTGCACCAGGAATACCTGGATGTCCTTTAATACCTGGCGCACCCTGTGGTCCCATTGTTCCTGGCAGACCTGCTGGTCCAGGTTTGCCTGTTGCAGAAATGCCTGCTGGTCCAGGGATACCAACAGGACCAGGCATGCCTCTGGGGCCTTGAATACCGGGTGCACCAGAATCTCCTTTAAGTCCATGTGCACCTGTGGCTCCAGGTTTGCCGGGTCCACCTGGAGTACCAGGTTTTCCAGGTGCTGAGTAACCAGCAGGACCAGGTTGTCCAGGGGGTCCCTGTGGCCCTGGCAGTCCTTCACCATCTTCTCCTCGGTCTCCAGGGGGGCCAGGAGGTCCAGGTGGGCCTGGCTCACCAGGGATGCCTGGTTCTCCTGCTACAGATACCACTGGAATAAAACAAGAAGTATATCAGTGGCAATATTCATAGTCATTATGTACATCAGTGGCGATAATCAGTTATAGGTAGAATTGTCACATTCCAACTGATGTTTTCATGCAATTCTGTATTGTATGTGATCTAAATTAGATTGACTGCAAATAAGTATAATATACTACGAGTACAATATACCAGTATAAAACTGATAATATACAGTGTTGCTCGAGATCTGGACAGATAACATTTAGACAGATTTGAGAAATGTCTGACTAAAAGTGGTCCTATAACCATATAGTACCTTTTTACACATTTCTGCCTCCTTGGGAAGTGTTTGACTATAGAATGTTTCACAGATATAACTGCAGGCTTTTTGAAATAGAGCTGTTTTCCTAAGAAGCAGGAAGTCAGCATCGAGTTGAATGTGAGTATGTAGGTATGCTCTACAGATCCACTATAAAGTCCTTTTTTATTCAAGCTCCTTTTATAAAAAACAGTGTTCATACATCAGAAATAATACATTTTAAAACTTCAAATAATACATTTGAAAATTTCAGACCTGATATATTGTTGATTCACAACAAATCTATATGTATACAGTTATACAAACAGTTGTATGTTAAATTATAAAAACATTTTTTTGTAATTTTTGTGAAAAAAGTGCTTGTTTCAAATGTAACATTTGAACTTTAAATCTTATATCTGTGATTCTGTTATTCCTGCAATTGCATGCTTTATTGCTATATTGTTGATAAATAAACTTGACCGGACAAAGGCCTACCAGAACATTTATCCAAAGCCCTTACGAGACAAAGTACTTTAGTATTTAATGTATTTTATATATTTTTGTATTCGTACTAATATCAGAACCATCAGTTATCTGTATTGCATTACAATACACATTCCTTTTTGTGCATTTTGTAATTCCACTGGAGAATATAATCCTTGTTTAATATATATATATATATATATATATGCGGCTAGGGCTCCAGTTTTATGATTGCCTTCATGTGGTCAAATCTATTGGTTTGTAAACTGCATCATACCAAATGTCATTCTTCTAGGCACAGCTTTCATGAAACAAAACAGATGTGTCTAGATTTTGCTGTGACACACCCAGACAAATCACTTTTCAACATGTCTCTAAGAAGCTAATTCTAAATAGCTGTTCATAACCTTTAAAAGTTGGTTGGTTTTTATGTGCATATACTTTCACATTTAAAACACTGAATTGCTTCTACTCAAACAAATCATACAAATCTGTACAGTATTTTATTGTACAGTAATACCAATCTAAGGATGACTTCAATCATTATATTTGAACTTTGCGGATTTCATCAAACCATGCAGTTAAACACAATATAAGAAAATAGACAGAAAACAGATAACATACTGAATCTTTCATACATCCTTTAACTTATTGTTCAACACTCCAGACTGGAACTTAGTGAAACATATGGAGAGAGAGGACAAAGATGTATGTGTTTTACACGGAACTAAAGGATCGGTTTTATGTAAAATGCCTTTTTGCTACCTAAACTAAAATGATTTAAAAAATGACTTCCAGTATACAATCAGAGACAGCAGAACAGACTTTATAGTATGATGCATCTGTAAAGGCATGACATGTTTTTGCCTACAATGAATCTACAATTTGAATATTCAAAACTTAGACAGGTTGCATTATACTACTGGAGGAAGCACAGTGTATCAGCAACCAATCAGTGTGCTGGTTTCTACTCATATAGCTTTGCTATGTGCATACATAATTTTTCCCTAAGATTTGTTTTGCCTGCATTAAAACTCAATGTAGCATTCACACGCTAATCTATTACGTCTTTAGATCAAACATGACAGACAGAAACAGATTTTCAGTGCCCTGCAGAAAGCAAAGAGAAGCATTTTTTAATTTTAAACATACCATGG
This sequence comes from Sinocyclocheilus anshuiensis, assembly GCF_001515605.1. NCBI lineage: Eukaryota > Metazoa > Chordata > Actinopteri > Cypriniformes > Cyprinidae > Sinocyclocheilus > Sinocyclocheilus anshuiensis. Next base: position 180,915 of record NW_015558630.1, read on the forward strand.
CTTTTCACTGAGTACTGGGGGGCCTTCATCACCTTCTTGACAACATATCTCTCACCATGGGCAGCCGTCAAGGCAACCAGGAGAAGAAGGATGCTTGCTACTCTTAGTTCCATTCTCTGAGGTCAAATCTGCAATGGAATCGAAAGAGTTAGATGTGATGATGTAAAGAAAACTGCTGTTGGTGAAGGCTGAAACATTCTAATGGAACAATTGGTTCAGCCATATTTAAAGTAAACAACAGCTGACAACCATAAACTATGATTTCAGCTTCCATTCCATTAATAATAACTTTGTTTAAACTATAACTCAAAGTAGTAATAAGAGCGCCCTCCCATCTGCACCTGCTGATAGGTGTCATTCAATATCATCGCTTAGTTCCCCAAAACCAAAGAAAAGGGGGAAAAAAATGGACACCTACCGGCATACTTGGGTTCCAAATAAATAAAAAATTTAACACAGCCGCGGCTCCCACTTCTGAATATCCTTGAGGTCAGAGCCAGACAGGATCTGCTGCTGCCTAGTACAATGATGAGGGTTTTTATACCATATCTGGCCCTTGCATCTTTAAAAAACCACCTACCACACTAGTACCTCCCCTCTCATCGCAAGGCTGTAATTACCAAGCACATTTGCCCACTGTTGGCATGTCACTTCAGGATGGCTTTTTCTTTGAGTGTTTAGACCCATGATTAGATCTTGTTAAGCTCCCCTCAAAGCTTCAAAAGATGCATTTAAGTCCTAAATTTGGGTCGAAAAATGTCATTTTAGGTAGACTGTATGATGTGGACTTCCCTATGTATTGTTGTTATCTTTAGAAACATGATGTAAACAATAATTCACACAGAATTCTATCTATCTATCTATCTATCTATCTATCTATCTATCTATCTATATCTAAAATTAAAAACATCAACAATTAAACAATAATCACATAAAAGTGTGTTTTTTTGCTGTTAGCATTGCAAATGTGTTTTGTGTAATTTTTGACTGTATCTACAGACAGATAGATAGATAGATAGATAGACAGACAGACAGATAGATAGATAGATAGATAGATAGATAGATAGATAGATAGATAGATAGATAGATTACACAAAACAATACTAACGCATAACTAACACACTATTAGAAAACAAAGCTAACTTCTATGTGAATTATTTTCACATCATGTTTCTGTTTTCAGACAGATAAAAAGTGTCTAATTGCAAATTTCTAAATAGAATGATTTCAAAATGTTTTAAAGCCATCACAAAACTGCTATTGAAAATCACTTCCAATTTCAGCCTTGTCTGGTCATCTTTACAAATTCCTCACTTTTTTGGACTGTCTGGTGCATTTGAATTTCTCCCAGAAAAACATATACAAAAACATTAGGGGGAAGACAGATTCAGCAGGTTGGTGTGGTAACGGAAATCCTCCTGCTGTCCATAACAACAAACATGATGGATCCAAACGTCCCTGACCATTAGAGAGCATATTTAACTCTTTTCCTTGAGAAATGCACATACAGGGGCCACTTTGACTCTGTTTGTTCAGAGTGTCTGTTCGGAGAGTGTGTGAGGCCTTCATAAAATTTACTATTTCAGGCCAAACAAGTTTATGGTTTTTGAGTGAACTGAAAGTGTTTTTTAACGCAATGAACACTTTCCTTTCTGCTGCTGACAACAGTTCTTTCTAAATGTGTCATCGCACCTCCTGCAGTGAAGTCTCCAGCAAACATACATTTTTGCAAACTATGTTTGTGTTTACAACCCACTAAGCAGGCGAGTGACTCAAACTGCTACTAACATTTAGTTTAATGACAGAGCAAGTATGGGTGGAGTCTGTCTTTTTGTAACATTTTCAGGTTCAGTTCATTTATGTCCTCCTTTAATTTACTATTTCAGGCCAAACAAGTTTATGGTTCTTTACGTGTGTATTTTTGTAAGTGCTTCACCCAGAAACAGCTAATAAAGAATATATAAAGAGACGTTCTGGAAAATACATCTGACTGACTTTTTTACCCTCTTGTGTGGGGGTTACGATGAGAATTTCACAAAGTGTCCAGAAGGGGGCGCACATTTTGTACAGTACCCTTTAAGAGCATGTCTGTGTATGTTTTTGGATTTGTCAGCATCTTCATCAATAAGCATTTCTTGCCATTATGGTCCTTTCATCATGTTTTATTTCCTTAAATTAGGTCTTCTCAAACAACTATCCCACACTTTCCGAGGCTGCTGCTGGAGTTTTTCCCAATTTATTTTTGGGTGCATGGGAAACGTGCACACCCAATTAATCATACCCTCTAGTCTACAACACAAGAGTAGTCTTGAGGTATGATCACGATCAGCTATGTGCGGCAGTCAACAGCTCCTAAATCTTTACATAATAACATGTACTGTATGGTTCAGCCCATATATGATTTTATATATCATATAGGCCTACTACTGTTAACTGAAGCAGAAAGACCAGGTTGAATGGAAGATCCCTTTGCCCACATGATGGAAGATCTGAGCCACATAGCGTATCATTAAGTGCTCCTTGAACATGAAGTTTGTTTCAACATCTCCAATTTTCAGAATTAGTCTCAATCATGTATAATTTTCCAAAGTGGTGCCTTGACATACTAAATAGTTTTGAACAGTAATTGCATTTGACGAGCATTGTTTTAACATGTTCTGCTCTGGAAAACCAACTTTGACCTGGTAAAATACGCCATTGCTGAGAAAATGAAGACATGCTGTTTTATAGACATGGCATGATATCTAAACGAAAGATCACAATATCAGCTGTTGGCAGCATGTGTTTGATTACAACCTACACTCAGACATTTAATTTCTTCCAAGACAGGATTTTTCCTCTTCCTTTAATTCTGATAATTTATTCACTCTCATGTTGCTTCAAACCTGCATGTTATTTTGTGAAAAAGTGTGAAAGGTTTCTTACAATGATCATTTACGGTGACCATGTACACACCTGCTCAAACATTTGGAGTCGGTAAAGAAGTCACATGCTCAGGCTGCATTTATTTGATCAAAAATAAAGTAAATAAAGTAATGTTGTGAAATATGTTTATAATGAAAATTATTTTAAAAAAAAACTGAAAGACAAAAAGCTGAATTTTTTAGCAGCCAGTGCTTCAGACTTCAGTATCACATATGATCCTTCAGAAGTCAATCTAATATGCTGATGTCCTATTATAATCATGATTAAAAATGGTTGTGCTGCTTAATATATATTTCTCCCGGTTCTTTGATGAATAGAAAGCAAGTATTTGAAATAGCCATTTTTTGTGACAATGTAAAAATATTTATTGTCACTTTAAATCAATGGAATGCATCCTTGCGGAATAAAAGTATTCATTTCTTTCAACAAAAAAAAGTATAAATCAAGCTTAATAGCTCAGCTTTGAGTTGTGGACTAAAATTGAATTAGCTAATTGAGTTGAACTAGTTGTGTTAGTTGAATTGAGTCACTGGCAAATTGCTTGTGATCTTCCTCATTTGTAAGTCATTAAAATAATGGATAAAAGCTATTGATAAAAACAATTATTCGTAAATGAACTGATCTGGTTCTTGAGTTCAACTCACTGCCTCAGTGATCTGATTCTTGAGCTAACAGCTCACTGGAAGGCAGGAGTATCAGAGGAAAAACATCTGAAATTTCTCCTTCTGTGTTCCACAATAACAGCACATGGGTTAGGAATGACATGAGGATGAGTAAATTAAAAATTTTGAGTGAACTGAAAGTGTTTTTTAACGCAATGAACACTTTCCTTTCTGCTGCTGACAACAGTTCTTTCTAAATGTTTCATCGCACCTCCTGCAGTGAAGTCTCCAGCAAACATACATTTTTGCAAACTATGTTTGTGTTTACAACCCACTAAGCAGGCAAGTGACTCAAACTGCTACTAACATTTAGTTTAATGACAGAGCAAGTATGGGTGGAGTCTGTCTTTTTGTAACATTTTCAGGTTCAGTTCATTTATGTCCTCCTTTTAAAAATGGTCAAAACGAGCAGCATGGAGAGTTTTTCATTACTCATCTCAAAACCAGAGAGCTCAAGATATGTCCACCTGATGAAATCATGCTTGTGTTTGCTGTATAGGTCATTAAAAGTCTATATTGTCATGTGAGTGATTTAGTTTTCTTTTTATGAGCTGTGTGATAGGGCCATAAAATGACACAGCACTTAAGTTACGGTGACTTCACTTTGCAGTAACAAAGATGGAGAACGAAAGAAATAACTTGGTCTTTCAGCCAAGTAGGCCTCTGGTAAACTCATTACACTCTCTGACCCTCTTGTTGTGGTTACCATCTTACTTTATAATAACCATTATGGCCTGAATTGTAGGCATTAATAAAAGTAACAAGATACTGTACATCTGAATTAATTGTCTACAGAAAGCTACTGGTTAATATGTGTATTCAGTGCCATTACAGACACTAACATTCTACTATAGTGATTTCTAAAAGGGACAGTTGACCCAAAAATGTAAATTCTGTCACCATTTTACCACCCTCATGTCATTTCAGACAAGTATTACTGACTTTCTTCTAGAGAACACAAGAAACACTGGAATTCATCGACTTTGATTATGGACAAAAAAAATAAAAATAAATAAATAATAATCATTAAAAAAAGACATTTTCTATTCTGTTAAATCACTGAGCCCCTGCTGGTGAATATTATAACTACACCATTCCTGGGGCAAAAAGCCTTTTTCTCTATTAATGACCATTGAAAATATGGGGGGAAAATGCCAGTATCACAGAAAATACTACTACTACTACTACTAAATAAATCCTGCTCTAGTTGGAACTCCTTAAAGTTTTCAACCACCTTATAAGAACAGCAAGGGGTAAAGGGCCTATGAGACAACAGTTCTTTCTAAATGTGTCATTGCACCTCCTGCATGAAGTCTCCAGCAAACATTCATTTTTGCAAACTATGTTTGTGTTTACAACCCACTAAGGAGGCGAGTGACTCAAAATGCTACTAACATTTAGTTTAATGACAGAGCAAGTATGGGTGGAGTCTGTCTTTTTGTAACATTTTCAGGTTCAGTTCATTTATGTCCTCCTTTTAAAAATGGTCAAAACGAGCAGCATGGAGAGTTTTTCATTACTCATCTCAAAACCAGAGAGCTCAAGATATGTCCACCTGATGAAATCATGCTTGTGTTTGCTGTATAGGTCATTAAAAGTCTATATTGTCATGTGAGTGATTTAGTTTTCTTTTTATGAGCTGTGTGATAGGGCCATAAAATGACACAGCACTTAAGTTACGGTGACTTCACTTTGCAGTAACAAAGATGGAGAACGAAAGAAATAACTTGGTCTTTCAGCCAAGTAGGCCTCTGGTAAACTCATTACACTCTCTGACCCTCTTGTTGTGGTTACCATCTTACTTTATAATAACCATTATGGCCTGAATTGTAGGCATTAATAAAAGTAACAAGATACTGTACATCTGAATTAATTGTCTACAGAAAGCTACTGGTTAATATGTGTATTCAGTGCCATTACAGACACTAACATTCTACTATAGTGATTTCTAAAAGGGACAGTTGACCCAAAAATGTAAATTCTGTCACCATTTTACCACCCTCATGTCATTTCAGACAAGTATTACTGACTTTCTTCTAGAGAACACAAGAAACACTGGAATTCATCGACTTTGATTATGGACAAAAAAAATAAAAATAAATAAATAATAATCATTAAAAAAAGACATTTTCTATTCTGTTAAATCACTGAGCCCCTGCTGGTGAATATTATAACTACACCATTCCTGGGGCAAAAAGCCTTTTTCTCTATTAATGACCATTGAAAATATGGGGGGAAAATGCCAGTATCACAGAAAATACTACTACTACTACTACTAATAATAATAATAATTTTATTACAGATATTTGGTCATTCAAAAATAGTTGTGTGTTTTGATGGAAAAAATAGCTACCAGTGCAGAAATCCCAAATATTTAAATTACAGTAAATGTTTTGCTATTCAAAAGCAGTTGCATATTTTGATAACTATAATATAGAGATCGTATTGTTAGCTAATCATATTGCTATGTTGGTAGCTTTTTTTTTTCATCAAAATACACATACTTTTGAATGGCAAAGCATCTTTAATGTAATACATTTCATTAAAGTATAGATGTTTTGCCATTTAAAAGCACCTGTGTATTCTCACAAAAAGAGAGGAATTTCGTTATATAGATGTTTTGAAAAAAGGACCTACAAACATAGAAATCACAAATAT
>NW_015558630.1:189668-193790 GCF_001515605.1 Sinocyclocheilus anshuiensis
CTAATAATAATTTTATTACAGATATTTGGTCATTCAAAAATAGTTGTGTGTTTTGATGGAAAAAATAGCTACCAGTGCAGAAATCCCAAATATTTAAATTACAGTAAATGTTTTGCTATTCAAAAGCAGTTGCATATTTTGATAACTATAATATAGAGATCGTATTGTTAGCTAATCATATTGCTATGTTGGTAGCTTTTTTTTTTCATCAAAATACACATACTTTTGAATGGCAAAGCATCTTTAATGTAATAAATTTCATTAAAGTATAGATGTTTTGCCATTTAAAAGCACCTGTGTATTCTCACAAAAAGAGAGGAATTTCGTTATATAGATGTTTTGAAAAAAGGACCTACAAACATAGAAATCACAAATATTTAATTATTTTTCAGATTTTTTGCCATTCAAAAGTGTCTGTGCATTCTGACTGAAAAAGATAAATAAATTGTAAATATTTTACTAAATTATAGTATATGTTTTGTCAATCAACAGAAAAAAAAAACACTGCCAGGACTACTGATATTGCAAACTATACAGTACACTTCGGACAGTCACTCTTAAGCAACCTGGGGTCAAGTGTTTTATTAAGGGCTACAATGGTAGTAGTGCAGGTTTGAACCTCCAAGCTTCATTAGCTTTAGCAATGTGATATTTGAAGATGCATAAGCAGATGTTTCTGGCTCACTTCCCAGTAGCCAGAGCACTTCCTCACCCAGGAGAAGAACATGCTATATAATAATTATTCGTTGATGTAACAGGGAACTGCCTTTGAGTGAGAGCTAAAGATACCCCATCTGGATTGGGACACAAATTTAAGATTTCAATAAACTAACTGTACCACTAAAAGCTACTTTGAGCTTTATGAATGGAAGGGTGGATGGGAACTACTCAACTAGACTGTTGGTGAAATTATAGGGTCTTGGAAATAGGCACTCTGAAACTGGTCTTTGGGACGTTATTCATCAAGCATGAAACGTCAAGCGAAAGCTGATACCATCATTGTTATTTGTCCCAAGTGGTAGTATAAAGATCACAGACACTTGAAAAAATTAGAAAGTGAAAGGTGTATTGATGGTGTCAAGCGCACAGCTCTGAGTTAAACGCATTACTGGATTCACTCGCGTTTCATCTCAACCTTTAGGTGGGTCTTCTGAAAGCATCGGCAACAAAGAAACTCTTTCTTTGGAGTTGGTATGTCTGATCCTCTACCTTTCAGACATGTCTCACCTTTCACTCTTTTATGACAGCATGGGAGCAAAAATATATCCTTTACTTCAGGGAATCAGAATCACTTAAAGGAATTGGTTAAATAAAGCTACCTAATGGGTTTTTCAGAACATAAATTTGGGTGGTTAAGTCCTGTATTTAAAGATAATAACTGATCCAAGAGTGTCTTCCAAAGATAATTGCAGGTTTTCTGTCTGTAAGAAACAATTTAAGCGTTTTAGAATAAAACACGACAAACATCTAAAAGCCTGAAGAACACTTTGGAGTTTAGGAAAGTGTTCTGAAATGCAATAGTCAAGTCATTGTGAAATATTATAATAGGCGCACAAAAAAAAGACATGGCTTTATCAATTGGATCGAACATACACACTTTATAAAAGTGCATCTGAAAAGAACTTGAAGCTAAATTATTGATGTTAGTTTGAATAACTAGTTTGTTGATATTGTTTAAAAAAACGATATGTTTTACAGTTATAAACAGCTGCCATTCATGCGACAAAAAAAAATTATAGACATTTTCCTCGATATTGTAATCTCGAAAAATGTAATTTGAAATGTAGGGTCGGGACTGGGAACTTTCACCGGTTGCTGGTTTGATTTTCAGATGCATCGGACTCAAAAATTAATGCAATCTTGCAGTCAGTTGGGGAGGGGTGGAGTTTAAACAGACTAAATTATAGGAGAAGTCTGGCATATATCACTATGGAGATTAATTAAACATTGCTATGTCAATAAAAATAATTTAATTGGAGGTATCATTCAATATAACATGCTATAGCTAATATGCATTTAAAAAATAAAAAGTGAAAAAATAATTTCATGTACTGTATTTATTTTATGTTGGCACCTGCATACCGTTTTTAAGTAGCTGCACAGTTTAAAACAAACCGAAAAAATTTTTTGAATTACTGTATAGCTGTTTTTAAACATATGTACATCAAGACACTGACAACTGTTAACTTCACATCGGTCCTCTTAGCAATAAAACTATCTATCAAATGCTGAATAAAATATAAACAAGAAGCTATCACAATACGTCCCTCCCATTATAATCAATCACTGCAAAAACCCTGAACGCAGAAGTTGATGAGCTCGCACTGAACAAAACTCTGGGGAATCGAGCAGTATGAGCGTATTTCTTTTGCACTAGTGCATAAGAAAGGTAAAGCTTCTTTCTGAGTATAAGGTAATGTTACTTACCACTAATTTTCATGTGTCATTGCTGGCGATCAGCGAAGTGGCAGATAGGCCTAGAGACTGATTTAAATTTTCTCTGATTCGCCATTGCGGTTTCTTTGATCAACAGGCTCGTCTGTGATTGGTTACTGTCGTCACCGCTGAAAGAGACACACTGTAAAAAGAAAACATTGACGCGACAATAATAGGTAGTATACTAATCCAGTAGTAATACTAACCGAGGCTTTCTGAAGCGTTTGAGGCTTTCATCAAATTGTGCCGAAAAATGGTTCATTACTAGTTAAAAGTTGAAAGGATTAGTTCACTTCCAGAATAAAAAAATTCCTGATAATTTACTCACCCCCATGTCATCCAAGATGTTCATGTCTTTCTGTCTTCGTCGCAAAGGAATTAAGATTTTTGAGGAAAACATTTCAGGATTTTTCTCCATATAATGGACTTAAATGGTGGCCAATGGGCTGAAGGTCCAAACTGCAGTTTCAATGCAGCTTCAAAGGGCTCTACACGATCCCAGCCGAAGAATAAGGGTCTTATCTAGCGAAACGATCGGCCATTTTCTAAAAAAAAAAATTACAAATGATACTTTTTAACCACAAATGCTGGCCTTGCACTAGCTCGACTAGAGTTCACGCATTACGTAGTCACATCGGAAAGGTCACGCATGATAGGCAGAAGTACAGACCCAGTGTTTACAAAGCAAATGTGCAAAGAAAGTCAAAGGCCCTTTACAAAAAAAGGTAAAACGACGTCGGACGATTTTTAAGTTGGAGGAGAAAATGAGATGGAGTTATTCACCCTACCGTTTTGAACCAGAGTACACAGACCAAGAGCTAACCGCGCCTGACCTTTCCAACATGATTACGTCATGCGTGAATTTGCAGACACGCAATCAGTACAAAAAAAAGTGCATTTGTGGATAAAAAGTATATACATTTTTATTTTTTAAGAAAATGACCAATCGTTTTGCTAGATACGACCCTTATTCCTCGGCTGGGATCATGTAGAGCCCTTTGAAGCTGCACTGAAACTGCAATTTGAACCTCCATTTAAGTCCATTATATGGAGAAAAATCCTAGAATGTTTTCCTCAAAAACCTTAATTTCTTTGCGACCGAAGACAGGAAGACATGAACATCTTGGATGACTTGGGGTGAGTAAATTATCAGGAAATTTTTATTCTGGAAGTGAACTAATCCTTTAACACAATCTGCATTAGAGACATCTGGTGGTCAGACTTTTTTCTTCACCATATATCTTAGAAATCATCGCGGAACAGAGGATGGGTTGAAAAAGCACATGACCATACAAAGCTTCGGAAGTCCGATCAATACAGTTCTGTCTAATCTGATGTAATGTCATCTAAATTAATTTGGGCCATTGGGAGCACAATTCGTGTCATGTGTAGTCTGGTCAACGGATTCACATATTGATCAATAATATAAAAAATTCAAGTATGTGATCATAATTAATAATTGACGTGAGCAGTTGAAAAAATATTTTGGGTGAGCTGGTCGGGGTCTCTGAGACCTCAGCTATAGAACATAATTAAATGCAACAGAGGTGTGACTTGCATTCAGTTTCTGTCTGGTGTTGAGGTTACAGTTGACTCAAAACTATTCTACTGTATCCCAAATAAGTGTACACACACACACACACACACACACACACACACACACACACACACACACACACACACACA
>NW_015558630.1:194078-196119 GCF_001515605.1 Sinocyclocheilus anshuiensis
CACACACACACAACCAAATCAAACACAAGGGGTATGTGAAGCGTACATTTTTTTAAACCAGCTGTCCTGACCTTCCAATACTTCATGACATTCGAAGCTTCAAACGTCCTCAGTCATGTGGTATTGTCTTTTTGATGCTAGCATCGTTGCAGTGTGTGATACAATAGTGCTTTGATAACCGCTTCAGAGCATCAGAGCCCAGTTATCATCTGTCCCATCACTAACTAAAACTAATGCTTCCATTAATCTAGTTAGATATTGTGAAGATTTTACCTTTCCTCTGCAGGCCTTAAAGATAGGCATACACACTATAAAATTATTACAAGATATGAAAATATCCATGACTATTATTCACTGGTTAATGGAGACTGTTTTTATTGGAAAAGTTAGAAAAGTTGCAATATTCTTTTATTATTTTTTTTATTGTCCTTAAATGTTAAGATGATGTGTAGCGTAAGTGTTACACCTTGCATTTCCTCTTTGAGTAAACTGTAGATTAAGTTTAAATAATGCTGCTGAAGCAAGACCTACATTGCCAGACAGTTTTAGTAACATACAGTGGGTACGGAAAGTATTCAGACCCCCTTCAATTTTTCACTCTTTGATGTGTAGCGTAAGTGTTACACCTTGCATTTCCTCTTTGAGTAAACTGTAGATTAAGTTTAAATAATGGTGCTGAAGCAAGACCTACATTGCCAGACAGTTTTAGTAACATATATTTGTGGGCTAATGCATTTATAAACTACTCCAATCATAAACAGTTGGAGTCCGGATGAGTAGACAGGTCTTCGGCGGAAAGTCTGGGCTAATATAGGAGCTTGGCACCAAACTGTGAGACAACCTCAATTTGACTGTGAGAGCTGCAGTGATCTCTGTAATTTCAGCATGTGCCAAAGTTGCTCTTCAGGAACCACAACTGATGACCTGTTGACTTTTAAGAACCACATGTAAGATGGTCTTTTTCTGCCCCACATAATGATCTCTTCTGAGGTTTTTTCCTCAATAGTAACATTCTGGCCTCAAAACAGAAGTGAACACTGTGGAGTTTAGTGTTCCAGAACGAGCGAAATTCCTTTTTGTTAAGTTTATCCCATATGCTATAGCCCTGGGTTGTGTGATAAGACATTCTTGAGAATTATATAAATTAAGTTAATTTTTTGGTAGCTTTGAAATGCAGTGTACTTTGCAAGAAGTGTTGCATTTCTTTAAAAGAGGCACTTTTAAGGAGTTTATGTTGGTTTAAGGGGACACCTGAGCTATTTGTAGTGATATATTAATAAATTCAGAGAGGGCAGTTTGTGGTTTTATGGTGTACAAATAGAACAGCTAAAACCACAGGACTAAACTTGCAAGAAATGTGGGTTTAGAGCCTTTGGTAAGTTGTGTTTGGTTGAAATTCAGCTATTAGTGGTAGAAATAAAACTTCACATTTTCTCTTCTACAGATGTTCCAACTTAGAACTGACAATTGCAGACAAATTACCTTCAGAAGATTTTCTTTGTTTGATTTGCTTTTCCTTAAAGATTTGCCCATGCTACTTCATTAAAATATCCGCTCATGCATCCACAAACCAGAGCAGACAGCCAAGATCCAAACATTTTCATCTGGATAGGTTTTTTCTATCCTTCATCACCACTTAAGGGGCGATTTTGCTCAGAAATAAACTTTTACTTAAAGCCTTTACTTACTTTCTAAACATGGCATCCTTGCAAAAACTACTTATGAATAATATTGTATGTTATACAGTATAAATATTAATTTTCTTTTACAGTTTTTCTCACTCGTTTTGGTGCATTTCTCAAATCAGAAATGAAATTCTCAAGACTACTTGTTCAACCTCCACATCATCTAGTCATTTGTACACATCATAAAAGCAGTTTCTCATTCTTTTGAACAAGTTGCGATTGCTTTGGTACATTCATGCAATTGATTATGTACGTATGTACATATATGTACTGTATGTACATGTTTGTGTATGTACATTATGTATGTATCTCTGCGGTTTCCTACATTATCAGTTGCTAATGTCATGTTGCTGAAG
>NW_015558630.1:196375-206720 GCF_001515605.1 Sinocyclocheilus anshuiensis
CTTTCAATCAATATCCCACATACAGTAATGTGTAAATTTGTACTTTTGAAATGGATATATGGCATAAGCATATGGCATACTGTTCAGTAACTGTCATCCAAAATGTTGCCATAGTTTACTTCAGGTAATACTAACAAAGTGCACTGTTATATTGACAACAAGACTAAGCATTTTGACTATCTTGTTTGTGAACAATGACACAAGTACTTTTCATTCTGATGGCACTGATATGTTCATTGACATAAATACTTACTTTTGAGAGATGAACTAAAGATTTTGAGTAAGTTACAGGCTTTTGCAGGTAATCCATTGTGTGGTGCTGTTTGTACGAATTGTTTTGAGAAATGCACATACTTTGCAAATATTAAGGATGATTTGAGAAATGCTCCAAAGCGACTGAGAAAAACTGTAGTAGAATTCAGAAATGTTCCTCTTGTTTGTCAGAAACTTGAAAGACACAGAGTTAAGTGCCTTTTGTTTTTTTCACACAAAGTTGAACATTTAAAGTCAATTGAAGATTTTTGTTAGTGTTAAACTACATTTACAGGCTTCCGGCTGTTGGTTTGTTCCATTGAAATTAGCCAAATTATATCGTTGGACCTTGGAAATCCACTGTAATCTATACATTTACCCTCCATTATCTTTCTAAGTTCCGTGACATTTCTGAAACGCCCTTTCCAAATTAAAGGACAGAAATGCACCAGAGCCCGACATTATGAGCCGTGTGCTTTTTAAAGCAGCGCTTTCTCAATCTCCATCTATCTTAATGTGAGATAAGTGGCTGACAGTCAACTTCACGCCAAGTGCTCATTATTGTGAATATGCAAGAGCTATTTTTGATATTCCTAAACTGTGACAGGTTACTACAGGTTGAAACCTTTGCATACTTGCAAAGACATATTCTAACATTACAGTTTTTGCGATTGCTTAAGCACAATTTTGAAAACAGGGCCCGGTTTGTCAAAACACTACACACAATTAACACAACCCTACACCAAAGTAGCACAACACTTCAGATCATTTGCAAAATGGAACACTTTTGTCAAAACTATACACAACTTTATAAAAACAATATTTTGTTACCATACGAAACACACACATTTCATATGACTTTAATCTTTTTGAACCAGTTACACACTGCTGTTGCTAACCTAAAACACTTTTAGCAAGTCTAATTCTCAGTGATTAGAGTACTGTAAATGAAGTACACAGAGAAAGTGCAACTATACAATAGTTCACCAAACCCTACACAAGACCAATGCTGCAGACTGACGAAAATATCATTGATTTCTCTCCATATACCCAAATCAGTCAACATGGAGAATCACAACAAAACATGTCCCAGTTGTCATGCTACTACAGTAGTGTGCATAACACTGTTAGCTCAGCAAACAACAGACAAACGTAAAATACTGTATCCAGTACAGGTTACAATTACAGTAAATAACAAACATCAAAAATAATCTGAAAAAACTGACAATATTGTACAGAAAATACTACAGTAAACATACTATACATTATCTCTTCGCCTAGCTGGATCTGGCCAGAGAATTTCATCAACATCACAAGCAATATCTTCATTAGCAAGACAACGTGGGAAGAACCGTCTTGCATGTCGAATCCATCCTTGCATAGCTGCGGCGTCGACTTGGTCACAGGCGTCCTCCATGGCCTGAATGAGGGGTACCTGAGCCTGGGGCTGGAGATCGTAAACCTTCCACCGCCATGCAGAGAAAAACGTGCTTAAACCTGATTGGTGTGTCTACAATTTAGCAATCATGTGTTTGTGCACCTGATGGCTGTGTTTAACAGATTGGCTCATAGGTGTGGTAATTTGACAGTCAGTGCTTTGGAATTGCAAGGAAGTGACATCATGATATACTTCTGTGTCTGATGTATACAAGTGTGTTTAGTGTTTTGCAAATCACTGTGTGTAATGTTTTGCAAATAGTGTGAAGCTGACAATGTGCTTACAGTTGTGCAAATCTAGCCTTGTGTTTTGCTCCTTGAGTGTAAGGTTTTGCTAATTGTTGGAAAAGTTTAATTTTAGTGTGTAAGCAATCGTAAAAAACTGTAATATGCTTGGCTTGGAAATTGAAGTGCACAGTTTTTGTTTTTTTTGCCACTAATAAATCACAATAGTGTTTCTGACATTTATATAGAGACCTTGCTTTTGCTTAAGGTCACATCTCTCCGCAGGCAACAAACTCTTTAGAGTAGCGCAGTTCAATGAAAACACACTCACCCACTGTGCTTAATTAAAACCAGCTTGATGTATTGGAGATGAGGAGGAAAATTAATTATGAGAGATCCACGTTTTGGACAATATTCAATATGAACAGCTATTGATACAATTGCTTCTGCATAAACACAAAAACAAGTTTTTTAATTTTAAAATAGTAAAATTCTTTTAAAAATTGTGAAATCATTTAAAATAGCAAAATCCTTTGATTTTCTCATCAGCCATAACATAAAATAAATGGTCATTCTTTACATTTAGAGGGTGCCGGATGTGATATGTTGTGCCAGGGTTCAGCAGGTGTCTTCATGGGAACTTTATGAAAATTGATGACACGTGTAATTTTACTGTGCAACTGTGATTGGTGGTCTCATAATTTCTCCGCATGTGTAGCTTGCTATGTTTCTCTCCCACCAAGCTACATTTTGTTTGGGTGTGTTCATTTGTGTAAACTGATGTTACTGAATTTCTAATTACTGCATGGCTGATGCTGTTTCTTAAGTGTATGTCAAGGAATGTTTAGTCTTTAATCAACAGTGTTATATTTCAAATGAATCCGCAGAGTTGCTGTAAAAGAGGTTACGAGTAAATTTTGTTGGTCAGAACATGTCTAACTTTTTCTCATGAAGAGTGCAGACTTTATTAAAAAATCTAATTGGATGTCATCATCATAATAGTGCTTTATTGTCTGAACTATCAGAAATTTGTTTTGCACCAGATTTTGCTTTTTAGGTACTGATCTTAATCACAAAAGAAAATGTGCTGTCCCATTGTTCTGCATGTACAGTTAATGTGCTTTTTTCTTTTCTTTTCTTTTCTTTTCTTTTCTTTTCTTAACAATTTGTACTTGTGCCAAAATGAACCCCCTCTTTAAAGGCAAGGACATGTGCTTAACTCTTTTTTGTTGTTGTTGTTGTTGCACGACGCAGCAATTCATTTGACCAACTTGAAAATGAACATTTCATGTGACCAGCATGAAAATGAATGAAACCTGCATGGAAAAGTTTTCATCGTGTACAGTTAATGTGCTTTTTTCTTTTCTTTTCTTTTCTTTTCTTTTCTTAACAATTTGTACTTGTGCCAAAATGAACCCCCTCTTTAAAGGCAAGGACATGTGCTTAACTCTTTTTTGTTGTTGTTGTTGTTGCACGACGCAGCAATTCATTTGACCAACTTGAAAATGAACATTTCATGTGACCAGCATGAAAATGAATGAAACCTGCATGGAAAAGTTTTCATCCACAAGTGAAATTTCCGAATTTGCAGATTGGAATGACTGGATTTTACACATTAAATTTCACATGAGCAGTGTTTCGTTTCAAGTATGAAAACTAAATTGCAACAAATATAATGCCTGAATAAAATTTTTCCTTAGGTCCTATTCTACATATCATTACTTTACTTTATTAACAAGTACTTTGTGCTTGACCACTTTCATCAGCCATGCTGAATTTATGTTGTCATACATAAAATAAATTCAATGACATATAAATAGGACAATCATATAGAATTATGGGTATGGGTAAATGGTTTTAACCACCCTCAGTGGTTAAAAAGGACTTTTAACTGTAGCAGAGAGTTTGAGGTATAACGCACCAAAAACAAGGATAACAATGCCATAATGTGAACTTCCATGAGTCAGCAAAAGCAATTACTTTCCTTCCCAGAAGCAGGGATGCAGTAGGGTTAGGAAAACTTTAAATGTATATTACACTCGGTTCCTCAAGTTTAAAACCAAGTCAAGGGAACCACCATTGAGTAAAAACTCAGTTTAGTGCCAGCATGACAATATTGTTTTACTATTCCAAGATCTGTAAATGTCCATATTTATTTCATGGCTTGTTATATCATTTAAACTCGATATCTTCATTTTCCCTTAATTCACACATTTGAGCCAAGAGTTTTCTATGGACATCGACCAATCTCACGGAGTCATTAGTACTTACAGTCCCGCTCGTTATGTTAATAACCCGTAAGTAGAAGATAAACAGGTTTCCAAGGATGGTGGTGTGTTCATGAATCTATATTTATTCTCAAAAACATCTGCATGCAAAAGGCCCCATTTACTACAAGTTTCAAAGCCAATTCACCTTGCCAGCTTGCATAGCTCTCCTGCATACTAAACAAATTTAATTTTAGCCCTTAAATAGCACTCTGGTGACAAATTGGAAGGCAGCTGAAGTTTGACATTGCCATTGTTACATGTTAATTAGACTGATTGCATGGCCATCAAACATGCTACCAATGAGCATTCAGTCCATTGTGTGAGGGTACGACGGCTAGACAAAGCAGAGAAAACGTGTGCTGGGAATTAACAAATCCCATATGCCCTGCTGTGGGATTATTCTATACGCCACATGTCTGGGAGCCAGGATGCATGGTAGGAGCCTGTGGTCTTTGCCTCTCCCCCAGTGTCTCCAGTGGTCTACGCTGTGACTATCCCCTGGTGGCCTGGCTCCAAAACCGAAGGTAAAGAAAGCTATGGAAATGACAGCGTTGCTTATAGGGGTTGAAAAATAGATATGTTTTGATCATCCTTTGAGGTATTTATTCTCGGGTTTACTCAATATAGCATTAGCCTCTTCAAGGAAACTGCAAATTAGGGATGGTTCTATCTTTGTTTCTTTGGTACCTTACCATTATTGCTATCCAAAGGTTGCAAAGTAAGATTCTCCTTGTGTCTCAGTAACCACCGAGGCCAGAAAAATGCGTCATAAAGAATATTTTGCAATCATTTGTGGCTTATTTGCTAAAAGTGGCTGAGATGCACTTCCTTCAATTCCCATGGTTGTATTTAAGCAGCTACCTGACGCTCACAGTGTGATGTCTTTTTGTTCAGATGCCCAACAGATGCCACAGGATTATTGCATGTTGACATCACCGGCACCAACAGCTGACTGAGTATCTTTGTGTTTTTCTTAAAGAGATAGTTCACCTAGAACACAAAAGTAGATGTTTTTAAAGAATCGTTACACAAGGGATCATAGTGTTGAGGAGCTTTGTGGCTCCAAAATGGAAGGAAAAATTTGTGCCTTGAATTGTGTGTTGACTCGCGAATTGCAAATCTTCTGAATTCTGAATAATTTGCATGAGAAACTTAAATTAGAAATGTTAAATTCTGAAATGTAAAATAGGTAATTCTTACTTTTGCCAAAATGTATGTCTAGTATGTGTCCATTAAAAATATTGCATCAACATCATTGACGATTATTTTTTTTATGACTTCTGTATTTCAGCATACATTTTGGGGAACAATATTAGGGTATAATGATACAACATATAGTTTTATTATTATTTAAAAAAAATTACCTATTTTGTGCAGGTCAGTGATACAAGTTTTACTATACACATGTAATGTTACATACAATCTCTATACATATAGTATCATCATAGGTTGAGATGGTAAAAATAATCTAATGTTTACTCTAAAGTCTGTCACATGACACATTTTGCTTAGTCTTAAATCATAAAATGGCAGCACTTCATTTATATCCCCATTAAATTCAGCCATAAGTATACACAAATAAAGTATAAAACCGATTCCATTTGGAAAAAAAGGGTATGTTTCCAATTAATTTCTAAATTAAAATGTTTTGACGTAAACACAGGCATTTTAGATGTCCGCCTTTATATTTAGAAGCACGAGAGGAATGTGTTTTTTGTTTTTACTCTTTTCCTCTGTCTGTGGTGTAGATATTTATAAAGATGACTGGTTCTCTACCACGATTTGTTCTGTAACTGTTGATTTTTGCATCCATCCTGTTTCCTCATGTGTAAAATGACCATCTGTGCAGAAGCCTTTAAAGATCCTGAGCTACTCTCCAGGGGACATGCTGACTGGCCATAAGTAAGTATCTGCACCAGATTGCTTTATTATTTGAGTATTGGTGAGCATAAATAACACCTGAAATGTCAAGTGAAGCTAGTTTAAATCAAACCTTCTAAAAATTCTGCAATACTGCAAGCTTGTGGGTTTGTAGTCTCCTTAGTCCTGAAATGTCAAAACACTGAAGGTCCCAAGAGGCATCTATCAAAGAAGGGAGGGATCCTAAAGTAAACTCAGAGTCCACCCAAATGACCATTGGCCCGGCCCTGTACATAAGCAGCCGGCTTTAACTGGGGGCAGAATGAGTCACAGTCAGTGTGGTCAACACATAAGTGCATACTGAATATTATACCATCTTTGCTGAACATGGACCCATATGGACGTACTTTATGCGTAATCACTTTTTTTTTTTTTTGCCCTAATGAACAATTGCACAATAAAGTATGTGTGCATTATTTGCAGCATACTTCACACATAGCAAATGCAAAGTAAGGGTGATTCATACACAACAGATGCCTATTTATTAACCTATTTATTTCTGGGACCATAAAGCAAACAAATCTCATTCTCACTACTGGAATGTTTATTAAAAATTGAATATATATATATATATATATATATATATATTCTGATAAAATTGATATGCTAGAATTTTATTAGAATCTCCATTAAATCCCCCCAAAAAATAAAAAATAACGGCGCTCAACCAATACTTAGTGTGCGTAGATCAGTAAAAATCATAACTACTTCAAAAGAAAAAAGCAGGATCCGCACTCACTGATTAACTTAATGAATGTTTAGATTTTTTTTTAAATAAAAATCTAAAAAAAATTGATTAAGTTTATAGTGAATGCAGATCCTGCTTTTTTCATTTGAAATAGAATCTCCACTTAAATGTAACATTCCTGAATGCATTGGGGCAATAAGAATTTTGAAAATAATGTCATTTTATTTATTTATTTTCACCATTTTTATATATTTCTTCTTCTTCTTCTTTTTTTTTTTTTTACATTTTATTTCATTTTTGACCTAGACAAATGTTTACATAAGATTTGCCAGTAAGTGCATAGCAAAAATGCACTCCAATTGCTCTCAAAACGCATCCCTTTAGCTAATTTGGCTTATGAATACAGCTTATGAATACCATATAGATATTAGATATGTACATACAAATAGATAGTTTGGCACCTCAATCTTAGTTTGTTAAAGCTTTTTTTTAAATGTTGCCTTATTTGTAAACAATAAAATGAAAGCCAGTTAGTGCAATACGACAAGAGTATAGCAAGAGATTTATTTATACCAGGAATGGAAGACTTTATGCAACAGTGATTCACTTTGGCATATCACAGTCTGTTTGGTATACATTCAGATTCACGTGGATAGCATATTTGAGGCGTTTTGTGATTTCTTTTTTCATGTCCACAAACAAAACAGTCTGGTCTGAGAATTTGTCCACATAAGGTGGCTTGTCTGGAGAGTACCATGTCCTGAAGTGGTGTACAGCTTGGGTTTGTCAGGCTGCCAGTTCCTCACCATGCTTGGGCTAGAAGCAGACAGCACTGAGCCAACCCAGTCCAGTGGGTGTAAAAGGGATGTCGACTTGTTTATGATATAGTTTGTTCTCTAGCACCCATGTCGAGGCCCATAGTATGCAAAGGCCATTTCAGCCAAGTCAGAAGACATACAGCCTCAATGAATCTATATGAAGCATGAATGAACATGGTTGAAAAGAATAGTTTATTATTATTTATATTGGCATGCCTAGGCTTTGGCTCATACTTGAATTGTATGTCTGTTATTTGCAGAGAAAGTACAATACATTGTAATGTTGCAAAAGATAAAAATACTGTAAAATAATGCAAAATATGCGAAATGCGAAATATATGAATACTTATTCAGCAAGGTTGCATTAAATCGATCAAAAGTGACAGTAAAGAAATTTATAATATTACATGTTTTTTTAATTTATTTAAATAAATGCTGTTTATCTATTCAAAGAATCCTGAAAAATGTATCATGTTTTCCACAGAAATAGTAAGCAACATTAATAATAATGAGCAAATCGGCATATTAGAATGATTTCTGAATGATTCACTGACACTGAAGTTTAAAGAAATGGATGCTGAAAATTCAGCTTTGCTATCACGTGAGAAAATGTTAAAATTGATTAAAATAGAACAATTTTAAATTGTAATAATATTTCACAAAATTACAAATTTTTCTGTCATTTTTGATAAAATAAGACAAGAAATAAGATAAAATTTCTTGGAATTCTGAGGAAGAAAACTGTGAGATATATACAAAGAAAGGAAAAATATGAGAGATAAGCTCAGAAATCTGACCTGTTTTATTTTTCCTCACAATTCTGAGTCTACATCTCAGATTATAATATACTACTACTACTATTATTATTATTATTATTTATTTTTTTATATTCTTATTCACATGGTAATCTGTCCAGTATCATCCCAGCTATATTGCTGTGTAGTATAAGTGCAGTTGTTGTGGGTTTCCCGCTTGTGTTTGTGGCCTGCTTTGTTGGTGTCTTAGAATGTGTCATTTATTCTCAGCAATTTGTGCTTTTAAT
Source organism: Sinocyclocheilus anshuiensis (assembly GCF_001515605.1). Taxonomy (NCBI): domain Eukaryota; kingdom Metazoa; phylum Chordata; class Actinopteri; order Cypriniformes; family Cyprinidae; genus Sinocyclocheilus; species Sinocyclocheilus anshuiensis. The sequence goes on from NW_015558630.1 coordinate 205,028, forward strand.
TGCCTTACTGTCCAAGTAATTACTGCCTGTATTGTAGACAACCTAGTGAAACAGCATTTGCTAACAGTATAAATGTAAAGTTAAAAGGTGAATAGCTGTGAATAATAGTGTCTTTGTTGTTCAGTGACCGCTTTCTCCACCATGACAGGATATGTGTGTCAGCTCTCCTGTCGGCCTGCGCAGGAACTCGGGCCCTGTAAGACGTTTCTGGCATGAATGGCAAATACATCCTCTGTCAATCCTCTTTTCATGCGTTGCTTCCATCTGGGAGCATGAAGAATAACATTAGCTTTGCTGTTTGGGTTTATTGAATATTTTAGATCTTTTTTTTTTTTTTTTGCATGTAAATGGCTTCATTTATAGTATGTCTCACCAAGACGTGCTTGTGTCTTAGAGTTTCCACCTTGGCTAGGCTCATCTCCAGACCTCTCATTCTTTTGTCATGCACCGTTCCTCTCAGTGATTCACACAGGAACCGCAGCACCAGTTTCAGAGACCAGGAGTCTGGCAGCACCCTCAAAACACTGACTAAATCAAAAGACGCTTCATTTTTGTTCAGCAGATCCACTGCTGCAATTATCCGATGACTGGACTCCAGGTAGATTTGAGGCAGGGTGAGAAACATTCCCTCCGTGAACTTCCTGTCTCGTCCAGCAGAGGTCCTCCAACAGTAGCTTTCAGCAGCCTGCTGATCTTTTTCTTCATGGACCAAAACCTGCAGGGCCTTTTTGTGTTTACCAGACTTCCCGAGCAAAATTGCTTTCTCCACATGAAGAAACGAGGTGTTATTTGGTCTGTGGCAATAAAGGGTATAGCGGTTGGTTTCATCCATGAACACTTACAACAGTAGCAAACACTTTTAAGTTTGAATTTCAGGTATATTGGTGTAATTAACCTATCAAAGTCTTTATCGGCATGTATTGTGCTCACCATATATGGCATCGGCATTATAGAAAGAAGATTGCCAAAGTAATTGCTGTAGTTTATGTCTCATCTCTTACTTGCTTGTTTCATTGTTGTAGTCATTGTCGATTGACTGCAGTATCTGTTTGACATACGATGTGATGAGCATGGTATGACGCTTTTCCTCCTGTGAACAGACAATGTGCTTCTTTAATGAGACGTCCAGTCATGGAAAACTGTCAGTAAATGGGTCATGTAATATATTATTACAGAAGTTCTTTAGTTTTTCTCAATCATTATACTCTCTCAGACCAGCAAAAAAAAATATATATATATATTTTGCTGTTTTGCCTTTGAAAAACTTTCCATGTTGTATGAGAAGCAGTTTTACACACTTACACACATTTTACTCTTATCGTTGGTTCTTCTGGGACCATATTACAAAAACATCCAATATAGAGTCCTATCTGTTTAGTAGTCATGGTGATTTCTGTTTGAAACTTAATCTAGATCTTAATTTGAGACTTAACTTTCTGTAATACGTGCCCTGAGACTTAGAAATAATAGCATTTATCCTGCTTTCTCCTTATTGCATCACTATGAATGTCCGGATGAAGTATCTGATTGTCCAGTTCTGATGTGTAAACGTGGACAGTCATGTGTTGATGCGGTGCCACAAAACTGCAGAAGTTCAGAACGAGTCGTTTTTATAACTTAGTTTCACTAAAAAAATCTTAATGAAATTGTCTAAGTTTAAGTAGCAAAATTATTCACTGAAATAAAATTACCC
>NW_015558630.1:207013-212371 GCF_001515605.1 Sinocyclocheilus anshuiensis
AAAATAAAATGAACAAAAATGTCAAAAGCCCATAACAAAATGACTAAAAATTAAACTGAAATTAAAATAAAAACTATAAAATAAAAGCTAATTCAAAATATGAATAAAAACTATAAAAACGGCATATAAATAATACTAAAATAACACTGTTCTATATATGAAAGCTATTTTATATTTCAAAACATGTGTAAATTTGACTCCCGATGGCCCCTTTAAAACAGTCATTAATTATAAACAGATAAGTCACCTTGCTGTGTAATTCATTGACTAAATATTCCAAGTACACAGTCATAGCAACTGAGTAGTTGGTGAGAATGGTAAGGACTTCTTCCTTACAAATGTAACATGGCTGCTTGTATGCGTCTTTGTAAAGATCAGTATTCCAGCCTATATTAAAATAAAGAGCATGTTTTAGAAAGAAACGCAATGCTTAAAATGCAATAAACTCTACTGTTCAAAACTTTAGTAGTGAGATTTTACACTTTTAAAACTTTGTATTCATCAAAATGCATCATGGTTTCCACAAAAATATTGAGCAGCACAACTGTTTTCAACATTGATAATAATAAATGTTCCTTGTTCACCAAATCAGCATATTAGAATGATTGAAGTAACTGAAGACTGAAGTAAAGATGCTGAAAATTCAGCTTTATCACAGGAATAAATAATATTTTAAAATGTATTAAAATTGACAATAATTTATTTTAAACTGTAATATTATTTCAAAATATTACTGCTTTTACTGTATTTTGATCAAATAGCCTAAATGCAGCCTTGGTGAGCATAAGACACTTCTTTCGAAGATATTAAAAAAAATCTTACCAAACCAAGCTTTTGATGAATAGTATTATAGCAAGGTTGTGTCTAGATACATAATAGTGTTTCTTTAACTGCAAAGCTAGACTTAATGAAACCTGTATAACTCTGACCTCTGCTGTTGATAAACAGGTTATGACAGTTAAAATGCTTGCCTCTTGGTCTCTCTGAAGAACCCAGTCAACAAATTTCCAAATGATGGGTTTATGTTCCAGATTTGAGAGGGTGTTAACTATGTGCTGGAATACGCTGATGTGTGAGGGGTCCTCGCTCTGCTCCTCCACAATTTTAACCCAGGTCTAAAAAAAAGAAAGAAAGAAATTTCCTTTCCTTTCTGATTCATCTTTAGTCATTGCTCTGTGGATCTTTCAAAGATTCAAAGATACCTGAATTGCATTGAAATGCTGGCCTTGACTTTGATAGAGCAATCCAAGTGTGAAAAACCTGAAATGGCAGCAAATTAGTTTGGCTTCTCACTAGAAAATAACCTGTAAACGCTGAAGTAACCTTAAATGATGAGCACAAACCTTTTGTGCTGTTCCAAGTCAGGTACACACATCTGGAGGTTACAGGTATTCTGCGACGACACAAGTTGGTCCAGTTTTCCATATTCACCTTGTTCCAAATACAGCTTAAAAAGTGCTGAGTCAATGTCCTGAGGACACCTTTGGCCCTGTCCTGTTAGCCTGACTTCTCTCAAGAAGTCATCCAAAAAGATTAGGTATTGTTGAAATGTCGGCCAGTCGTCTCGACTTAATGTCCACAAGTCCTTGGCATTGCTGACTGCTGTTGTCTGAGGTGCAAAGTCTTCACTCATAACAGGCATAGCTGGATGAAGGCTAATGATTTCCCTTGGGTCTAGTTCACCTTTACTAGAAAATAAAAGATTATACTGAAAAGGTGTTGGATTTTGAAACAATTTTCACACAGAAAATTGCTAGTAAATTTCACTAATTGAAGCATTACTTACATAAAAAGCTCTTTTGCATCCACAAAAGCCTCTCTGTAAAACTTTATCATTCCAGATGTACAGATGACATTTTTATGTAGATCCTAAAAGTAAAGTGATGAGTGGCATAAATCACGATAAATGTGATGCAATTGCTTAAATATATTAGTTTAGCCATTTATTTTATCATAATCATGCATCATCAGTTTCCATTCCAATTCTGAAGTTGGATAGATAGATAGATAGATAGATAGATAGATAGATAGATAGATAGATATTTAAGAAGCTATTTAACTTAGCACTTGGCACATGTAACATATTTGATGTGAGCTCATATATTCAGTCTCTGTGTGTCTCTGTGATCTTTGTTTAATACTACTGTAAGATGATTTTCATCTTGCTGGAATGACATCTGTGCATCTGGTGCAAGTGCTTATATGGATGACTTTGCTCAGTGTGTCTAAGACGCTCGGCTCAGCCACACTGACCTCGTGGCTCCATTAAACATAGTTTCTGTGTTTTAAGATTATTCTCATATGACTCTGTCTTTCAGCAAGATACACCTACTCATCAAATATAATCCATGTGTTAATATATGAATGGATGATTTAATGAGGTATTATTGACACCAAGGGGTCAAAGATTGGCTGGTTAACATCATCCATAACACGGTGCTGGTAGATGCCGTAACTACATATATTTACACTGGCTTAATGGATTAAATTTTTCTAATATATTAAAAAAAGATAAGACAGAAATCCCCCTTGTTTAGTAATTTATCATTAGTCTTAATTTATATGAATCTTTTGGCAGGAGATCTTGAAGTCTGTCCAGCAGTATTAGGGCTTCATCAACTCTCTGTCTCTTAACCAGCTCTTGGATCTGATTCTCTAAAGGAACTGGTGACAGCCGATTAATCTCTTTGTCAGCAACAACAAAAACACTTTCTATAACAAAAAAGAGAAATGAAATAGCTATAAATGTGCCTTTAAATGAGTAAATAATTATGAAAAGATATTATTATCAGTGTCATGGCATCAATCAACGAATGCAACGAACTCAAATTGCATACTCAAATTTGAATGTTTTAAAGTTGCTATGAAATTGTATTCTCAACCCATTTTATTTCTATAATGTGGCATATTTTGTGTGAAACAAAGTATATTTACAATATTTGCTGATTTTAAAATATGAAGCAGAACTTGTAAAGATGTACTGATACAGAACTTGAATTTTTAAAGGTACAATATACAAGCAATTAAGAACAATAATAGTGCCTCTGAATTTACTATGACTTCTGATGAATGATTTATAAAGATTGATGATAGATAGATATTTAAGAAGCTATTTAACTTAGCACTTGGCACATGTAACATATTTGATGTGAGCTCATATATTCAGTCTCTGTGTGTCTCTGTGATCTTTGTTTAATACTACTGTAAGATGATTTTCATCTTGCTGGAATGACATCTGTGCATCTGGTGCAAGTGCTTATATGGATGACTTTGCTCAGTGTGTCTAAGACGCTCGGCTCAGCCACACTGACCTCGTGGCTCCATTAAACATAGTTTCTGTGTTTTAAGATTATTCTCATATGACTCTGTCTTTCAGCAAGATACACCTACTCATCAAATATAATCCATGTGTTAATATATGAATGGATGATTTAATGAGGTATTATTGACACCAAGGGGTCAAAGATTGGCTGGTTAACATCATCCATAACACGGTGCTGGTAGATGCCGTAACTACATATATTTACACTGGCTTAATGGATTAAATTTTTCTAATATATTAAAAAAAGATAAGACAGAAATCCCCCTTGTTTAGTAATTTATCATTAGTCTTAATTTATATGAATCTTTTGGCAGGAGACCTTGAAGTCTGTCCAGCAGTATTAGGGCTTCATCAACTCTCTGTCTCTTAACCAGCTCTTGGATCTGATTCTCTAAAGGAACTGGTGACAGCCGATTAATCTCTTTGTCAGCAACAACAAAAACACTTTCTATAACAAAAAAGAGAAATGAAATAGCTATAAATGTGCCTTTAAATGAGTAAATAATTATGAAAAGATATTATTATCAGTGTCATGGCATCAATCAACGAATGCAACGAACTCAAATTGCATACTCAAATTTGAATGTTTTAAAGTTGCTATGAAATTGTATTCTCAACCCATTTTATTTCTATAATGTGGCATATTTTGTGTGAAACAAAGTATATTTACAATATTTGCTGATTTTAAAATATGAAGCAGAACTTGTAAAGATGTACTGATACAGAACTTGAATTTTTAAAGGTACAATATACAAGCAATTAAGAACAATAATAGTGCCTCTGAATTTACTATGACTTCTGATGAATGATTTATAAAGATTGATGTTAGATGGTAAAACGAACCTTCTGTTGAGATGAGAAATTTGGCACTTTGTAAAGATACAGTTTGCTTCAGCTGCTGGTCCAGAATGCTGTAGATATGAACAGTCTGATTTTGTAGAGCTAGCACATATGGGAAATGAACTGCAGCATCCACCACTCCATCAGGCCACTGTACAGGAGGATGCTGGGAAGTGCCATTCTTCATCTCAAACAATGCCTGCCTATCATATAGACTACTTTAAAGACTATTTATTTATTGACTAACTTTATAGCTACGAGTTAGTGGAGTTTTCAGTTATGTGTCAGTTAAGTATAAGTTATTTATCGTAAAATTCCAATTAAATAATTGAAAATTAAAAAAGGGTAATTAAAAAGAAATAAAAAATATAATTAAATTAGGCAATAATTTAAATACCACTATACAACTGCTGAAAAAATATATTAAAAATAAATTAAGGTGCATAATACTGTAGCTTAGATCATTTGGTCTTGGAAAATGTTTAATTATTTTTAGATCTCTTCTGAAACCTTTGAGGAGACAAATGAGATTAAGGTATCTTGCAAAATCAATAAAAGTCTTCATTTGTTCGCCATCATTTTTTCTCTATGGGGACTTGAGTATATTATCAATTACAATTATTGTGAGTACATTAAATTAAACAATGTCTTTTTATGCATGCACTTATAAAGGCCTTAAAGCGCTTGAACCCCAGTAAAACCTTAAGTGTATTTTTTTTACCCCTTACAGAAAATCCACATGAACTTCACGTGCAATCACATGTTAAAATCACATGTGAAATACGCGAAACATGAAATTGTAACATGTGATTGCACATGTGAAGTTCATGCACTGGCGGATTTTTCAGATTTACCTTGTTTATCACTTAAAGCTTAACAAGTCTTAATTTTATAATTATAAAAATTCTTACCCAAACATCCAGGCCCATTTAAAATGAATTCTCCTTTTGTTGGCAATTATATTTTGCTTTCCCAGGTTATGTGGGAAAAGATAGAGGGTGGTTTGGCTCTGATAATCATGGAGAAAATATCTGTCACAAGTGGCCACACACAGACACGTCCCATGCACAGCCAGAACCACAGGTTCCTGCGGCAGAGCCACCTGTCTCACACAGTCCCATCTGTCCACACACACCTTATAAATGCTCACTGTTTTCCTCTTGGTCGAAGCTGCAATGAGCTCAACGGAATCAGTC
>NW_015558630.1:213303-229886 GCF_001515605.1 Sinocyclocheilus anshuiensis
GAACCGCTGACTCACTGACATAGAAGAGTGACACATTCTGGATTTTTTTCAGGGCTGGAATGAGTTCCAGGGAGAACATGTTAAGCACCGTGACCGAACAATCCCAGAGAACTAAGAGGTGATTCAGAACAGGGACCGCCGTCAGCTGGCTGATTGCTCCACTTCGGCCCATCTGTCTCTTCCCCACATCCCGCACTGAAAGGCTTTCTTCACTGCTCATGTTATTTACAGTGAGGTACTCAACGACTCCCTCTTTGGTCCCAATATAGAGGTTTTTACCAAAACACTCCAAACACTGAATGCTGAATTTGTCTTTGCCTTTCCCAGAGGGCATTTTTTGAAAGACTAGCACAGGGGTGAAGACTTTCATGATTATTTACTCTTAATTTAGGTCTCAGTGGCAAAAATACACCTAAAAATAAATGAGAAACATAGTAAATTGGGCAGAGAAGGAAAACAACCTTCATTAGCTCAAATATCTACATGCTGTAAAGCTAAATAAAATGAGTAAAGAACGGTCTCACATTGTTATGGACGTCTCTTTTTTACTCAAGTGTATTTTGGCCTTGCCATGTGACTCTCATCTTGAGAGGAAGTTGGTGTCAGCAGTTTTACTGCTTTTACTCTGAATGGATGGTTGATTGCACAATGCCAAATGTTCAAGAAAGACTAGAGACATAAAACCTTTAGTTAAACATTTCTTATTTACTCTAGAGATGTGCTTTTTTAAAGTGTATAAAAGGAAACTAAAACAGCGTGGTTGCTTCAGCAAATGCATTTTTATCTTACGTTTGCTTTTGCTCACATTATCAGTTGGGATTAGGGTAGGGTTTTGTTTAGGAGTATGTTAATTTCAAACGAAATAGAGCATTCAAGGAATAGATCACTCAAAAATGAAATTTTGCTGAAAATGTATTTGCCACCAGACCATCCATGATGTAGATGAGTTGGAGAAAATTTGGAGAAAATTAGCATTACATCACTTGCTCACCAATGGATCCTCTGCAGTGAATGTGTGCTGTCAGAATGAGAGTCCAAACAGCTGATAAAAACATCACAATAATACACAAGTAATCCACACTACTGCGGTACATTATTTAATGCTTTGTGCAGCCAAACGTTGTGTGTTTGTAATAAAAAAATTCATTATTAAAGCATTCGATGGACTGGAGTCATGTGGAGTCATTATGTACAATATAACAATATACATGTACATTCTTAAAACTAAAGGTTCCAAAAAAGGTTTTTCACAACAATGCCATAGAACCACCATTATGGCCGCCAGAAAGAACCTTTCAGTGAACAGTTCTTAAAAGAACCATTTTTTTTTTTCCACTACAAATAACCTTTTGTGCATAGGAAAGGTTCCAACGGATGTTAAAGTTTTCTTTATTTTTAAGAGTGTACTTCATTTTGAGTGTTTCCACATGATATTGCAGAGTTTACAAGTTGCAATTACAAGTTCTATGAGGATGTGAACGCATTTTACAAGTCAGAATCTTGTAATTGCAGTACTTTTGTCTTGGCGTGAACGCACCTCTACTCACTTTATTTCGCCAGCAAAACATAAATGGAAAATTACTGAGAGCGCCTTTAAAAAAATGAAATCAAAATGGGAATATTGTGGCCTTTAGATCATGTTTGTTTTTGAGGTTTTATGCTAGTTTATATCACAACAAATTAGCCGTTTTCACGCATGTAAAATATACAGACTTTCTCTCTGATGCGGGATAATGAACCAAAAATATCAATGACTCATCTTGTTCCCAGAGACATACGTTTAGCTAAGCTTAGATAAGTGGACCCCTAGAATCATTCCCATTTTTTACCTCCTTTATGGTGACCATTAATATATGCATTATAGTCATAGCCACCATAAAAGGAATAAAAGATGGGAATAATTCTGCATGTTTATGTATATTTACACTTAAAAAACGGGCAGTAGACAAGAAGAAAAGTTTATTGACCAAAAGAGCATTTCGTGTGACACTTGAACTTCAAACTTCAAACATTTTCAATAGTATTCCATGCTGGTTTAGTCTTTATGAAGACAGTTGTTTCCAAATCATTGTTGAAAAGTTATTAAACAATACATTAAGCATCCTAATCAGCAGGCCACACAAATAATTAATCTATATATTCATTGTTTATTCATCATTCCATGTGAGCAGAAATCCAAATCTACAGTTATTTTGCCCTCATTAGCTTTCCTGCTATAGTTGGATGACTGTGCTGCTCCTGTGGTTGTCTGACCCAGTCAGGTGAGCTCACTTCTCCCTGCCACAGTCGGTGCACAGGATGTCATCCCTCTGGGTGAGGAATCCACGGCCCACCAGAGACACAGAGCACTGCATACACGTGAAACACTCACTGTGCCACTGCCGCTCTTCAAACGAGATGTACTTAGCACCTGCCAAGCCTGGACACACACACACACATGGTTGTTTTACAGTCGAGCACAATGCTGATGAATTTTTTTATTTTAATTTAGAGGCATATAAGATGTCAAGAACGAAAACATACTAGTAATTGGTTTGGTGCAGCCCACTGCCACCAGACCATCCAAGATGTAGATGAGTTGGAGAAAATTAACATTACATCACTTGCTCACCAATGGATCCTCTGCAGTGAATGTGTGCTGTCAGAATGAGAGTCCAAACAGCTGATAAAAACATCACAATAATACACAAGTAATCCACACTACTGCGGTACATTATTTAATGCTTTGTGCAGCCAAACGTTGTGTGTTTGTAATAAAAAAATTCATCATTAAAGCATTCGATGGACTGGAGTCATGTGGAGTCATTATGTACAATATAACAATATACATGTACATTCTTAAAACTAAAGGTTCCAAAAAAGGTTTTTCACAACAATGCCATAGAACCACCATTATGGCCGCCAGAAAGAACCTTTCAGTGAACAGTTCTTAAAAGAACCATTTTTTTTTTTCCACTACAAATAACCTTTTGTGCATAGGAAAGGTTCCAACGGATGTTAAAGTTTTCTTTATTTTTAAGAGTGTACTTCATTTTGAGTGTTTCCACATGATATTGCAGAGTTTACAAGTTGCAATTACAAGTTCTATGAGGATGTGAACGCATTTTACAAGTCAGAATCTTGTAATTGCAGTACTTTTGTCTTGGCGTGAACGCACCTCTACTCACTTTATTTCGCCAGCAAAACATAAATGGAAAATTACTGAGAGCGCCTTTAAAAAAATGAAATCAAAATGGGAATATTGTGGCCTTTAGATCATGTTTGTTTTTGAGGTTTTATGCTAGTTTATATCACAACAAATTAGCCGTTTTCACGCATGTAAAATATACAGACTTTCTCTCTGATGCGGGATAATGAACCAAAAATATCAATGACTCATCTTGTTCCCAGAGACATATGTTTAGCTAAGCTTAGATAAGTGGACCCCTAGAATCATTCCCATTTTTTACCTCCTTTATGGTGACCATTAATATATGCATTATAGTCATAGCCACCATAAAAGGAATAAAAGATGGGAATAATTCTGCATGTTTATGTATATTTACACTTAAAAAACGGGCAGTAGACAAGAAGAAAAGTTTATTGACCAAAAGAGCATTTCGTGTGACACTTGAACTTCAAACTTCAAACATTTTCAATAGTATTCCATGCTGGTTTAGTCTTTATGAAGACAGTTGTTTCCAAATCATTGTTGAAAAGTTATTAAACAATACATTAAGCATCCTAATCAGCAGGCCACACAAATAATTAATCTATATATTCATTGTTTATTCATCATTCCATGTGAGCAGAAATCCAAATCTACAGTTATTTTGCCCTCATTAGCTTTCCTGCTATAGTTGGATGACTGTGCTGCTCCTGTGGTTGTCTGACCCAGTCAGGTGAGCTCACTTCTCCCTGCCACAGTCGGTGCACAGGATGTCATCCCTCTGGGTGAGGAATCCACGGCCCACCAGAGACACAGAGCACTGCATACACGTGAAACACTCACTGTGCCACTGCCGCTCTTCAAACGAGATGTACTTAGCACCTGCCAAGCCTGGACACACACACACACATGGTTGTTTTACAGTCGAGCACAATGCTGATGAATTTTTTTATTTTAATTTAGAGGCATATAAGATGTCAAGAACGAAAACATACTAGTAATTGGTTTGGTGCAGCCCACACATTTCTTGGCATACAGATTGCTGAAGCAATCGAGACAGTATGGGTAGTTTTCTCTCGAGGTAAAGCGCTGGCCTGCCAGTTGTCCCTTGCATCCAATGCAAGTGAAACACTCTCGGTGCCAGGGCTTATCATGGTACGTGACACCACCAGTTGTTATAGCCTAAAGAATTGAAAGTGATTATTTCAGTATAGTATAATAAATTTGCAATATTGTCCAACACTTAAAAAAAATATGAAAATACCCAAAAATGAAAATCCCAATCCAATCCAATGTGATTTGCATGGAAACATTCTTTTTTTTTTTTTTTAATGTAAGCATGAAGGTCCACCCCTGTACCTAAAATGTCATTGAGCGTAAGCAAATCTACCGAAAGTGTATGAATGGGAATTGAATTCACCAATTTGCCAAAACAGTTTTCCATGCAGCTTTAATAAATGGCGACTATAGCTTTCAAGGTTAAAAAAACAATGCAAAAGCATTATGTATCATAGTCCATTCAATTCATCTGCTATATTCCATGTCTTTGATGGCAAACGATAGCTTTGTTGAGGATTTTGTTATAGTTATGGTGATTTTAAATGCTTTTTGAATCTTGAAAGCTCCAGTTGCATAAATAAATTTTTATTTTCTCTCACAAATCTTCTCTTTTTGTATTCCACATTTTAAAATACTGGAACAACATGAAGGTGAATACAGGTGAGTCACTTTTGAGTGAACTATAACTTTAATGAAATGTAATAGTTTTACATATGTCTGATCTGATTCCTTCGCAAATGTACTGTATATGACTTACTTTTTACAAGCACAGCATTGGTAGGCAATTTGCTTCTCAAAACTTACCTGCAAATCATCTGAGAGTGTACGAATTACATCATACAAATTCATACAAATTTGCCACCAGTTCACCAAAACATACAATTGTTATAAGCTGACATGAGAGTTAACAATGAAATTCTGTCATTGTTTACTCATCCTAACGTCATTCCAAACCTGTATGCTTGTTATTTTCCATGCAATTGCATTGAACAGTGGTCAAAGCTTTCAAGGTTCAAAAAAGACCTTCACAAACTTTTTCTATTTGTATTCCACATAAGAAATAAAGTCATATTAGTTTGGTGCAATAAGAGAGTGAGTCATTTTTGGGTGAGCTGTAACAGTAATACTGTTTTTCAAATGTCTTATTCCTTCACAAACACAAGGTAAATGACTTACTTTTTTACAAGCACAGCATTGGTAGGCGAATTGCTTCTCAAAACAAGGGACACAGAAGTAATTGTTATCTTTAGGGATGAAAGACTTGGTTCCTATTGGCTGCTGACAGCGTTGACACAGAAAGCATGTCTCATGCCAGCTGTTGCCTTTGTACTCCATTTTTCGTGATCCTAACACATGAGCAGAAGGCAACCTTTATACACCAAGATCCTTAATATTTTATAAACCACCTATTTTTAATACAAACACATGCTATTAAGATATTTTTAGGGGGGAAAATCATTTAGTTACATTTAATTTCTCGAGAAAAGATAAAGAAGAGAACAAAGTGTTCTACCTGGCATGACAGTCTTCTTGCAGGTGTTACACTTTGAGGAATGCTCATGAGAATAGCACTCGGTGCAAAGCATAAGGTCATCTTTAGCAGCAAATGTTTTGTCCACCAATGATCGACTGCACTTGCCGCACGTGAAGCAATTTTCATGCCAGTGCCGGTCTTTGTAGGAGAGATCCTTCATTATGCATGCAGAGAAAGTCTAGTTATAAGATTGCAAATCTGTTTTGACTTTCTGTCACTCATTAATCCTTTATTAATGGATCCTTTTTTACATTTCCAGGGTTCTTAAAAGCGAAAGTCATCATAGTTGGGTAAACTTCTATAGTGGTGAATGGATACTACAACAAATATAATTTGTGTTCCCATTTGAACCAAAAGCAAAAGGAAAAAATCCATGATAGCGTTTCAATGACTTTCCAAAAATATTTTGATTGATTACACTGGCCAGAAGGGAGTTTTGAAATGTAATGCCAAGGTACTATAACACAAAGTTTTGTCTTATAAATATGCATTAATTAAAAAAAAAAGAAAAAGAAAGAAAAACTTTTTTACGTAAGTCTGTGAAAAGGGTCCATTGTTCTCACAAATGTTTGATTTATGGTTGCATTGTATTAAAAAGTAATTCAATGTCATTTTCAAATATAAATGTGTGAATTATGATGTCAGTAAATGCTTTCTTATGCCTACCTTAGAGTTGCACCCAATTGGCAAAGAACACACTTCACAGCAGTTAGCAAACAGATTCTCATAGCACTTTGTGCAGTATTGGGTGTCCTCTTTTAGGATGTATTTCTTTCCAAGCAAAGTGTCCTTGCAGTAATGGCAGTCAAATCGTTCCATAGACATTGTTGTTTATGTCTTAAAAGCAGTAAACAGAACCATAAAAATGTTACAACATACCAGGCTAAAGCAATCAGGGCGGTGTCATCCACAAAATACGAACGCCTCTTAAAATAGACACAACATGCTAAAATGATGGTCTCTGCAAACAAGGTCCCTTCCGTGCGATCCTAAACCCCCTTTAAGGTATCAGGAGAACAGCTTGCCATCTGTAATAGTGAGTAAAACTCACCTTCGGTGGCTCAGTGGGCTTCTAAAGGGGTTGCAGGGTGAGATGGCCAGTGATTGAGGGGTTGCATTAAAATGAGCCTCTATAAATACGATTGCTCTTATTAGCTGAAATCCCTGGGGAGAATGGCCCAGTTGCTGATCTCTGCACCTTTTATGGGAGCCCAATCACAACGCATGCCTTATGGTCAAGATATGTGAATGGTGCCACTGAAATGTTATTCCTTTTGTGTACTCTTAAATCAGTGTTTGGACTTTTGGACAAGTACTTTTTCATTACATATTATTCCTGTAAGAGTTACAGAAATCAGCATTTTAGCTAAATGAATTTGTGTCAAATGAATCTTTAACACATTATCTTCATAGTTACAATACTTCATGTCTCGCGTTTCAGTGAAATTAGCGATTGCTCTGTCCTCGGATACTGGATATCTTACTGTATCCATATCTGAGCCCTCAAGCAACTGCTGAAGGCTTAGAGAGAGTTGAAAGCAAATGTTGCAGAGGTTGCCAAGCTTCTCTGCAACCATTAAAATTGCTTTGGGTTGATTGGACCTGTGATTACAAGAACTATGAAGCAATTTCCACAACTTAACAGGTTTCACACAGGGGGGGTCTGTTAAATATCTTAAATGTAAATGTCATCTAGAGTTGGTTTTTGACATTTACATTTAAGGGATATACCCAGATAACAGGGAACATTCTCAGTACTTTGGCTAACGTTCTGGCAAGGTTCTCTCAAAGTTATGAGCAGACATTCTTCCAGTAAGATTAATAGAACATTCATTCAGAGTTATGTGGTCTTTAATAATGTTCTTATAATGGTAGCATCGTTCATGGAGGTTTTTTTTCTGAAATGTTTTAATTGGATGTTTGACTAACATTTTTTTAATGTTACTATGTGTCTCAGAACGTTCAGAGAACATTGCTGTGACAGAAATGTAATGTTCTTTTAATGTTCGCATAACCAATAAATAAATAAATATATCAATAAATAAACATTAAAACTGGACGTTTTGAATGTTCAGAGAACATTCAGAGATAACTTTTTCAAAACTAAATATTCTACCACTAAAACGGTAGCACAAAAACTGTATTTATACATTATTCATGAAATTTTTTTTTCTGAAACGTTTTAGTTGGATGTTAAATTTTATTTTATTTTTTTTAATGTTACTACATGTTTCAGAACATTCAAAGAACATTTAAAAGTAACTTTCCCATAATGTTTCAAAATTTCAAATTGGAATGTTCCCTTAATTTTCACATGATCAAAAAACTTTTTTAAAACGTTTAAAATATTTAGAGAACTTTCAGAAAAAACGCTTTCATAACTAAGTGGTTAGCATGAAAGTTAGCAAAACATGCCTAGAACATAGTTTTGTTTACTGTATATATTAGTGCTGCAGGGATGATGTATTTTTTAGGCCAAAATCCAGACACTAGCATTTTATCACTTCTAGTTCCATCATTGAAGTCAATGGGTTTTTTGAATAGGTTTTTGGTTAAATGCCTAAAAAAAGGGTCTGTGGTTTTGTGGTTCGTGTTTTATTCTACAACATAAAATACATTAGTAATACTCCTTGTGATTTTTTTAAAGCTTTTACTTGTCTCGAAAAAGGCGGTTGCTAACAAGTAGCTAAATGGGACTGCAGAGGTTTTCGGGGACAGTAAACATTACCATGCCAAACAGGAAAACTCATCTACTCACTAGTCCGCTCTTGCAAACTATTACATAAACTTTCAGGGATTTTTTTTAAAATAAAGACTGAAAGACCTGTCGTTGGAAGCTTGATGGTGGTGACGTTGAAGATTGTATATAGGCTTCATTTGTGAAGATTATCACGATGAACAAAATGTGTAAGAGTCAAACCTTTGTTGGTCAACTTATTTTCAACAATAATCTAAAAGCCAATGAAAAAACCCTCATCACTGCAGCAATCTATATATGTGTATGTATATATATATATATATATATATATATATATATATAGCATCAGGCTGTAAACCCTTTTTGTTCTACATGAAGTGTAAGAATTTAAGGCCTACTGTATAACTTTCAAAATTCAAACTTATTTTAAACATTCAGACAAGTTTGCTTTTCTGTATTTCTTCTGTTGCTGTAATGCTTTTGCAAAGCTTGCAATAATCTAATATATAAATGTATCGAACTGTAATGAACAGACCAGTTTCGTTTGCAGTATTTTGCACTTGATACTTGAGCTGCATCCAACTAATTAACAATGAGTCTCTGAGTTTGTAGTCATATCAATTATCAAGAGGATGAGAGAAATGATCTCGGTGCAAAAATAGCTCAGAAGGTCAGCAGTTAAAGAACTTAATCCATCATGCATGCGCATAGGGAGGTCAGTCTATTAGAGAAAGTAGTGATCAATACTACCTTAGACTTTCTGCAGTTTCTAGCTCACATCATCTGTCTTGATGAATGAAGGGAAAAACACATTCATTGCTTGGCAATTTATTCAGTATGATTCTTCTTTGCAAAAGTGTCTCGTAAAGTGAAGTGTCCTGGATGCCAAAAGGGACAGTTTGGAGAACCGCATGCCACAATTATGTAACTCTTGACAGCAGTATTTGGAGTCTCATTATCTGTCCTAAGCATTCATGTCTGTCTTTTCGTTCTCTTTACCAGGTGTCAACATGACCTGCTAGATGTTTGATTTGATGAACATCCATCACCAGGGGTTTTTAGCTCAGAGCACGGCTGTTGCGACCACTAGATTAATCTCCAACTGCGCACCTAGCAGCTCGTCTCAGAACAAACAAACATGCACAGACTTTCGGTTGCTAGGCATCCCAGAGCATGCAGCACGTTTGACTAAAACTAGACAAGTGAGTCAGAGTAAAATGTGTGTATATTTATGTGTTTGTGTGATTGGAGAGATTAAGAGAGGAAGTGTTGGAAAAGAAAAATATCTTTAAACTGAAATATGAATAGATGGAATCTTTTAAATAAAGTAATCAGAATTACAAAGTAGCATGTAGCTAATGTGTCTGTTGTAATAAATCACTAATATTTCTGGACTTTTTGCCATTTTGTTGAAGTGGAGGAATGGCGGCAAATGATGGGGATGTGTGGCCAGAAACATATTTTACACAAGTACCTGAACGCAAGCACTTTTAGATTTGCTTGACGTGTAAGTGCATCCCAAAATATATCAGAATGCAATTCTAATACAATGCATTTGCATTGATTCTATTTCTACAGTCAGTTTACTCTTCCAGATCAACTTCTTTCATGGTGGAGCAATTATTAATCCAATAACAAGAAACTCATCAACACTTTTATTTCTAGCTACCAGAATTTTGGCATATTTGATTTAATAGCAGAGATATTTGAAATTAATTCTACTGCCCCTTACTGAGGTTTGTTACCACCACAGTAATGCAATAACACAGTTGACAGTGTTATTTTAGCATTTATTAATATACTGCATTAGCTTTTATTATTATATTATTATTTTTCATTTTAATTTTAGTTTACATTTTTAGCTATTTTGTTATGTGCTTTTGTCATTAGTATTTTTTTCTGTTTAGCTTTGATTGAATTATTTTTAGTTTAGTTTTACTTTTGATTTAGTACTTCAACTTACTCTTATTTGTTTTGTTTAGTTGCCAAGTCAACATTTCTAATTTTAATTTCAGGTTTTTATATAATATTTTGCTTCAGGATTTATCTCGTAGTCATCTAATGTTTAAAGTTTTCTATCTAATATTTCTGTTTTATTTTATTTCGGCTTTATTTCAATTACCAAAAACAGTTTTAGTTAACAATAACAACCCTGACAGCTGGGTCCACAAATCTGAGACCACATTGAAAATCTGATATTTAAAATCCAGTTTAAAAAATGTATTAAATAAAATAAAATAAAAAAATGTAAGATGAAGGAACATTTTTAAAAAATAATAAAAGTATATGTAATAAAATAAACATAAAATAAAGTTCTTTGAAAATCTTTTTGTTATGGTCATAATTTCTAATAAAAACATTAACATTAATTGAGAAAATACAAAATATAAGCATTTTCACTTAGTGGTCTCAAAAGAACAGTGCATTCCAATGCATTGGCCAAATATTCATGCGCACATGTGCTAACTTTAACAAATGTTTTTTTTCCCCCCTTTTACAAATGTCAGAAACAATAACCACATCTTACAATCATACTTACCAACAGTCTATTTAATCTGTTGTGACACATCTGCTGTAAAATCTGCTGATCTGACACTGATTATGAGAAGGCATCTCTTCAGCTACATCATTCTCACACATTCTACTCAGGACTAAGATGCTTAACAAAGTGTTGACAGCATAAGTGGAGTCATTGGGTTGAGATCAGGTGGCCTTCACAGCAATAAGTGGTCTCACACCATTTAGTTTCTCTGAGTTGACGATTGCCTTTCACAGCTGCCCCGAGCAGGCGAGGATCAGCAGAACTCTCAGTTGGAAATAAGATAGGCTTGGTGGACAAAGAGACAAAGAGGCAAAATACAAACCCTATGATCTTGCAGAACCGTACACCCCTTCAGGGATCCTGAGGCGCTCTCTTGGCAATGCCCAGGCAGGAATGGCGGGACAAGGTGACAGGAAATGTCATAAAAGCTGATTTAACCCATCCAAAGTCTTTATGATATTCTGGTCTCTAGTTCTAATTCTCTAGCCAGAATTTTGTCTGTTTTATAAGGTGTCATTATCATTTGTTTATTTTGAGCTGAATTATTATATTTAACTAAAACCATAAAAAAGTGTACAACTTGAAAGAAAACTTTAACTGAAATAAAATAAAATATAAAACAACTTATTTTATTTCATCTTGCTGCCAAGGCAACATTTCTCATTTTCATTTAGTTTAACTAGTGTACTAAAATAACTAAAACTTAAATACAATTTTATGAAAACTCTATCGACATCGGCAAAAAATGGCAAAAATACAACAAATTTACTAAACCTACAATGAAAAAAATACTAAAACTAAAAAAATATATATAAACAGAAAATATAAAAATAAAAACGAATTCAAAACATGAATAAAATAACATTGATTTTGAGATAACGAATTGCTAATGTACATAATTATTTTATTTTATTTATCATTTGTGTTTTTGGAGAATCCTGAAGCAATTGTCTATAGCTAAAGCAAACATTTATTTTATTTATGAATTCCTAATGAATATGCCGCCAAGTGATCCTCTAGAGAAATGAAATGGCTTTAAATTTCATGGGTAGATTTCATTGCATTGCGGCAGCAGTACTTGAGATGGTATTGTGTAAAATCTGCTCGCTGATCTACATTATTTTCTCTGTTTGTGGATTTTGTTGATCAGATCTTTAAATATCCCAGTCCAGAATAGAATTTAATTCTTAAGCTCTGTCCTATATGGATTTACACACTGATTATATTCTGGTCCTCTATGCCCACGCAAACATACACACAAACAAAAACACACATTCCCACTTCAACATAATACTGAAATATGTAGCAACTGGATGAACTTTACCACCTCATTTGGCATATAGCCTGAACAACTGTCAGTCCTACTGTTTTGAGGAACAGGATAAGACTGCGTCACCTTAGTGGGTTCAGAAGGATAATTCCAAATGCCAGAGTATCAACACAGAGAGGTCACAACAACAGCGAGGGATTTGATGGCCTGCACACCAAACTGCCCCTTTGGTGTCATCATTCAGCATACAATGGATTTGGTGGGCTATTTTTACCTTTGCACGTATGCAAAACACTTGCATGATTTGTAGCAAGCAAGGTAGGAGTTCAGTGAAACACGATAAACCTCTCAAAGACTTGCAGAAGCAACCTAAAATGGCATGGTTGCTTCAGCGAATGCGTTTTTATCTCACGGTTACTTTTGTTGCAGTTTATGGTAGGGTTTCATAAAAATGACACATTATTTTCATAATAATGATAGAGCATTAATCTTTAAGTGTCACTTGCTAAACACTTTATTTACGAACTGCAGCAAGAAGTACAATAGCTAGCATAATAAAACATTTCCAGATTCGCATTCACCTAGTTCAGATAAAAGTGCTTTTAGTGCAACCCCTGGATATTAAATTTGAGAGCCTTTTATCATTTTGCAGAAATGTCACTACAGGCATGTTTTTGCAATGAGCCTGGGTTGGTTTTCTGAAGTAATAAGACAATGTGTAATGTTTAATGTTTAAAAAACATATCTGGAATTTAGTCATATTTAAGAGTTACATTTTTAATTTTGAGTTGCACTGATTTCGAAGCCGGAGGATAACATCTTAAATTTGGGTTGTATGGCTTCAGACGACTTGGTATACGTAGTTTTACAAGTCATATGTACTACTTTTGTGGTATTTATTTATTTATTTTGATTTATTTTTTATTAGCTTAATCCCAATGAACTATTTGGGTTCATATTATGGCAAAATGTAACATTTTGGATAAATTTAACAATTAATTTAATATGTGGGTGAGTAAATAATTGGTTGTTGAATTATTCCTACATGTTTTTTTTCACACTTGAAGTCAGGATGGGAAGCAAAATGTTCTGTGAACGTAATT
Source organism: Sinocyclocheilus anshuiensis (assembly GCF_001515605.1). NCBI lineage: Eukaryota > Metazoa > Chordata > Actinopteri > Cypriniformes > Cyprinidae > Sinocyclocheilus > Sinocyclocheilus anshuiensis. The sequence continues at coordinate 226,658 of NW_015558630.1, forward strand.
TAATTTTCATCTCTTTATTTTACTAACAGACATCTAGAGTAAATAATTTGGCAAATAACAATGTTTTGGCAATTAACGTTGCAATGAATAGTTCTATACACCCTCGAGTTACTCAGCACAATAGGAATGTGGGTCATTTTGCATTAGAGTCCATAATGCATAGAGGAGATATCATACTCGGTGCCGGCGTCAGTGCGACCAGCCTACATGTGTGAGTCAGCAGGGGCTCTGAGTCAGTGTTGAATTATTCCTACATGTTTTTTTTTCACACTTGAAGTCAGGATGGGAAGCAAAATGTTCTGTGAGCGTAATTTAATTTTCATCTCTTTATTTTACTAACAGACATCTAGAGTAAATCATTTGGCAAATAACAATGTTTTGGCAATTAACGTTGCAATGAATAGTTCTATACACCCTCGAGTTACTCAGCACAATAGGAATGTGGGTCATTTTGCATTAGAGTCCATAATGCATAGAGGAGATATCATACTCGGTGCCGGCGTCAGTGCGACCAGCCTACATGTGTGAGTCAGCAGGGGCTCTGAGTCAGACACCGCTAACACACTCATACTGCAAAGGCTGTTTTAAAGGGTACCAAGAGCTCACAGCCAACATTTTGTGCACAGGAAATAAAGATACAGAGGTGAAGAGAGAGAGAGAGAGACCACAAGTCAGTAATTATGGTCAGTAAGTAAATAAGCAATCGTTGATTCACTTTGTACAGCAAGATGAAACAATAAACAGTTAATTCTTTTTTCCACAGTTCACATTTTTAGTCACAACACATCTTTGTACTGTCATCAGTTCAATATATCACACTTGAGAATGAAAGAAACTTTTAGCTTTTAGGTTTTCCAGTCCAACAGTATTCAAAAGACTAGTTCCTAATCCCAAAAACGGTACGGATGTTCATTGTGGAAACCGCTTTAGAGACAGAAAATGGCCTCTCAATAACACTGCCATCTTTGTCTTCAGTAGGAGACTTTTCTTCCTCGGTGCAAAGGCTCAGAGAGGGCTTATTTTGTCTGTCTCATTTCAGTGCTTCATCCCCGTGGCATTCACTACAGTTTTGAGATCGTCCAACAATACTGCTATTTACAATGCCTAAAGAGCATTCACGGCAAACCGATTATCTTTGACAAACACTGATCTGAGATGTGTAGTGGAGCTTGTGTTACTACACATCATCTCGATTTTCCTTAAAGTTCATATAAAAAAGTCTGGCTTTTTGTGCACATTTGAGTAATATACAGATGGACATTGTTAAAATAGCACTTTTTTTTTCAAAACGGATGGTCCCTCATGAATACAAAAGATAAAAACCCAGGCATGAAATATTTAACTGCTGATGTTACAGTTAATACAGTATGTTCAATTTGACAGACACTGGAACACAACAACAACAACAATAACTCACAATCATGTGTGCTTCAGACATCAAAACAACAAGAATATACATGTGATTCAAGACTCGTGAGTGCCTGGGCCTGGAAATGACTGATAATCCTTATAAACAAAATGTGTACTACAAATATCATCAATTAAAGTGTGCTTTATCACATAAGCAGTGCAAAAATCATTTTCTTAATCGCTTTTGTCTTGGTCTTTTGTCTCCAGTAAAAATATGTAAACATCCTTAAAAGTTACATTTGCTTGAGGTACATCAGTCTGTGATCCACAGCTGAAAATGTTCTCATTGATCAATAATAGAACTCTTCAACCTCATCTAATATTAGACTGACTACATGTATGTGAGCACATCTAAAACAGTCCTTCACCATTAAATGAAAGCGGATCTGATAAATGGGATGACCTGAATCCCAAAGATAAAAGATCAGAAGCATCACTTTTGAGAAAGAAAACTTTGGCAGCAAACAAATCTTCTAAGTTTCCATCTGAAGCAACTTCAGAATTAGAAAAGCGAGTCATTATGCTTCTCACATTATGATTTCATACATCTCGTACATCCGAGCACGTCGAAACATTTGGCAACATTTGGAAAAGAGTCTTCTGCATTCCTGTGAATATAGCACCACCCACACATGACTGTATGCATATTAGCCTCCTGCTATTGATTCAACACTTCACTGTTAAACAAAAGTGACATTTAGAAGACAGAACTTCACAGTACACATTGATACTTCACAGTATCACATATCCAAGCCATGTACGCTACTTAACAGCAGTGGTGGACAGTAACGAAGTAGTTTTACTTCGTTACTGTACTTAAGTACATTTTTCAAGTATCTGTACTTTACTGGAGTAGTTTTATTTTGAGTAACTTTTACTTCACTACATTCCAAAGCATAAGATCGTACTTTTTACATCACTACATTTCATAAAACATATCGTTACTCCTTAAAATATACAGTATCACGTGCTCCGAGACGCAGTGTCTGATTCATGAACAAACTGATTCTTTTCAATTAACCTGTTAAATCGGTTCACAAATCGCACCAAACGATTCATTCACGAATTGGAATGATCCGATTGCAGCTGTTCTCGAGTTGACAACTCACTGATTCAAATGATCCGTTTAGTGCGAGTCTCCAGATAACTGAATTCACAAGTAAGAACCGGGAGATCTTGTGAGCGCGTGCGCGTCTGATGCTGTTAAAAGTAAGTTACTAATGTCGAATTTTAGTACTAATTATTGTAAATGAAAATCATATTTAGGTCAAAGCTGTCAGTTGTTTGTGAACTAAATCAGCTGTAAAGGGTGATCTGTTTAAGCCCACTGAAATGCTTGAATGCAGACACATTAACATCAGAGTCTCTATGTTTTAGGTCAAAAAACATTAAAATAACACAGATAAAATAAAATAACTCATGCACGTTCATCTTCCCCGCTGCTGTAACGTTAGCAGTTTTACTAAAATGCTATGCATTTATAGCCCTATGTGACGTCTGTTTTTAAATTGTTTGTCAGCACACATAGCCTAAGTTACTATGATCAACTAGCCGAGTAGACAAATATAAATGTTTATTCATAACCATGCTAAAAATAAGTCAATGTTAGCTGATGCTAACTGTCTAGCCAACGAGCTTGCTGGAGCTAAACTGAGTTAATTTTTTAAAAATAAAGTCCAAATATTTTTATTCAACCACCTAGATAGATTACATCTGAGGGAAAAAGAAAGAATGTGATGTTCAGAACATGGTAACTACAGTAATTATCAAAGTGGGAAGTGATGCCCTCTGGGGGCATTTGGCCAGGGGTGTTTTTACA
>NW_015558630.1:230786-231427 GCF_001515605.1 Sinocyclocheilus anshuiensis
AAGTACATAAAAAGCAAGTACTTTTGTACTTTCACTCGAGTAAAATTGAAAACTGAGTACTTTTACTTTTACTGGAGTAATATTTTATTATATGGATCTGTACTTTTACTCAAGTACTTGATTTGTGTACTTCGTCCACCACTGCTTAACAGTGACATTATCAGCAGTTATTCAGTACCGTAAAACATTATCAGCAATGACGCACTTCTGGCATGTTTGTTGTTTTTCAGTAGCAAATGCATGCTGGTTACTGTGGTGTTCAATATGGTATGGTAAAATATGGATGCGCAAAACAACATCCAAAACCATGGCAATGAAAGGCAGGTTGTCTCAAAATGCATACACATTACATTTACAATACATTGACATTTTGCACAACATAAGTTCTGTAAACACTGCATAGATGACTCTAGCACTAACGTTTTCACAATAACCAATGATATAAATAAAGCATAAAAATCTCAGTAGTGGGCACTCGTGCGCCCCGTCCCTTTAGGAGTCGGGTGCAGAAGCTGGCGAGTGCTAAGGGAAATAGAGCGGATCTCAGGAAGGTGTTGGATGAAAAGCGTTCCTATTCTAAAACTGCGCTCTGATTCTAACCCTTCTTGATACTCCCCCCCCCCCCCCCGGGGGTTTTTTTC
>NW_015558630.1:236993-293061 GCF_001515605.1 Sinocyclocheilus anshuiensis
GATTATATATTTCTCAAAGTTTACAAACTTTGGCCAATAATCAGCTATTTAAAAGTCCTGAGGGGAGGGTCTTTTAATTAGCAAAGTGTTTGGCATTTCATATCCTGTTTCCTAACTGCTAACTGTAGGCCTATATATTTACATATTTTTGGCCAACAATACACATATGATGCATGATTTTATTAAAGTAAACAAAGATCAACGAGGTTGCATCCCAGTCAGCAAACAAATTTGGCCCAGATTTGGCATGCATCTGGCACAGCTGGCATTCATCCGGCACTGGCATACAGCATGTGGGCCAAACATGGCCCGGGTTTGGCAAAGATGGTACAGGGTTTAAGACGGCACACAAGACATGGGCCAGATGTCAAATGTAGTATTTGGCCCAGATGTCAAATATAGATATTTGGGCCACATATGGCCGATCTTGACCCACTTGAATCCATTTCAAATATTTTTGAGCAAAATCCCAATGTTTTCCCATACAGAAAGGTAATATGTTCACATATATGTGTAAACGAGGCGTCAACTCACTCAGCTGACAAGTAGCGAGAGTCCGTCTCTCTGCTGTTTTCACTGCTTTCAGGTAAGTTACACAAATAATACATACAACCGTTCCTGACACTTTCTTACATGTGATTGACACGTTTCTGTTGAATCTTTAATTTACAGGAATGGTTTAGTGTCTTCAAAAACACCGTTAGCATCACAACCGTTAACTAGTTATAGAGGCTAACTATTAGAGGTAAGCTAACTATAGATTTGAGCTCTTATTAATGAAAGTTTGAGCTTTTAATCAGATTTTATGTGTAGATGAGCGTTTCTGATAGTTTGTAAATGTTTTGCTGGTACTTTGTCAATAGATAAATGGAAGTAACTATAAGCTAATTAATTTAACCTAAAAGTCTGCACTGTGGGGTCAATCGGTGACGTCACTTGCATGAACTAATGGGCTGAAACTATTTGAAACACGTTTTGAACTTACATTGCAAACAAATAATGATAAATTGTACTGTGATTTCAGGAGCGTCAGAAAAAAACCTAAAACGGGGAAGTTACAAGAAAATTTGTAATGGGAGCTGCTGACAGAGCTACAGGAAACAGGTGATCTGAGAAATCTTATTAAATAACTTTATGCATTTTTGACAATATATTTCAACTATATCATCATGCATCTGTAAAACCTAAAAATGTGAATTCTGGTATCTTAAGATTTTTTTTTGGTATGTTTTGTATATTGTTATTTCTCGTTTCTGCATTTCACCTCTGCTGTAGTTTGTTTATTTCTAATAAACCTGACATTGTATAGCCTACTACATATTGTTGGCTCCGTGACAAATTGTTCCTATATTCTTCCATGCTGATGGCCGTGCTGCAGAGCTGGAGCGGATCTCCTGTCGAAGAACATTCAAATCTTATTTGCACTCTTGAAGACTGTTCACCAAAGACTACATTTCAGTCCGGCAGAATTTTCTGCACACTTCACCACCGAGGCCAAAATGAGCATTGTGAATTTAAGAGCCTCACACTACATTGTTTGAATTGTATTTCAGGGCAGTTCGTGAAGACAGATAACCTGGACAGAAGCAGGTTCTAGCAGATCCAGCCTCCACACTTGAATTGTATTTCAGGGCAGTTCGTGATGACGGATAGACAGAAGTCAGTTCCAGATCCAGCCTCCACACCAGACTTCTCACTCACAAGGATTGCTGTCTACTAGATATTATGTGTACTCTTCAGACTTAGGTGCATGCAGATATTATTCAGGGACATGAACACTTGAATATTGCAAAAATAGAGAAAGTACTTTATGTAAGAATTTTGTGTTAATTGCAGAAACATTAAAAAAAACATTTATATATATATATTATTTTTTTTACTGTTTTTTGTTTTGTTTTCCAAAGCACCTAAATGCCAATTCACACTGCCATACTCCAACAGGGTGAACACACTGCCCAAGCAAAACAAATAAGCATGTTAGGTGTGAGATTCATTCAACTTGGTTTGCTGATTAAACATGATTAAATATTTGTTCAGAATACTGTCGTTGTTGTGACTATTTTAAAAAAAAAATTTATATATATATATATTATTTTTTTTACTGTTTTTTGTTTTCCAAAGCACCTAAATGCCAATTCACACTGCTATACTCCAACAGGGTGAACACACTGCCCAAGCAAAACAAATAAGCATGTTAGGTGTGAGATTCATTCAGCTTGGTTTGCTGATTAAACATGATTGAATATTTGTTCAGAATACTGTCGTTGTTGTGACTATTAATCTGGGAGGGGTGGGTTATGGTTTTGTTGAGGCTGACATGTGGAACCCATCAGTTTTGGGCTTTCTGGTTAAAGATTGGTGTTGATATGGTTTACTTAAGGTTGTGTTGTGGTTCCAATGTTACATTTTGATCTGGCCCAATTCAGGGCGAGTTATGGGTAATTAACTTGGCTGAGATTTGGGCCAGTTATGGCTCATGTGTGGCCCTTGTCTGGAATCCAGACCTGGTCCACACTAGGACCGTAATTCATTGCGGTATGTGGGCCAAGCAAAAGCTGGTTGTGTGGGCCGGAGCTGGCATGTTAGGTGTGAGATTCATTCAACTTGGTTTGCTGATTAAACATGATTAAATATTTGTTCAGAATACTGTCGTTGTTGTGACTATTCATCTGGGAGGGGTGTGTATCAAGTGGCTTGGTTATGGTTTTGTTGAGGCTGACATGTGGAACCCATCTGGTCCAGCGTATAGGATCAGAATAGGGCCAGCTATGGTCATACAGGTGGCTGAGATATGGATCTGTCATGGCCCTTTTGTGGTTCATATTTTGGCTGCCAGGTTTAGTTCACCTGTGGATCAGGCTCAGGTGTGGCTCAGTTTTGGTCTTTCTGGTTAAAGGTTGGTGTTGATATGGTTTATTTAAGGTTGTGTTTTGGTTCTAATGTTACATTTTGATCAGTTATGGGTAATTAATTTGGCTGAGACTTGGGCCAGTTATGGCCCATCTGTGGCCCTTGTCTGGAATCCAGACCTGGTCCACACTACCGTAATTCATTGCGGTATGTGGGCCAAGCAAAAGCTGGTTGTGTGGGCCGAAGCTGGGCCAGAGAAAAATTGCTATGTGGGATGTTGCATCAGAGACACAAACGGAGGCCTTTCTTTGAAAAAGAAAGGCCTTTTGTTTTAAATGTATTGTGATGTATTTGGGACACAGAGTTGCATGCTGGTAGTTGGCTTCTGTATTGACGTCTAATAAATAGAAGATTTATAGAAAAATTGCTATGTGGGATGTTGCAACAGAGACGCAAACGGAGGCCTTTCTTTGAAAAAGAAAGGCCTTTTGTTTTAAATGTATTGTGATGTATTTGGGACACAGAGTTGCGTGCTGGTAGTTGGCTTCTGTATTGACGTCTAATAAAAAGAAGATGTGGATGAAGGACGTTAAGATGAAAAGAAGGACCATTACATATGAAGCATTTGTGTAGTTTATTTAGTAGGCTTTACGAATTCGTGTCTGTCCCATCAGTGATATGATGGTAATATATTTAATGAACACACATCTAAAATCGTTCCAAAAAACATAAATTAACGTAAAATACCGTGCAAGGTGATGTGCTTTCGCCAGTGATGCTGAAGGTCATCTTAAAACACACTGTCACACGCATCTGACATATTACTACACGAAATATGGCTATTCCTTAAATATGGCACGCTCCGTCTCTCCAAAATCTCGACTGCTTTGTCTATTTTAAGCAAAACCGCATCGTATCCAAAAAGGACGCATGAAGCATCCCTTGAGAATGATCGTCCCTGCGCTCGTGCCATGTTTAATTATTATAACGCAAAAATACCCCAAGAGATGAATGAAAAAATGATGGTGCACGCAGTGCGTGATATTTAAAGTCTGAAACAATATATGCAAAGCATACAGGTAATTTTCATATCAGTAAATCGTTTGTCTCACCTGTCCATCAGCAAACATCCTCGATGCAAAGCCACATCATGCGCTTCCTTTATTTACTTCCCACATACCTCGCATATCGGGATAGTGCTGAAAAATCTCCGATGATGGCAATATTCGGATAGGATGTACCTGGACCCATAACCTTCGCGTCAGTGCTTCACTGCATGTTGCAATGTGTCCGCAGTGATGACAGACTCAAATCAGCGCGTGCAAGTCAAAACATGTACGATACTATGGGTCAGAAACGGAGAACGCGAGCAGACGCGTCGCTGGAAAGGACGCCATGTAACGCGGTGTGATGTGATGTAGAATAATGTCCCCCTCCCCACATGCGCTCGGATACCTTTCAAGTGCCCGTGCTGTTCATATGCACGGATGCAATTATATATTTAGAGTGTGTGTGTGTGTGTGTGTGTGTGTGTGTGTGTGTGTGCGTAGGCGTGCGTGTGTGTGCAGATAATAGCCTACATGCAAACGCAAGAATGCAAAGAAAGAAATGCATGGAAGGGGAAATGAAATTTGTAACAGTGCGTTACACTGGATTATGTATGTACTCGTGGATTATCCCTTTGTTTATCATTGCTGTTTGCATTCAGTGGTTTACAGCCTATGATAATCAGATGTGTATGATTTATAAATAAATGCATGTTATGTATGGAAATAAAAAACGTGGTTCAAATATTAATTTCATTTAATAATTTGTTTTAAAATCGGTTTAATATAATAATTCACACATTCATAGATTAGTAAATAAGCAATTACACGATCAATAATGTGAGCAAGTGATGACCACATGGCAATAAGTATTTAAAGCGTCCGGTCAAAATATCTCTGAATGCAATTGGGTTTGTTTAATGAGTCAGGTTTTCATATAAAGGAGTAAAAAGGCATGTAAATAAAGCAAATGTATACAATACAAAAACAACAAAATAAACCGTGGCCAAATTTTGTATTCCTCATTGCTGTTTGAATCCATTGCATTCCACAGAAAAATGTTAAACATATTGATAAAATATATGGCTATGTTGAATGAACAACACAATGTTTTTAATTTAAATAATTTATTGTTCATTTAATAACTCCCATTCATATAAGAAATAATCAATTTAATTAATGAATTTTGATGCCAGGGAAACCATGCACTGCCAATTATGTTGGTCACACTTTATATTAGTGGTTTTATTACTATGCACATACATTACAATTTAAAGCATGTGACACTGTGTTATTGTGTTGTTCTGATAAAGAAAGTTTATGAATGTCATATGTGAATCTTGAAAGACTTTTCATCGAACTGTAGTTTAAAATGCATATTTCCAAATAGGTCAAGGTCAAGTTTATTTATATAGCCCTTTAAAACAACATAAATGCTGACCAAAGTGCTGCACAACATACGAGACAAAAACATCCTCATACAATACCATTTAAATACTAATAAAATAAATCAAAAGAAAACAGAACAAAAATTAATAAAGTTAAAACAAAACAAAACATTACCATGCAAAATAAAACAAAATTAAAACTAAAATATTATCAAATTAAGCATATGCCTGAGAAAAAAAATATGTTTTAAGAGAAGATTTAAATGTGGATAGAGTAGGGGATAGTCTAATAGACAATGGTAGGGAATTCCAGAGCTTTGGACCAAGAACTGACGTGCGTGTGTGTGCAGATAATAGCCTACATGCAAACGCAAGAATGCAAAGAAAGAAATGCATGGAAGGGGAAATGAAATTTGTAACAGTGCGTTACACTGGATTATGTATGTACTCGTGGATTATCCCTTTGTTTATCATTGCTGTTTGCATTCAGTGGTTTACAGCCTATGATAATTTGGAACATTTAATAACATCTGGATAAATGAATGTAATAATGAATGTAACAAATAAATGTAATCTATTTAAATCTCAATTTTAAGCTAAGTACGCAGTATATTATAACTAATTTGTAAATAAACATTTAATTCATTTTTATTTCAGTGTGTTATTTGTTGTTTCTTTGTAATTATTTGTGAAATGTACTAGCAATTTCTGAGTGAAAATTGTTTCTATGTCATTTTTTCAGTGTAGTTAAAAACAGTATAAAGTAGAACTGTGTTTTATTTACAGTTTCAAGGCAGAATATCTCTGATTGCGATTTAGCATTAATATTTGACAAGTTTAATCAGTCAAGTTGTCATATACAGTGGTAAAAGGCATGTAAGTAAAACAAACTGCACACAACTCAAACAGAACAAAATAAAACAAACCATGGCCCTTGTAAGCACGACTTAAGGCAGTATTGCTTTTTCAGGATTAACAATAAAGTAATTTACTTTTCTTTACTCCAGCCATTTCTTCTGCTCCTCACTGAACTTTCTAGCCCATTTTTGCGTTATCTCTAAATAAACTGTAGGTTTATAAGGAAGGTAGTCAAGATACACAGTTTTACCCCATGTCTTTGGGATGGCTTTTTCGATTTGCGTTCCTTCATGCCATTCATTGAATGAAGTTATAGAGATGATCTGTGGCCTTGCCTCAACAGCCTCATTAAATGAGGTCTCATAGTACTTGCCATTAATGCGGTTCCTTGTATTCTGGGAGTTCCAGGGTCTAATGCTAGTGTCGATATAACCTGGCCCTACACTTGGAATGAATACCAAGTCATTATAGTCACAGAAGGTTTTGATGGATCTCCAGTTGTGATATGAGGAGCCATAAGTAAAGCCATTGGTCGCAAAATACGTGTAGAGTCCATCAAATCCAGCAGTCGGTATGTCCTTCTTATGCTTTTCTTCCACAAGAAGAGCAATGAAGATGCCATCATACAGTGTGTTCCTGATTGTCGATATACCATTTGGCTTTAGCAGATGTGCCCAAACATCTGGAGTTTGTAAGTAGGAGTCATATATATAATACAGTGGAAGAAATTTGCCAGTGCTTGTTTTGTATCTATAAAAAGCAGGATGGTTTCCATACCTGTAAAATGCAATATACAATAAGTGTTATTAATCACCTCTGTGGACTGATTTTCTTCATTTATTTTTTAGATTAACTAGAGAACAATTGGAGTGAATGGGTGCAGTCAAAATGAGAGTTCAAAAACATCATATGAATCCACAAGTAACCCACATGACTCCAGTCCATCAATTAATGTCCTGTGAAGCGGAGAGCTGTGTGTTTGTAATAAACAATTACAAACACACAGACAAGCGATTGTGGTTAAAAAATACACACATTTTTATTTTTTAAGAAAATTATTGTTTTGCTAGATAAGACCCTTATTCCTCGGCTGGGATCATGTAGCCCTTTGAAGTTGCATTGAAACTGCAATTTGGACCTTCAAATCATTGGCCACCACTGAAGTCCATGGAGAAAAATCCTGCAATGTTTTCCTCAAAAACTTTAATTTCTTTGCGACTGAAGAAAGAAAGACATGAAGATCTTGGATGACATGGGGGTGAGTAAATTATCAGGAAATTTTGGAAGTGAACTAATCCTTTAAAGGATTTGTTTCTCACAAACACACGCTTTTCACTTCACAAGATGTTAACCGATGAACTGGAGTCATGTGGATTATTGTGATGTTTTTATCAGCTGTTTGAAATCTCATTCTGACGACACCCATTCACTGCAGAGGATCCATTGGTGAGCAAGTGATGTAATGCTAAATCTGTTCTTATGAAGAAACAAATGCATCTACATCATGGATGGCCTGGGGTAAGTAAATTTTCAGTACATTTTAATTTTTGGGTGAACTATTCCTTTAATATTAACCTAGATTTATAAATGTTGTAGAAGTATTGTCATTGTTAGCTGATACACAATACTTTTAACTGATGTTAAGAAAATGAAAGTGTTATTTATTTTTTATGTTTTGTAAGTATGAATAGACAATAGAGTTGAATGAAAAGCATCAAACATACCGCTCCACAATGTATTTAATATTGTCACGCATATTTGCATAATCTCGTCCTTTGTATGGTTCAATATGAAAAACTACCTGTCAGGGACAGTAAAAAAAAATGCATGAGACACAAAAGCAAAGACTATGAATTTCAAACCTCCATGTGTATCTACACCACCTTCAATTGATATTTGTCAGCTGCATCCAGAACCAAAGGCAGCAAATTATCAATTTCTTCACCATTGTCGTCATTCATACTACGTGGATACCACGAAACTGCTAGAACACCTAAAATAAGCAAAACATATTCAGTAGATGGAGCAAATACAGTAAAGAAAAATAATATCCACGTTTCAAAGAGGATTCTCACCAACATCAGCTGTTCGCAGCTGTCGCATATGTTCCTCTAAAACCGATGGATCTCTGGAGCTGTATGGACCTAGTGCAGGGTAGAAATTGGCCCCAATGTCATCAGGAGGCTGGTGTCGTCCTGTCGGATAACCTGAGGCCACCTTGGGGTCCCAGTGTGGTAAGAGTGGATGATCCCAGTGAACATATTTTCCATCAAACTGCGGGTTCCCATACCACACATAGTAGAAAGCGTGTACATTGTAATTTGGCTCAGGAAAATCTTGCATTTTGTTCTCCATTCTATCAGCTTTCTCTGCTGGTATCATCTGTGCAGGTTTAGCGGACACAACAATGTTGTTATCTTGTTCCATTTGTCTTGGAGGTGGAATAAGTCTTAATGCAAACTGACTGCCAAAATTATTATCCTCAGGGCTCAGAGACTTTAAGATGACTGTTATAATAAACACAGCCAAGGCTAAAGCGATAAGTGCACAACATGATTTCCGCCTAAACCGTGCCATTACCCTGGAGGTTGGTTAAAGTCCATTCCACCGAAGATGTTCAGTCAATGGTGGAACAAATATGTTAATTGAAACCCTCAAGGTTCATTCTTCATCTTCAAGCTTCTACTAGAATAGCTGTAAAATAAATAAACAACTCACTCAATAAATAGATTTTATATACGTGTGTACATTAAATATAATATATATTTTCATGAATTACTATTATTTGTTTATATAAATAAAATAAAAAATATACACGTTTAAATAAAACTCACAGTCTGTGAAAAGACAGATCATATAAAGGCAGCTTGTACATTTCGTTGCACAACTTACTTTTACTATATTAATCATTAACCTTTAGCCTAGGCTGCATTTTATACTAAGTGCACGTGCAGTAAGATTTTAATTGTTTTTCTATCAATTTGTACGTCAATCCTACATAGATTTTAGCCAAAAGCATATTTGTGAAATTCACTTTATTCATTTAAATAGGCAGTATTAGTATGTTGAAAATTAATGGACATTATACTGCTTTTTTTCTATTGAAATATTCAACGTAGCACTTAAATCAATTACAAGTGCATGGACGTTAAATGATTACCTATTAAATGGAACGTATTAAAATAATCAACGCGTGTTCCATTAAAAAAATCTATAAAATTGTTACAAATAATTAATATTTTTAGAGCTAAAACGGCAACCAGTGAACACAGTTATCACAAAATCTCATAGAAAAGAGGCACATGGTACAGCTATTTAACACTGACACATGTATAACTGAAACTGAAATTAAACAATAACATGATTTTATAATGATTGCATTTTAAAAATATGCAGCGTCATACCTCTGTTGACAGACATCAAGTGACACATCTTTTTTATGAATACTGAATATATCTGACACTTTAAACTAACGCGGAAGTACCAGTGACCAGTATTTGCTTCTGTCTTGTTTATTCGGCAATCGTAGATATGAGCGAGCTTTACTGCATTCTACTGGAAGGGAGGTGAATTTACGAATTCTACTATGGAGAAGGCTGAACTCATGAATAATAATTACGTAGCGTTTACGTTCCTTGGCAAAGGGCCAATGACGATGCCTGATTAATATTCATGAACCAAGCATTCTTCATAGTAGCGTTCGTAAGCTGTGAAAACTAACCCGCTGTGACAGCTGTCAGACGGCTGTTGATAGTAATCCATAACCTCATTCATTCATTGTCTGTTACAGTTTGCATCAGCTAAGTTCACATTTGATTTCCTCTGCGGAGTTTCACGTTTTCCTTGAGAGCAAAATAAATATGTGCGATATAAGTTCAATTGCAGCTTACATGTATTGTCACATACAGAATAATATGTTACAAAAAATGCCTAGAGCAATATATCGTTGTAGTTTTAGTCCTACACACAAGATATTTCGTGTTTCTTATTTTTATTCATTAAAATTCGTTTTCAATAGTCGCATTTTCATACGCAGCCATGAGGGGGCACTGTTTGCATTAAAATGAATGGGTTGGGAGGGAAGAGTCTGGAAGACTACAAAGCTACATTAGGCACATAATAGTGATGTGTTTGTGCAGTTTTCTGAATGCATCTTGAACATCGATATGTTCATAATAAGCATATACATCAGGAACCCATTCTTGTGAATTTCCACCAGACGGCATCAATAAAATTAAAAAATATAAATTTGGCTAATAAGTAAAAGTAAAAAGATGAAGTTCTGGGTCTGCACACCTCAAAATAAAAGCCACAATACATTTTAGACAATTCCACTTTTAAATCTAGCTTATTGGATGTAGATTTAGACTACATATATACACTCCATTGTCAACACTGAGCTGCTGAGTTCAGAAATGACAATCAATCCCTGCTGTTTGAAATGACTTCAGTGACTCAAACAAAGCTTGAAAGCAATCATTTCCAAAGTGCACCATGCACACACACTATGACAGGTTCCACTGATGCTTTATGAGGACGGATGCAGAGCTGAGGCATTTTTCGCATCTTAAGGTCTCAATTTTCTCTGATAAATAAGACTTTGATGTCAGTGCCACTCTGTGCCTTTGAGAATCTGTCACAGTTATTTTTGAACCTAACAGTGAAATTATGGCTCATTTGGATCAGAATCAAAGGAGAAGCAAGAGCCGTCTGCGACAACCTGATAATTCATATAATTGCTTGCCAGCTCCTTTGGGGTACAGTGAGATTAAGTGCTGTTATGCTTACTCTGGCCTTGCTCTAATCTAAATATACATACAACCACTATAAAATTGGATCAGTTTTTTCCTGATTTATCCCGTTTTAATGTGTTCGAATAACCTGAAATGTGGTTGCAATCCATTTTTCAGAATTTGCTACTGTTATTATTGCACTTTAAAAAAAAGGGAATAAAAGTAAATAAAATAAAAAAGTAATTCATGTTTTTTGAAGTTAAAAATAATAATAATAATAAAGGTTATTAGATAAAACCGATTAGATATTGCTTATTGTCCCAGACTGAGTGCATGTGGTCCAACACATAATATAAATTGATCAGGCTTTTTTTAAATTCATGTTTTAAAACATGAATAACTTACAATATACTGTAGGTTACTGCTACAGTTTTACTTTCTTGCACAAGGTTTTAATAAAATTCATGCAATTAAATTATTTAAATTAAATTTAAATAGAATTAAATGATTCAAAATTAGAATTAATTTAATAAACAACACAATTAAAATTATTAGTAACTTGAATAACTTGCAATAGGTTACTGCGACAGTTTTGCTTTCTTGCAAAAGGCGGAAAAGGGATTCAAATGAATTGATTTAAATGAGTTTTAATAAAATTAATGCAATTAATTTATAATTAATTTATACAGGAAAATAAGTAAATTAAACTTAATGAATAATTTAATATACTACAAACCATTATTTACATGAAAACCTTACAATAGGTTGCTGGAGGCTTTCTTTCTTGCAAAAGGTGGAAAAGGAATTTAAATGGATAATAAATTTAATTAATTTTCAATTAATTTATTAAGTTAATATTTAAAAATAGCCAAAAGAAGTTAAAATTATAGTACATAATTTATTAAAAAATAAAATGAGGGTTTAAGTCAATGCTGCATGAGGTGTCAAAACCCCATTATCTATGAAACCATTAGCACGTTATTCTCCGATCCGCTTATACACTTCAAAGAGTGATTAATTTGCAGGTGTGAAGATGTTAGTTCGTTAGATTCACAACTTTGTGAAAACGCAGAATGGCTCGTGCTATTTCTTTCCCTCTTTTACTATGGGCGCATCGCCATGACGTCATCGCCCCAATGTCAACAATGTAGCAATTAGAGGAGGCGCGTGCTGGAAATGCCACAATCAGCGAAGAGCAAAGAGCAAAAGCACGCGGTCTCGAATGTAACTCAACGCAGTCGGAGATTGAACACACCGTTCCTCCGGCTTTAAAGAAAAGAACAACCGTGCGCGCTCCTCCAGCTGTTAGCGAAACGCGAAGAAAGAGACCATGTGAAAGCGTCTTGCAGAATATCTTCGTGCGGGAACGAGTGAAAGTTTAGGTGAGTGACCAAGCCGCCTGTGGTGCTGTTACAGTTTATGTGTGTTTTGTTGTGAGCGTCTTGTTGTTAAGAGTAAGTTGTTTGTGGTCCATGTATGCCTTGCGCAGAAGAGGCAATGTCTCGGCACAGACAGAAAGCTTACATCAACGGTTTTGGATGTACAGTCAGTCAGAGGAGCTGCACTGACGTTTTTAGGTCTGCAGGTTCGTGCTGCATATAGTCACTGGTACTAGTCTGTAGATGTCAGGTACAATTATGGGCTGGACCGGATGCACTCTGACTGAGACAATGGGAAGCAGTGATTCAGCAAGACAATGTTTCATGCCTTTGTGTGTAATACTGTGTGTGTTCATCCCTCTCAAACGTCTATCTATCTATCTATATATCTATCTATCTTCTAGTTAGTACAGTATAGCCATGCAAAGGCAAAATGAAAAAAGAAAAGTTCATCCCAGGGTTGTTATAGTTGTTAAAAACAAACATAAAAACTCTTTACTTGAAATAAAATTAACATTAACCAAAGTAAAATATAAAAATTTAAATGTATAATATATATATATATATGTATGTATGTATGTATGTATGTATGTATATGTGTGTGTATGTATATGGGTGTGTGTGTGTATAAACCTAAACTTGTTTTATTTCAGTTAATTACCAAGGACATGCTTCTCATTTTCATGTAGTTAGCTTGGTGTACTAACATATCTAAACTTAAACTATATAGAATAATAACTTGTATAAAAGTTAGGTGTGTGATGACTTTGGAGGAAGTAAAGCTGGTAATGGTCAACAGATAACCAAGCCTTTGGTACAATCAAAACATAAATCAAGAAATAATAGACTTGATTGTTCAAATTTTTTTTTTATTTGTTTCAAAGTAGGGATGTTGAAACATACTTAAAAAAGAAGTAGAGGAATTGCAGCACTATGTTGTAATGAAAGAAGAAGTGCGAGAGGGCATTGGTTGGTGGCATTGTGAATCTTTACTGTCAGCCTGCCAATTTTAACTTGTGTTTGTTGCTTTCTTATTACTATATTTTGAACTGCACCCGTTTAAAAACACTTATGCTTTAGAATATCTTATGAAATATCATCTTTATCCTATCTATTCCATTACTGTTTATGAAACCAGTTGCAATCAAGAAATAATAGACTTGATTGTTCAATTTTTTTTTTTTATTTGTTTCAAAGTAGGGATGTTGAAACATACTTAAAAAAGAAGTAGAGGAATTGCAGCACTATGTTGTAATGGAAGAAGAAGTGCGAGAGGGCATTGGTTGGTGGCATTGTGAATCTTTACTGTCAGCCTGCCAATTTTAACTTGTGTTTGTTGCTTTCTTATTACTATATTTTGAACTGCACCCGTTTAAAAACACTTATGCTTTAGAATATCTTATGAAATATCATCTTTATCCTATCTATTCCATTACTGTTTATGAAACCAGTTGCATACCACAGACCCAGATTTGATGCGTTTTGGTTAAGCAGGAAGGGTAAAGATATGGTTAATGGGTGGATGAGTTGTTTGTGGTTTACATCCTGTGAGATGAGATGTTCACAGGTCTTTGTGGTGCAGCATATAGAGTAGCTAATTTCCTGTGCTCATCGTAGAAATTCTTATCTGATTCTGGACATTTTCAGATTGATTATGGATAGAAAATCCACCTTTACCTTTCATCTTAAATTTGCTCTTTCTTTGACACTTTTGAATGTCTTACCTGCAACTTTATTTCGAGCTGTGACCTTAGTGTGGTAATATCATGAGACATCTTGGTCTTAATGTGATAATGAGGTTTAACTGCACTGCATTACCAATTACTGATGTTCAGTGCTCTCAGGATCTTTATAACAGTAAAAGATTTGGCTTAGGACTTGGATCTGTTTTATTGTTCATCCTGATTTTATACTCCAAAAAGTGTTTAGATGGATGTAACGATTCACTCAACTCACGATTCGATTCGAATCACGATTTTGATTTCATGATTCAATTCGATTCACACGTTTTTTTTAACAAAATGAGATTTAAGACAAATTATAAATTAAATGTGTCCTTTTATTTTTGCTTGGACAAAATGCTGCACGTTTCTTTGTGAAATTGAAATATAAGACTATAATAATATACTAATATAGCACTTGCATATTATTGCTCTTTTGTTGGTTTTGATTGCTTCTATTGTCCTCATTTGTAAGTCGTTTTGGATAAAAGTGTCTGCTAAATGACTAAATTTAAATATAATGTAAATAACAAAACTAAATAGAAATTTTAAAACATGCCCCAAATCAAATAAATAACACAAATAAAAGAAATCTCTTCATATAAACAAAATAAGGCTTTGTCTGTGCTCTTTCCATGTAAAATTAGAGGCAACTACTGCATTTTAATCATGATCCAAACAAAGATGCTGCATATATGCAACACGAGCAGTTTTTAATCCAAATTAGATTGTATAATTTCGAAATTTGAAGCAAAAACAGAATGGTTTGACTTCAGTTTTGTGAAACTATAAATAAAAATATCAGATTTGTGAAACTATACATACAAAAATAACTGCATGAAACAGAAACGGCAGACGAGCTGAATGAGACTCAGATTCACTCTCTGCCAGCAGGTGGCGCTTAAAGCGTTTCCTTGGTTTCGGCTGTAAACAAAGCAGCACTGCACTTTAAAATTAATATGCATTATACAGAGGCAAGATAAAAATAAAAAATACCATCTAAACTTTTCTAAAGACAGTCAGTTCCCTTCAGACATACATTCATATAAACTCCTACCTCTAAATGAATCGTGATTTGTTTAGCATCTCAACCGATTTGAATCGTCACATATTTGAATCGATTTTCAACCGGCTCGCGGTTAATCGTTATATGCCTCTATGGCCAGTGACTAATCAATGGTTCGTCTTTATTATTGACTGTGCAGAAACATCTCCTTAGTCATGTAACAGTAGTTTGTTCTTCAGATAAAAGCACCTGTTTTGTCAGCAGTTATGGGTTTGTCGCTTATCGCTGGTTGAGAAACAGATGTTATTTGTCTTCTGCTTGTGTTTGCAACACAACAGATGTTTCTTCATTGGCTGAAAACTGCTTCTGTAATGAATTAGTTTGATAAAGTAAACTGAATTCCAGTTCTGTGTCATGAAGTGCTTGAGTCACCATATATGTGACCTTAATAGGGTTCAGCAGTAGAAGCTGAAATATTTGTCAGTGTACGGTAGGGGCTTCTCTGTGCACAGATCATCATCAGCATATTTTTAGACAAAAAAAAATCATAGCATTTTTTTAGTGTACAGGATGTGGTTGCTAGATTTGGTCACTGCCCCAATACAAAAACGCCCGCTTTCAATGTAAGTCTTTGAGAAGTTTGATTCCAATCACTTTGAAAATAAATTATGACCCTTTCCTCAATCATGATTTGAGGTGTAATTCATGTCTGTAGCATGAAGTTCACATTAATGCAATAAGTAAGTATGAGCATTAATAACAGTGTTGCTTGCTACAAACACTAATAAACCCAAAGACTGCACTGGTGTATGTGCATGTCAATTGTATTCAATCTCTGCAACATCAAATCACTGACTGATATGTTCAGAGTTTTGTTTTTGCTCATTTAGTATCAGTTCGGCTGACTGTGGGTATGATTTTTCACCAACATATTGCTAAGTCATTTCTTTGCCCCCTCTGTACCCAAACATATTATGATTAAAGCTAATAATGAAGTATCAGGTTATGATATAATGCATCTAAAGCCCACAGATGGGCCAAAGGGTGAGAGAAACAGAGCTGGAATGCACTTGGCCACAGCGGTCATTTATTAACTATGTGGACTTGATGAACCCATTGAGTACTGGTTCACTTCCTGTTGGACAGCTAGAGTAGAGTTAGTCAGGGACATTGACACAATCCAAGATAATACAAACACGGCTAATGGGGCTATTAAAAGATTTCCTTAGTGGTGAAGGACATTTTTTATTTAAATTACACAGGACAGACTGATAAAGGAAATGTTGTTGTATCCTGAACCATTAAAATGTCACCTGCTCACGTACATAGGCCTACATACATGTATACATATACACACACACACACACACATATTGTTCTTTAAAAAAATATATATATTTGTATTTATTTATTGCTTAATTAGTTATGTAGAAACAAGTGTCAAACAAATAAAGAAAAATATTTATTCAATAATGGTGGCTGGTTTTGGGGGGTCTCGGGGTGGGGGTAAGGCATTTTTTTCTGTAGAAAAAAAAAGTATATTATTTGCTACATTTGTTTTTAAAAATAAAAATAAATAAATAAAAAAAACAACTCAAAATTTGGATATTTAAATGATATAAAATACAGTGTGTTAATCTCCAGTATATAAATATATTTTTTACAATGTTTAATACTGAGTGATGTAGTGGAGTGGAGTTTATAAATATTCATATATATTCATTAATGTATTAATATAGTACCAGAGTGACATTTTAGTAGTGCGGGATGAAGTTGCTAGAGTAACATTTCTTTACAAGACATTTTGCATATTTGGCAAAAAAGAATCCCAAGACCATATATATATATATATATATATATATATATATATATATGTATACAATCATAATATTTGCTACATTTGTCTTTAAAAATAAAAGAAATGGAGAAAATTTTTGATATTTCATTGATACAAAATACAGAAGTTTGTTCATCCGCAGCATATATATATATATATATATAATTTAATATTGAATGGTATAGTGGAGTGGAGTTTATAAATATTCATTAATGTATTTATATAGTATGAGTTACATTTTAGTAGTGCAGGATGAAGCTGCTAGAATCACGTTTCAAGACTGTGCATTTTTGCATAATTGACAATAAAAATTTCCATATGTATAATATATGTTACCATGCATTTTATGAAATTATGCATATCTCAGCCATTGCAGCTTCAGGCTGCAGATCCAAATGTATAGCCTCAAGATGCATTCACGCTGAAGTAGCTCGCACAAATCTCCAGCTACACCCCCATCTCGTCTCACTTATTCCTTTGAATATAAGTGTCACGATGCTTACCGCTGCGGTTTTTGTATTTTACCAGAATCTTCTGCTTTGACGGACAGATGAAAGAGGAGCTGTGACTCTTATCCTCTGTTTGAAGTAGGTCATCAGCTGACTTGGGTAAAAGTAACACAGCTGAATATGAATGCAGGAAACCAGCTGCGTAGTAAGCAGTAAATCTGTAGGAGTTTCAGTATGACATGTGGGTTACATTTAACCCTGATAAACTCTTTGGTCACGCTCTCTATAACATGTGCGGTTCATGCCGTTATTTCTAGTTTTCATAGTAGTTCAGTTAAGGTACAAGATGCAGTAGTGTGAATGTAGTCACAGCTAAAGTACATTGTTAAAGGAGTAGTTCACCCAAAAATGAAAATATGTTGAAAATTTACGATTGTCATGCGCATCTCGTCAGTAAAGCCGGTCCCGTGATTAGTAGTAAATCGCCATCACCTGCTTTCAGATTGAGTGGCATTTAATACACAGAGCCATAGTTCACTGACAAGCTAGGCGATATCGCGTTCATAATCGAATGCGATTCATCTGCGATTATGAACGCAATATTGCCTAATTGTCAGTGAACTACGGCTCCGTGTAGTGAATGCCGCTCAATCTGAAAGCAGGTGATGGAGATTTACTACTAATCACGGGACCGGCTTTACTGACGAGATGCACATGACAATCGCATGCGATTAATTGCTCAGCCCTACCCTCAGGCCATCCAAGATGTAAATTAGTTTGTTTCTTCATCAGAACAGATTCTGATGAATAGCATTACATCACTTGCTCACCAGTGGATCCTCTGCATTGAATGGGTGCCGTCAAATCAGAATGAGCTTAAAAAAAAAAAAAAAAGTAATCCACACGACTCCAGTCCATCAGTTAATGTCTTGTAAAGTAAAATGCTGTGTGTTTGTAAGAAACCAATCCATCAAGATGTTTTATATTTGAAACATTGTTTCTGGTCCATAATCTATCATCTATAGTGAAAAATAATCTATCATTCCTCTAGTGAAAAAAGTCCATTACTTGTTGTCCACTCACATCAAAATCCAGTGACATATCTGTTTAGATCTGTCTTTGGCTGTTTTTGCTTGTAAGCGCGGTGCTTGATCTGTGCAGGTTTCTCTCTTGATTCAGACAAGACAACTTTTTCCACTAGTGAAAGCAATATTATGGATGGAGAGGACCTGTGTTTTTGATTATTACATATTTGTTTAATACAAACAGTTTTTCTCTTCACAAGATGTTAATTGATGGACTGGAGTTGTGTGGATTGTTGTGATGTTTTTATCAGCTGTTTGGACTCTTATTCTGACGGCACCCATTCACTGCAGAGGATTCATTGGTGTGCAAATGATGTAATGCTAAATTTCTCCAATTCTGTTCTGATGAAGGAACAAATCCATGCATCTACATTTTGGATAGCCTGAAGGTGAGTAAATTTATAGCAAATTTAAATTTTTAGGTGAGCTATTCATAATCATCAACCAGGGCTGGAATTATCCATTTCATAATGGGTAATGTGATCATGAATATCCTAGATTTCACTGAATTTTTTTTACCTCTTTTGTTGCTGTCAGTAATGATGTCAGTGGTTCAGCTGAAATAAGAGAGGTGTAGACGTCATCCTAGAAAATGGAGTGACAGGAAAGAAAGGTCATTCCCAGTGGATTGAAATACCTGTGCTTATTTTAGGAAAGATCTATTGAAATGACAACAGTGAACTTCAGCTCAACTTCAGGGCGGTGATTCTAAATGTCATTGTAATATTGTTTTCCGCAGTTTAAGGAGCATAATTGAGTCCTGAAAAGCAAGACTGTGTCAGGAATTGTAATTGTAACAGGGAATTTTTCATAAATCAAGGCCTTAATTAATCAACCAGTTTTGCCTAATTAGCCGTCAAAGCAAAAAAGGAAATACATCAGGAGTCAATAGATTTTTAGGACACTAACATGGTTACGGTATTATACTTGGGAACATTTCTACCTTGTCAAATGTCATTCATTAGTACAGAAAGAGATCTTACCACAAAAATAAATGTTTCATAGATGTTCTTTAGCATTTCTCAACAGATTGTTGTCTTGACATGCCTTCGTTCATGTCTAGGTTGTCTTACATGGATAAAAAGTAGTAAATTGTCTTCAAATTTGTGTTTATGTTCTTCATCAAATTTGTAGCATGATGAAATTTTAATAAGTGCACAAACCTTTCAGCATTTGCTTTTTTTTGCATTCCTTCTTTTTGATGTTTTGCAATCGGTTTATGAGATCACAGCAGATAGCAGAATGAAATCTTCAAAGCTTTTCAGTGTTTCCTAGTTGATTATGTTAATCATTTCTTCCAAGCTATTTGAGCCCATGGTTCTTGTGTGATATTCATTTGAAATTCAAGATATTTTACTGTATCGGGAGAAAATCAGGTGCAACCTGCTGCCTGAACCATCAGTCACCCTCAGATGGTTACTGCCTCCCATGCTGGCCTCAATTACCATCTGTTTAGAAAGGATGTCCAGACCTTGGTCATGCTGACACCTCATCTACACTGTACATGAGAGACATGACGTGACAAAACTTGCATGCTCCAGTTTTAATCAAGAAAGCTGTATAGACCACAACAGTGTGAAGCCAAACTGCAAAGCGCACACAGTGTAGGCAGCTTTGTTGATTATATCGGGACTGTTCTAGTTTTTTTGTGCTGTCAGGCATTACTAATAGTGTAGATAAGTTACAAAAGGCAATGAGAAAAAAGTTCAGCTTTTTAATCTCCTCACTTCAGAAGCTGATCTGTGCTGATGGCAAAATAAAAGTAGGCAATATTTCAATGTATTAATGTCTTTTTGTGTATTTTGCTAGTTTCTTAAGGGCCGATTCATTAGAATATTTTTGCAATGTCTCACGATTTGTGATTATGGGAGCATAAGACAAGATATTTAAATAGTGTCTTCAATTTAAACTTCAATAGCAAAACAAATTAATTTAATTACATTAAATCTATTGCTTCAGCATTCATTTTTTATCAGTTTTCTTGTCCAAAAAAAAACAATCAAAAGTTTAGGGTCATTAAGATAACTTTTTTTTTTTTTTTTAAGAAATTATTACTTTTATTCGTTTAAGTATTAATACTTTTTTTAATCATTGAATGGATCAAAAGACAAAATGATGGTATTTACATTTATAATGTTACAAAACATTTCTTTGTCAAATAAATGCTGTTATTTTCTGTTAATCAAAGAATCCTGAAAAAAAAAGTATCTTGAGCAACAAATCAGCATAAAATGGAAAAAAAAGAGAAAGAAATCAGCATAAAATGATTTCTGAAGGATCATGTGACACTGAAGACTGGAGTAATGGCGTTAGAGGAATAAATTACATTTTAAAATATGTTCAAATAGAAAACAGTTATTTTGTATTGTAATAATAAAATATAATTATATTTCATAATATTTCTGCTTTTACTGTTGATCAAATAAATGCAGCCTTGGTGAGCAAGAAAACATTGTCACAACCATTTAATCTAATGTACCCCTTACTTGTGGCAAATTAATGCACACAGTCTCTTGTGACTTTAGTCTAAATAATCCATGATCTATGTTTTTAATGACTCGCTCATGACCATCTGCTGATTGTATTATGTACTGCTTGTACTGAAGTATGTTTATCCAGCTCATTGCGAGCTTCTTTGTGTATTTATAGCCTGCTTGCTGTGTTTTTTTTTTCACGGTTGCCTCTGCCCATATTAAAGACAGTTATGAGTCACTTCTCACTTCAGTCTGGGAAACCATGATTCATTCAAGCTCTGTTTCAGCAACCAATGCCCAAAATACTCTGGCATGGAGTCACCCCCTATCTTTACATTGCAAAGCCAACTTAGGAATGCCCTGATTGACTTGAGTAGTGGTATTTCAGCTGTTTAGCTAACATCTGATTTCCTTTGAATAAGCAACAGTAATTTGTAGAACTAAATAAACTGGCACAAGTGCATTTACTCCTGAAGGACATTGGCATTCTGTTTCCATATTGCATAGGGAACTGAAGCAGGCTAGATCTGAATTTATTGTGGGACATTTCCCACGGAGTACCAAAAAATAGCTTGCATTTTTCAAAGAAATCCATTCTTTCAAACACCATTTGTTCAAATCCTTTATACTGGCATGTGAATATGACAGTGACCCTCTGAAAGAGAGACAGCTAACCTTATTTTGAGCACAATAGTTAATTGTTGAAACTAATGATGTCATAGTTGACTTTCCTGCTGGAAAATCCCCCCAAGATGAGTGCTTATCTGAGGTGTGTTGTGTCATTCTGTTTAGTTGTGTGTGGTTTTCTCTCCTGACCTGCAGGCTTAAAGCATCAGGCAGCACTGGATCGCAGCTCCAGCAGCCTGCCACGTCCCGCAACATAAAGTGTGAGCTCATGGAATCTGCAGATAGCGGTTAGCATATATATTTTACGAGGATATGCGCAATGATTCATCAAATGTTCTCACAACCAGAGAGCAACAGACAGGCATAGAGTTCATGTGTAGGTCAATGACAGTTATAGTGGTGTGGTGTCATGGTTAACAAATCGAGCTGGTAACTGAAAAGTGGCAGGTACTCTGAAAACTTGTTCTATGTTATTATATACTTAATTATAATACATTTTATATCTACGTTATTATATAATAATTATAGAGAGAGAGCGCGCAAGAGAGAGTGTAACAATTAAAATCTCTGAATTTATATCTAATGTAGCGTTAGTTCTGGCAGGTCACGTTAGTCAAGCTCGCATCAGCTGACTCTCAGCTGATCCCCATCAACCTATGGGAATACGACACCTATCTAAGCATTCATATATAAGGTCCCTCAGTATTATCAGCAGTTTTCACATTGCTCAATAGCTAATTACCCTCCTCCATCCCCAACTCCTCCTCTGTCAGTCAGGATTCAGCCTTCTGATTCTCCTTTGAATCAGACTAATTCTAAAATGTGTACATAACATTATTGAACTTTAACGATATCTGCAATACATTTATGTTGGTTCTGTTCTGTTTACCCTGGGGGGGGGTTATCGCTACTCTCATCCATGCTAGGCTGCATGGATGCGCAGGGAGTTCTTGCCCAGAACAGAACCATACCGCAAATCCAAACTGTATGCTAATAGTCAATCGTCTTTGACGATAGTGGTCCTGACAGAACCTTTTATTGGAGACATTTGTGCATGCATATATTCGTTTATACATACATATATTTGTATATATTCTGAAATTTTAATGTTCATTCTATACAAACACTCTTATGGAGAACTAAACCTGCATAAATAAATAAATATAACATTTAATGCATAAGTAAATAAATGCATAAATATACAAAAATATAAAATAAATTAAAGAATAAAGATAAAGTTAAAATAAATACAGAAAATAATTAATAAAGGCAAACATAATAAAAAATCAGTTTAGGACTAAATTGAAATTATTTTTTAATTAGTGATGAAAAATGAAAATGATTTTTTTTTTTTTTTATCAAGTCATATATTCCTGTATTTATTTTCTATTCTTTCTTTCTTTCTTTGTTCATTGGTCAAGTTGTATAGTAAGTTGCTTTGGATAAAAGTCTCTAAAAAAAAAAAAACTAAAAACATTTTATCATATTATTTAAGTTATTGTCTAATAGTTTCTCCTTTTTAGCATGTTAAACCATCTCACTTCAGCTTCTTTTAAAATACAGCATACTGCGATTCTCAGAAAGCTCTTCAGTGGTTGGAACTGAAAGAAGAGCTGCTGTAATCAGGTCAGTATGAAATTAGGCCAGGCTTCTCTTGGTGGTCATAACGGCCATATTACCCCCTGAAGTAGGAGGCCTTGAATTATATGTACTTTTTAATTAATGTCTTGGTGATTGTGTGGAAAATGGGGTCACCACATTTGTGCTGTGTAATCAGTTATTTAATGTTTGTCCATGTGGGATCTAATGGACTTCTTTTCTTGAACTGAATTTTTGTTGAGTTTAAATGGAAACACTAAAGCAAAAATCACTATTACAACTGCTCTCTGAATAAACCTTAAAGGGATACCTCACTCAAAAATGAAAATTCTGTCATCACCCTCAACTAAGTCTTTCCTGTATGAGTTTTTTGCTTCTGTTGAACATTAAAAAAGATTTTTGAAGAATGTAACCAAACCCCACTGACTTCCATAGCATTTTTTCCATACGATCGAAACCCGTGTGGACCAGCAACTCCAACATTCTTCAAAATATCTGCTTTAATGTTCAACAGAAGAAAGAAATTCATACAGGTTTGAAACAACTTGAGGGTGAGTAGCCTAAATGATAACAGAATTTCCATTTTTGGGTGAACAATCCCTTTTAGTATTGAACATTAACCTGTTATATCTGTTTTGTGCTACTCGCATTTTCTTCAGAAAATGTAAAATTGAAAAAAAAAAAAATTTGTGCCCAAAAAATTGTGCTGAAATCTGTTTGTAATAAATTAAGCTTAATTATCCAGAATTATACATTTTATATATATATGCAGTTTATCTGATTACAGTTTGTTCCTAGAGTGTGTACATGCTCATTATTACAGTCTCTTTTCCATCAAAGGAATTATTACTCCTGCATATAAAGCCATATTGATATTGCTGTTGGCAGTGGATCTAGGTCGGGGAATTAGGGGCTTCATAAATTAGGGAGACTTGCAGGGTTGGTCAACATTGTGGGCATTTTAACAAATGCTTTCTAATTATATATTATATTTCCATTCAGTCCTGGAGGAGCAGAAACAGAATAGGCTATAGTTCTGTAGCATGTTTGTTTCCACAGCGACCGGTTAAGCCTAGTTTTGCACTTGAATGAGTTTTTAGTGGATCACTTTTCTCAGAGTAATTTGTCTTTTGATAACCCTTTTCATTGTACTGCGCCTTGTGCAACACTCACAATACACAATACTTCGAGCACCATTGTAACGATGCTCATCTGCATTATGGTCATGGTTGTCTGACATAGTCATGCCATCAGTGTTGATGATGAAACATGCTGTAATTCCCTCTGTTTATTTGCATAGTATTTTTCCTTTTCAGAGCGACATCTCTGAATGAATTGACATACTGGTGATATCTCATTAGTGTGGGTAGAGCAAGCGTGTGACAGCTGCTATCAGACATTTCTCTGTTAGTGTGAGGGGCTCTGAATGTGCTTTATGGGAGATGTGTTAATGATTCACAAGCTGATGCTAAGATAACCAAAGCCAAGATGCTGAAATGCCGTTTGTTAGAGTGAGCAATTGCTATTCAACAGCTAATCTTCACTAGACTGGTTCAAAATAATTGGAATATCCCCCTTACTAGTTCCTCCTTTCAGCTTTTCACTGCCTCTAGGAATGAACATAATAAAGTGTGATAATAGAGTAGAAATATATGTGAGGGATAATGCACAGTCAACCAATCATTAATGCAAAATAAATCTGGATCAGGTTTTCTGTCATCCTCAAGAAATTTATTATGAAGTAATGACTAGGGTTGGGGACAGAAGCCCGGTACCAATTTGGCACCGGTATGTACTAGAACCGAATCAGAATGCAGATTTCGGTGCCTCATTTCCCTGCCATTGCCATGCCTGAGCGATCGATTGAAATATTTGTCCTCTGGTTCAACGAAACGGACGTAATAAGCATCATCAAGCACGTGCAAAATAATAATTTCCCGACTGAGAAAATGCACGTGAACTCAAGTCGGAAAGCTCTAATAATACAAAGCCAACACATCTTTGTAGTAACGATAGTGTCCATGTTGTTTTCACATTCCGACTTAAAAGCACAACTCGGGAAATGAGAGCATCCGAGGAGCGAGTGAATGCAGTAATTACACTTGCTCTGATGGCAGCAGGTAGCCTTCCGTTAACTAAGCTAAACATGCTTAAATTAAAATGCCTAAAGCTAAACCTCCCTTGTATTCACGTTTCTAAACTTGTTGTCCAACAAAAGAGAACATTATAGCCTTTTTACTCCACAACACCAGTCAAATGCTTCCTTTTGTGATCTGATGTGGCTTCTTGTTACAGAATGAGGCTGAAAATATGTTCCATAGGCTACTTTAAAAAGAATACATCGATTAGCAATGGATTATAAATATACTTAATTGTTATGAAAATACCAGAGATGGCTTGAATAACACCAATAAACTATATTGTTGCAGTCGAGTGTTTATTGTCTTTGTTTTATCATTCAAAACATTTATATGTTCTGTTTACTCAGTTACAGCTATAATAGCGATGCCTTTGTCCACATAAGGGATTTCCTTGGGGGTCATGAGTTCTGCTTCTTCTGTGACTGGATATGTGGATTTTCCGTGCGAGGGCGCCCTCTGGCGTCCAATATGAATGAAACAGACATCATGTGTTTGATGACATCAATGGCCATTTTTTGGGGAATTTTTATTTATTTATTTATTTTTTAATAAGTATTGGTTCAGGCACCGTTTAGGCACCAGAACCGTTTTAAAAGTATCGATTTGGCACCGGTATCGATAAAAAATAAACGATACCCAACCCTAGTAATGACTGACAGACTATAAATAGTACCACTTATCAAATAAATATGGTTATTTGTGTTATTGTATTATCTTATTTGTTGATTTCTGCTTAGAAAAATATTCTTGTGTTTATTATATGGAATATTTATTTATATATATAATTTGCTAACATATTTAGCTAAAATCAAAAGGTTTATGCTCACCATATAATCACTAATATTAAAATTATATTCTGTGTGTGTGTATATATATACACACACATACACACACACACACACTGCAGTTTTTATATTGTCTTATTTGTAGATTAACGTCTGCTTAGAAAAATAGAAAACAATCAATGTCCTAATATCACAATATTAATCTAGATAATTTTATTAATCTGCCGTCTTAATTTATTCTGTGGATTAGTTTGCTAACAATTTTAGCTAATGCAACATTTGTCCTCTGTTTAAATATTTGTCTTGTTTACAATTAAATTTTTTTGTTTCAATTTGGTTTCTGACCAACATCAAAAAGTATAATTATCATACTGAAAATTGTATTCAGTATTATATAAGTATTATATGTACACTACCATTCTAAAGGTGTTACCATTCTAAGATTTTTTTTTTTTTAGACATACATACTTGTACAGCAAGGATGCATTAAATTGATCAAAAATGACGATTAAGACATTTAAGTTGTTATTTAATTTCTACACTTCAAAATATCCCATAAATCAAATTCCCTGTGTGATATTTGGATCTGATTATTTGGGAGACCACAGAAGATGTTTGACTTCACGTTGGTGTGTACGAAACTTATTTTTGTCTTTTTAAAAATGGGAACAGCAGGAATAGTGCAACAGAGGCTACCACTATTGCAACCTGGTCTTGCAAAATAGGCTCATATTCTATTGCCATTATTATGGTCATGCAGAGCCATCGTTAGACTCCCTTGAGATCTCTACCCATACTATTATACATTCACATTTTTTTTTTATGGCTGGCAACACATTTTTGGCTTTCTATATGTAGCAACTGCCCTGAATGTGAGCTTCAGTGGGCTTGTTTGACATATTCTTTATTTTTGAGACCATTACCCTTGACATGCTAAAACATTTGCTGTTTTTGTGCGACTACAGCCTCTTTGAAATTCCACTAGTGTCATTTTGGAAATTCAAATATCAAAGTCCTAATTATTAGTCCACTTTTGAAGCTGACACATGCTGCTAATTGCCCATCAGCTCAAATTGAGACATCTGTGCGATTGCATCAGCAATTGTGCAGTTGTCCATTATTGGTTTCGAAGAACTGCCATTGAGATGGATAACATGTATGTTTTTTTTTCTAGCTTTCACATGTGCAAAAAATGTTATACTTTTTTTTTTTTTTAAACTTTAATAATATGGAGCAGTCATGTCATGTCACTTTTATCCACAGGCTCTGAGCAAGGAATGTCTACGGAGGAGAAGCCTGAAGCTCCCATGTATGTCTATGAGTCGACGGTGCATTGTGCCAACATCCTCCTGTGCCTGAATGAACAGCGGAAGCAGGACGTCCTGTGTGATGTGACAGTGCTGGTGGAGGGGAGGGAGATCCGTGCCCACAGGGCAGTGCTGGCAGCTTGTAGCCAGTATTTCTCCCTACTGCTCAGGGGCCAGACGGAACATGAGCCGGTCATCAACCTGCCACAGAAGGTGAGTGTCCTCATTTGGCAGAGGTACAGATTCAGCATACATTAACACTAACAGCCTGCAAGGATACACCTGAATGACCTGCACTGAAAACCTCACAAAAATCCCAACTGTGCTAGATAAGTTTAACTATGAGATCTATGAAATCCTTGCACTTTTGAAGATTACTGCATATAAACATCTTTATTTTCATTTCTTTTTTCATTCATTTTATTTGTCAGTTTCAGGACTACTTTTTTTTTTTTTTTGATAAGGCAATTAATCAGATGATTTGTTGCAGAGATAACTATGCCTGCCTTGAAAATTAAAAGATGTCATTTCAACAGACAATGCATTTTATGTTTTGGAGTATTTATGATTGCATTTAGAGTGAATGTTGTGTACAGTTCCACAGTCATGAAAAATATTGTGTAAATTTAAAAATGTTCAAATGTCTGAAATAGTCTTGGAAATGAATAACGTTTGAAAATGTCTTGAAATTTCTGTAGTGTAGTAGTGTGTAATATACACTACCATTCAAAAGTTGGGTGTTAATACTTTTATTCAGCAAGGAAACAATGACTTGTTCAAAAAAGACATTTGTAAAGAAAATTGTAATGTTTCAAAAGATTTCAACTTTATAAGGAAATTATTTTTAAAAAATGTATTATGGTTTTCCTAAATTATTGAGCAGCAGAACCCTTTTTAACATTAATAGTAAGAAGAAATGTTTCCTAAACACCAAATCAGCATATTTTTAAGATTAAGATTTTGACATGTATAATGTTACAAAGTATATTTCAAATAAATGCTGTTCTTTTGATCTTTCTATCATCAAAGAATCTGGTATATTTTCACAAAAATATTAAGCAGCACTGCATTGATAATAAAAATGTTTCTTAAGCACCAAATCAGCATATTAGAATGATTTCTGAAGGATCGTCATGTGACACTGAAGACTTTAGTAATGGCTGCTGAAAATTCAGCTTTGTCATTACAGGAATAAGTTACATTTTAAAATAAATTCAAATATATAGTTTATTTTGTAATTGATATTACTATATATAATATCCCAGATATGTCAGAAGGCCCCCATTTGCCTCTGCTTATATATTAATTATCGTTCATCTTCAAAACACTTAATGTCAAATTGTATTCTGTAATGTCCGGGAAATTGGCTTCATATCTCATTCTCTCCTCAGAGCCGTGCTGAGCTGCTTCCCTATTGCTTTATAGTGTGGAGTCTTTGCTTTCTGCTTTGTGTGTGTGTGTGTGTGTGTGTGTGTGTGTGTGTGTACATGCGTCCCTGCCTGCTGCCCTCATTAGGATTGCTGGTTATAACATTAAAGGAGTCTCATATGGTGCTTGGCTTCCATAAAGACATGCTTCTGCAGGCAGCAGCTGCTGCAGCTCTGGGAGGACTGACTGAATGTCTGGGGGAGCTGTATTTTCAGCAGAATGACGTTCTATTTTAAAGATGATGTTCTTGATGTGGTTGCGCTGCCCCGAGCATTCATGGATACCTGTGAGAGCGATAGAGTGATTGAAAGTGATGAAAGGGGTGGTTTATTTTTGTTCCTGACACTATGCAGTTCACTTCATTTTATTACTTGACATAAAGCCTTGTAAGACCTTGATAGGAAGCTCAGATACTTTTTGTAGCATAGACACAGTTATGATTTTTAAATGTGATTTGAGGATGATCTGATTATTCTCAGTCATTTGTGGTCACAGTTTCCACAAAAATATTAAGCAGCATAAATGTTCTCAACATGAATGATTATGAGAAATGCTTCGAGCACCAAATCATAATATTAGAATGATTTCTGAAGGATCATGTGATACTGAAGACTGGAGTAAAATTGGCTGAAAATTAAGCTTTGCCATCACTGGAATGAATTGCATTTTAAAATATATTAAATTAGAAAACAATTATTTTAAATTGTAATATTTCACAATAATTTTACTGTATTGTTGATCAAATAAATGCAGCCTTGGTGAGCATAAAAGACTTCTTTCAAAAACTATTTAACTTCTTACTGACCCCAAACGTTTGAACGGTTGTGTGTGTCTATATATCAGTCGATATAGATTTAATTTCTGTATGCTCCCTTCTCCCCTTTTTACATTTAAGTGACCTTTGTCATTATCTAACACTCACTTAATCTTTAAAAATGTGAATAATCTAATAACACTGTTAAATGTAATCGTTAGCAAATATCTAACTGTACATTAATGTTATAATAACTACGTTCATTTATGTTTCAATTCTTTTATTTTTATTTTTTGTTCTTTTTTATGCATTTAGACAAAGTAGTATCAAATTTTAATGTCTAGCATTAATTAGAAATATCAGTGCATCACTATTACTTAAATCTTAAAGCTACAGTAGTAAACAGCCTTTTGGAATTATCATAAAGGAGGTAGAAAATGAATGGAAACCTTGAGTAACAATATAAGTGGTATTTGGGGAAACAAATAAAACATCACAAAAGTGCCACTTTAATTTGATTAAAATACCACTGGTGACCCTGAAATGTCAGCTTGATTTGTTTTCTTTTTTTAGATCACGGAGAAAGGCTTTGCCCCACTGTTGCAGTTTGCTTACACAGCCAAGCTGCTACTCAACAGGGACAACATCCAGGATGTTATATGTTGTGCAGAATTCCTGGGAATGCACAACCTCGAAGACTCCTGCTTCCGCTTCCTACAGGCCCAGATGAAAAGTGAGGTTGCTGGCATGCACACCAGCCAGAATCCCCCTTCACCTCAGACCCTGGTTCAGAAGCATCACGATAATGGGTCAGAGGACGCAAATGTGCGGTTGAGTGATTCCAAACCACCACTGTTCAGATCAAGCCTGCACCCTGAAAATGAGCAATTAAAAGTCACCAACAACCTGCATCAATCAGACCAACCTGCAGCTTTTGACATCCCTCATTATCCCAAATATAGAAAGTACCATCAGGTTCTTGCTAAGCACAACGCAACCAGCTCCTCACACAGCAGTACCTCAAGCTTACACGGCTCCCTGCAGGATACTGTCGCCAGCAGCGATGCCCAGGGCCTTAATTTTTCCCAGGTTAAAGCAGAACCAGCAAGTGGGGAAGACTGTGTGCCACTAGACTTGTCAGAGTTGGAGCAGGATGGTCTGGTCAGGGGTAAAGGGAATGAGATGGAAATGGAGTTTGAAGGAAGACAACTTAGTTCAACACCCATTGAATTGCCTGTGCACAAACGTTCACCAGTGTGCCTGCGCTCCCTTGATAAAAAGGAAGTCACGTCTTCGGATCATTGTCTTAGCGCTGATCTGCAACTCGCCAGCAGAACCTCTCCCCTTCAAGAACGACAAGTTGCTCCAAATGACTTCCAAAAAGACTATCAGGCCTTCGTTGGGGGACTTGGAGTGACATCCTCAAAGAAGGCTGAGAAATTAACCGATGGCGTGTCCCTCAAGTCACTTTCCTTTGAGATGATCTGTTCCCAAGAATCTGAACAGGAGAGCGACAGAAGAAGTGTCATCTTCTCCTCTCGAGCCCCCTACCATCTGGCGGCACCCACGCACTCTTATCCGGGTGAGAGCTGTTTGGGGCAGGAGACCCCAGATGACTTATGGGCAGGTTCTAGCCGGTCATTCCCCTGCTGCCAAGCACTGTCCCCAACTTCTGTCTCTCAAGAGCCCGCATTGCCCTACCGCCGCCAGCCAAAGAGCAGCTGTCCGGTGCCTATTAAAATGTGTCCCCGTTCGTCTCGTGCCGAGAGCCACATCAGAACCTCCAGCTCTTGCTCTTCCTACTCCTACGCTGAGGATGGCAGTGGAGGATCTCCTTCCAGCCTGCCCCAGTTTGAGCTCTCTACCTCTCCTTGTTCCACCATGGCTCGATGCCTGGCCCTTGAACACCAGGAGCATAGCATGTCGGGGCCACCAAAGATTAAGTGCGAGAAGTCCTACGACACTAATTCCAGTGACGAATCTGGATCTTTTTCTGATGGAGATAGCGAATCCTTTCCCACCAAAGAGCACAGTCAAGAGGTTGGTGTATGTTTGGAAATATTAGTTTTGGTCTGTATTTGGAAATAATAGTTGCACTAAGATTTAGGATTATTTGGAATACACGTTGCACATTCTGTGTTCCAAATAAATAACAAAGTGGAAATTAAAACTTAAAGTGTAAAGCTGAAATTGAGATATGGCTTAGTGCGATTATCAAATCACAAAGGCTGTGATTTAATCACATAAATATAAGAGCTGCATGTTTCAAATGGTAGCATGGCACTGTGTTCATTTACACGTGAGAAGCTCATAATCCAGTGTTTTGTACAGCAGCTTCATTCGGTCGCTTAAATGTGCATTTGGTAACCTACCATCCGCCAACCACCTTCCCAAACTTGTAATGAGAAGAACTTAACAAAGCAGTTGCTTTTAGGGCTTTTATAGGGCTCCCTGTGTTTTTCCCACCAAAAATCAATGCTCAGTGTTTTGAACATTTGAAAATGAAGAAACTGAGACAGCAAAAAATATTATTAGTAATTTTATTTTACAGTTGTAATGTAAAATAACACTATTCTATTTTTCTTTAATACTGAATTTTTTTATATCCAGTGAAATATTGCAAAAGTAATTTTTCTTATTTTGTTGAATATTTATTACTGTTATATTGGTTTATTTATTTATCAATTTCTTTATTTATTTTTGCCAAATTGTGCATCCCTACAGACAAGTACAACAAACCTGGAGCGTTTTTTAAAAACAAAAATCAGACTTTATATCGTGATCACAATTTTTATCAGAATAATCACAAGTTAATTTTTATTTCGCCTAAATAGTGCAGCCCTATTGCAGTGGTTAGCACACATGCTGTTCAAATCAAGCTCTTGATCCTATTAAAATGCAAAATCCCCATAAATAATTATGAAAAATATAATAATTACAAAACATTCCCACATTCGATTCCTGAGCTTCTGAGATTGAGAATCAAGCTGCAGCAACTTGGCAAACGCTGGAGGGTTGCCATGGCAATAAGCTCTGAGCCGTTCTTGTTCCTAAGGTCCCAATGACATAATTGTTCCTTCTCCTGACAACACTGACACATTGCCAGTTCAAGAATCTGTGTATGATAATTTGCGGTCTCGTTTAGTCGTTTGATTTTTGATGACCCAATTGAGTCAGTTGTTGTCAGTATTCAAGTGACTACAAAGATGAAGCTTTTTTTTTTGTGAGATTCTTAGAGTTTTGAAGGCAGCTGCATAAAAACCCAGATATTTCACAGCAGCATTATGAAACTGATAGCTTCTACAATATGATTGAATTAGCTTCCTTCTAAACTACTGTAAAATAGGTGATATACGCACACCTATGACCAAACATCAGTTCTGTGTTGATGTGTCAAGTTGCTGCATTGCCTGGTAAACATAAACATTACATGTAGGCTAATTCACTGCAAACATGACTTTTTAATTGTTTTTTAATTAGTCTTTATTTGTTTTCCAAATATGTATATATATATATATAACAAGATAAACTGACTTGAAGCAACAAGCATAAGATGATAAGACTTGTTTTCATAGATTGCATCTTGAATATAAATATATTCTCTCTTGCTGCAGTGGCATATTTTAAAAACATTTTTAAACTTGTTTGTACTTTAAAAATGAAAAAAATCTGCAAGTAGGTTAAAATGTACTCTTATTAAAGATACATTCTCTGAAAACAAGTCTTAATATCTTATGGAGTTCTGCTTCTTAAAGTGATAGCTCACCCAAAAATGAAAATTGTCACTCTCGATTTGTTCTAAGCCTGTATGGATTTCTTTCTTCCAGTTTCTAGTCCCCATTGTAGAACACGAAAGAAGAATGTGGTACACAAAACAGTTTCTGATCCTCATTGACTTCCATAGTATGGGAGGTTCCATAGTAAAAAAAATATATAAAATACTGTAGTATTTTTAGGGAACTTCCCATACTATTGAAACTCATACAAGTTTGGAATTACATGAGGGTGAGTAAATATTGACAGAATTTTTGGGTGAACTATCCCTTTAAGTACGTTTATCTAGTTTCAGGTGTTTTTAGATATTGATTTAGGTAACTGGAAAACTAGGCAAACTGTTTATGATGATTGTCAGTAATGATAAATGTTAACTAGTTAATAAACATGTGATGACAAAAAATGGTATTTAGATGGTACTTCTAAGTATACAATAGTATATCTCCAAAGCACCATGGTAATACCATGCTATTTTTTTTATTAGTCACAAATGAAAGAAAAAATAGCTTATGACAAAATTTGAGCCCAATATAGTGTAGAAATCTCTGTAGAAACAATCTTTCTATAGCCGTCTTTATTGTGCCCTTCACTCTGCCTGAGTTTAAAGCTCCCAGCTGCAGGTCCCCAGACAGAAGTGGGGCAGCGGCCCCCAGGCTCCCATTTGATGATGGGCCGCTTCACCTCACTGGCTAACAGATGAGCCCTACTTCACTGTGTGAGTGCCTTCTCCCAGAAACGACCTGACTTCAGAGAGAAGGAGAGGAGAAAACGTGCCTGTGCTGCTGGAAGCCTAATCTGTCATTCTAGCCTTATTACAGAGCTCTCTGTAGTAGAGCGGTTAAATATAGACCTCCATTTTACACAGACTGAGCAGTGGCACAAGGTCACAGCAGAGAGAGGGAGTATTCGTCATGGTGATCACTATGACCAACTCGCTCGGCAGAGTTTTAAGTCAGGTTTCATCTTTGTCATTGCCTAGAAATGAGAATTCAGTCGTTCTATGTGCACAATTTGTAATTGAACCATAATGTGTAGCTTATCACAAGCACATATTACCAACCCACCTAAAATCCTTCAGCACATGTTAAAGAACAGAATGTAGACCTTGTCTGAAAGGAAATTTATATATGAATTAATCATTGCATTTCATGGAATAAATACAGTAAAAAAACAAGAATACAGTAAAATCAGTAATATTATGAAACATAACTATTTTAAATAACTGTTATCTATTTTAATATCTTTTAAGATATTATTTAATCCTGTGATGGCAAAGCTGAATTTTCAGCAGCCGTTACTCTAGTCTTCAGTGTCACATGATCCTTCAGAAATTATTATTATCATCAATGTTGAAAACAGTTTAACTGCTTAATATATTATCTGGATTCTTTGTTGAATAGAAAGTTCAAAAGAACAGCATTTATTTGGAAAATAAATATTTTGTAACATCTTTACTCTCACTTTAGAGTATGCTTGCTGAATAAAAGTAATCATTGTTAATCTTAAATGGTAGTGAACCTTTGCGTAAGATTAAACATTTAGACAGAATGACTGATCTGATATGGAATAATTTTATCATTACAAAGCATTTTTTATATGATTCTATCAAGAATTATATATATATATATATATATTACTGAATATGTCTTACAGAAAATTAAGTTGTTCATATTCTAATCTTTTCTTCTTAAACTTTTGGTTTATATTTGAGTTTCCTGAGTTTAGTTTTCTAGTTTATTATCAGTTTATTACCTTTATTATTATCAGTGCTCTGAATGCAAATAAAACATTTCATACAAGTTAGACGGCAGTGTCATCTAGTGGTAAAGCACCATATTTTCTGTGAAGGAAGCGTCAAATTTGCCAAATATATATATATATTACATTTATTTTGTAATTTGTTTATTTTATGTTTCTTCCAGTATACGATGTTGCACACTGTAATAAATACATCTTAACTATAATGTGCTGTACACTTGCAGGTGAAACTGCCTTTCTCAATAGACCATATCACAGAGCTTCCACGCAATGACTTTCAGCTGATGATTAAGATGCATACGCTGACCTCAGATCAGCTAGACTTCATCCACAGCATGAGACGCCGCAATAAAAACCGCATCGCAGCTCAGCGCTGCAGGAAAAGAAAGCTGGACTGCATCCAGAACCTGGAACGCGAGATTCACAAACTGGTAGGCTGCGACCAACAACCTTAGAGTGTTTGCTTGCACTCTCCACAAGAATGTCGATTTTTCTATACCACCTTCATTATTGCATCTGTTTCTCCTCCATTAGGTCTGCGAGAGACAGAAGCTCCTAACTGAACGCAGCCAGTTGAAGACCTGCATGGGGGAGCTGTGGGAAAACTTCTCCTTTTTGTCTCAGGAGGTCTGCAGGGAAGAACAATGGAGTCCAGGACAGTCTCGGTCTCTGTATAATCTACACCCAGACCCAGTTTCATCCAGTCCAACCGGTACAGACCTTAGAATATCTCCCAATCCCACCAGTATAGACGTCACTCTCACCTCACACAACAGCGTGGTGTTGTCCCCAGGCTTAACTGGCTGCCAGGCCATAGCCGAACCACCACACTCACACCTAAGAGTGGACAGAGAGACTGTGCCGCCCCAAGACACTGTCACCTCTGAGAGGTCAGAACCTTCCCACGTGGGCAGCTCAAGTGTGACGACTGATTTCTGCCAGGAAATGACAGAGAAGTGTACGACAGAAGAGCTGCCTGAGAGAAACTGAGTCCGGTAAACTGCATTTTTATCTGTTATCATGAGAATTTGTTTTGTGTTCAAATGTTACTTTTTTTTGCCAGTGTAAAGTTTTGTTTGTCGCTACTTTAGGGGACTGTTCTGTTGTTATGTTCATGGTGCATCATGATGTGTTTTTGTTTGTGTGTGCATATGGATTTGTTCTCATACATGCTGTATATTATGCTAAATAATTTCATTTTGAACAATACCTTCTTTTTATATTCATTTTATGCTATCTGGTTCTCAGATTTATCTCAGGAATTTCTGATTTTTTTTGGGCAACTTTAAATCAAGCAGCATATGCAAATATGATATTGAGTGTTTGAAAGTGTTTTGTATCTTTTGTGCGTTAAAGCATTCCTAACAAAATTGAATAATGGAGAAAACTAAACAGCTGCTCACCTGAATTTGCTAAAAGCCGAGCAATCTCTTTCTAAACTAGCAAAATGGAGAGCTCTTCTACAAAATAGATGATGAAGCAATGACGATTAGCTGCCTGCATGTTCCCTCAAACATTTTGTGATGAAGCATCATTTGATATGGAAGCAATTTTCTACAGATTTTTTTTTTTCTTCAGTTTTCTAGACTGTTAAAATGATTGATCAGGGATGTCTGTTGTATAAAACTTTCCAAGCAAACTTTAGAAAATGTAGTTATTCTGACTTTGTTCATTTTGGCAGCTCACACTTAGATCTCTCAGATCTGATTTGATTCCTTCAGGGCGTTATGCACATGATAATTTTACTGGAGTCAGAGATCAAAGCAAATCAGTATTATTTCCCCCTCTTATGTTTGTTTGTTTTTTCGGGGTACTGTTTGTACACTTGTCCACAGTCCACTTTCAGTGTTTAATTATTTCCATGGTCCTAATATTTTCACTTTTACAAGTTCTCAATTCCCTCCTTCAATTTGGTGTAATTTTCACTAGTCTTATAACACTTTTACATGTTTGATTTAATAACGAGGTGAAACTTCAAGCCTTAAGGTAACAAGAGTTGGAAAAGCTTAATACTGCATTTCTATTTTTGTTTCTAATGTTGTTGCTTTAAGCTACCATGTGTAAGAGCCACTCACATCTGCATCATCACAATACTAGAGTTCAAAGGTGAGATGGGGTATTTGTTTTAATGTTTTAATTAATTTAGTCTGTTTACTTTAAATGATTGTGAACTGCATGATTTTAATAATATGTAAGGCATGATTAAGCTTCATGTTTAATATTTGGTTTTACCAAAACTTTTGGGAATCTGATTGAACATGTTAGCTTGTATTGAGCAAAATCAATTAAAAAAGCTTTGGCCTTAAAAAAATCTCATAGAGTCGTCTTGGTTAATTTGTGCACCATAAAAGAGGATTCTCAAATAATTTACTGTTAGGACTTCAAATATGTCCTCAATGTTTATAAATTATTCAGAATTCTGTGCATATTCTGAATTTTTATTCTCATGAGTATGGATTTGGATAAATCAGTTTATCATGCTTTTGTTATATGATGCACCACAGTTGTTATATGAATATTGTGATAAGGGCAAATATGAATATTGGTTATTAGTTTACATGCAGTAGGGAGAGTTTTGACATTCACAGAGCTACCTGTAAAATCAATATACCTCTCGTCTCAGACAAGGTCTGTTACAGAACTTGTTTACAACCTTTTTAAAAGATGTTTTACAATCGTTTCTTTTATGTCGATTTTGTATGTATTGTACATATTCTGTTTATAAGTATTTGTGGGATTCTTTGAAAATGATTGTTTTGCTTTCTTTTGTCAATCAAATCTCGAAAAGTTGTGACCTCAATGTTCATAATCCGTATTTGTTACATTCTTGAATGTGTCCACATTGAATTTGTCTACTAGGATATTAAATAAATTGCCAAGCATGTTTTATGCAGATTGAATGTGTTTTGCATCATTTGCTCTGAGGAGTTAAAAATTTGCACAATCTGTATTCACCCTGAATTCAAACACAAACACTTTTGGAAATGAGAAACCTTTTATTTTCTTCTGAATTTGATGTTAGAGTCCATCAGCATGCATCACAATTTATGGATGTAAGCTAAATGATTTAAAAATTTTCTTATTTGCCAGCCGTCGGAAGGTCTGAAGCTTTTATAAATATGCGCAGATGTCTTTTGGCTTCCATAATTAGACATGGAAAAATGTATACCTTGCTTTACTGGTAAATTAAGGTGCTTACAATAAAAAATGAACAGTGCAAAACAGCACAACTTATACCACGTTGAAGCTGTGTTAAACCAGTGCTTTCCAAGCAGAGCCTTTGTCGCTGATATCTCCATTCATTTCTGCTCATGAACGGCCTGTTACATTCCTGTTGTCCTTCTGTCCTTCTTAATTTCACTTTTTCATGATGGAAGAGATATCCAAGAATACACTCTGTAAAAAAAGAAGAAGACATTTTTCATATCAATAAACCAATTAGGCACACATCTGAGAAATGACATTCATCAGTATTTATTTAGTATTTTGTTATTTATTTTAAGTAATTTGAATACTATTATAATATTAATATATATAATATAAAACATTAATATAAACACATATACAGTTTATACATACATTGATTATTTTTCATTATTGATTATTTATGCATTATTGGGGGTTTTGCAATTCATATTTATTATAATTAATCAAATTAAATTTTTTGAATGTAACTGGTGGAATCTGATCTAGAAATACATTTATTTTTCTGTTCCAAAATAAAGTCCCAAAAGTAATTTTGGACAAGGACGCTTTTAAATTCCTTTATATGACCAGCTTAGTAGCTGTGTGTTGTTTGTGTCTACTTGCCATAGACATCCGTCTTCCTCCCCCTGGTGGTGGGTTCATTGGCAGGTCGTTGAGGGAGCCCAGCTCGGACTCTGAACTCCTTGTGGAGGGACAGGACGGACTGCCAGAAATGCTGTCCGAGGGCATACGGACCATAAAACTGGCTTTCCTGTTGGTTGGACAGAAGTCGCTCTCGGAGGACTCCACAGCATCGTCCCCCAGGTCTTGCACACGGCTGGGCCTGTGCAGAGCGTTGCGAAGGCAGGCTGGTATTTCCGTATGACCCTCGGGACCCAGATGACCCAAGTTAAAAGGCCTAACATCCCTCTCTGAGCCGTTACTGCTCTCTAGATGCTGGTCGTGGTTTTCCCTGTCCTCTAGTATCTCCATGGACCATTGGGAGTGCAGTTCATGGATCATTCCCTGGCTAGGCTGCCGCATTTGCAGGGGCTGCTGGGTTATGCAGGACACTGGGAGGGTGGCTGCGGTGAAACTGTTGTGCTGCAGCATGTCGTTGCTCGAGCCGACGCAAGCGCTGGTTAGGAACAGTGGAGGGTCCATTTGCCCCTGTTGGATAAAAGTTTTCAACTGTGGGTTTTTGTGGGGGAATATATTCGTCATTACACACAGTTGCTGAATGGTCGAGTGCTTGGGTTTGCAAAGACTGTTGTCCTCAACAAGCTGGAGTCCGCTTAGAGTCTGTTTAATTTTTTTCACCCCCAAGTGGGATATTTCCAAGAGGTTCAGGAACAGCGAAAGCCCTGCGATGACAATCATGAAAACCATGAAGATGGTCTTCTCCGTCGGCCTGGAGATGTAACAGTCCACGCTGTTCGGGCAAGGCACCCTCTCACACTTGTACAAAGGATCCAGTCCAATCCCATATAAGATATACTGCCCCACAATGAATGCCACTTCTACCACTGATCTGGTAAGGATATGAATTATATATGTGCGCAGCAAGGAGCCCCTCAGAGGAGCCTTCCTAATTTTCCTTTGCTCTTCTAGCTTCCTCAGTTCCTTCTCCAACTTCTTGTGCCCCTCCAAGAGGGCTTCCATCTCTTCCAGCTCGGCTCTCAGCTGGATTTTCCTCTTGTGCCGTTCTTTCTCCAAAGCCCTCAGCCGGTACAGAGCATGTCCCATGTACACCAGTGAAGGTGAGGAAACAATAATGATTTGCAGTACCCAAAAGCGAATTAGCGATATTGGAAACGCCTGGTCGTAGCAGACGTTCTTGCATCCCGGCTGGTCTGTGTTGCAGATG
The DNA here is from genome assembly GCF_001515605.1 of Sinocyclocheilus anshuiensis. Lineage (NCBI taxonomy): Eukaryota > Metazoa > Chordata > Actinopteri > Cypriniformes > Cyprinidae > Sinocyclocheilus > Sinocyclocheilus anshuiensis. The sequence goes on from NW_015558630.1 coordinate 277,045, forward strand.
AACTCACTCTGTTTGTCCACCCAAACGTCCTCAGCCGCCACGCCGAGAACCAGCATCCGGAATATGAACAGGATGGTCAGCCATATTTTACCCACGATTGTGGAGTGAATATGGACCTCCTCTAAAATGCTCCCCAACAAGTTCCAGTCCCCCATCTTCACCACCACATGTCCGTGCTTAGTTTAAGACAAAAAATAGGAGTTTAGGCTACTGTTCAAGTTGGGTTTTTTTTCGCATTTATGCATTGGCCATCATGCATAAGGCTTTTTGCATGTATTCGACAAACAAAAACGCATAAATTCCAAGTCTAGAAAGTCATGCACATGGAGCAACTAACTGCTTGTATGTAATTTTGCCCAAATGATAGTCCGTAAACACAAACAAAATGATATAACTAAGTCAATCAAAGCTTTTTCCACAAAACAAAACTAAAATGAACTTACGTTTCTGTGGGATTTGCGGTCTTGTTTCCTTGGTGTATAAACAAGCATGTTTTCCCAAACAAGGAAAATCATTCCTTCATTTTACAGCCATGGAGTTTGCACATTAAAACGCAGCAAGTCTCTCTGCATAATGTCGGCTACAGTGAATGCTCCCCACAGTTGTTGTATGCAGCGAGTTCACAGGATGTAGAAATTGATCAGAAACTGACAGGACAATGCCCCATGGCAGATCTTATCAAGCAATTGCTGAAAACAGCACCCACACACACATAAAAAGTTGCCCGCGATGCCAACCAACCAAATGTCCCTCATGCAGTCAATACAATATATTCTGCCACACAAAATGTCATGATATTGCTCTCCAGCATGTTGGCTCGAACAAGAAAATGGGTTTCAAACTTTTGTAAGCATGTATATCCATCCTATTTAACCATTAATCTTTTGTGTAATCTATAATGTCAGTCAATTAAAGCCCAGTTTCATAGCTCATAACTGCATTGTGCACATCTGTTAGATTTCAAAAAGGTGATCTTTTTATCTAACCCTGCACCTAGAACAAAACGACGCATGTCAATTTTATCAACTCTATTTCACCATTTTCCTTTGTGTTCCCCTTTGAGTTTTTGCCGAAGCTTTCCATGTTGTTTGCGTTTGTGAGCACTCAATGTCAAATGAAAGACCTTGCACTCGATTGCATCAGCCACCCCCCTCCTAAACTCAATCCATCAATACTGCAGTGATTTGTTTAGCAAGTTCTTTTTTCTAGTTTTATGTGGCACAATTCTCATTAAAAGCATATTTGCACAGTATTGTGCATTTACTCTATAAATCCAATAGCAATTGATTTAAAAAACATGGTTTTATATTGAAATGATGGGGGAACAAGGCAAGCCATGATCCACCAATCAGCACATGCATGTGATTTTGTTATCCTGATTTGTCCCTACCCGAACCTTTCAGGCACTGCACAACTGGATCATCTCGCCGATCATACATGCTTTATAAAATGACCAGCCATCCCTCAGGGCCTTTAATTAGCTTTCCATCACATGCTGACAGAGTCAATGGGAGATTGATTTGATTTTCCCTTGCAGAAGCTTGAACTGCAAATGCCAGAAGTCACATCAGGGATGTTGCATTACATAATGAGTTCATACGGTACCAAACAAAAGGCAGAAATCCATCTATTGGTCTTTATTCTGCAGTGGTTTGTTTTCTAATTGCCTTGATCAGGCCCAAAATGTGTACTGAATTTTTGAGGAACAGGTTGTTGGGTTTTGCAACTAGGGGAAATTGTACTTACAGTGCAAAAGTGCAAGAACAGTCATAGGCTATGTGCTGAAACCTACTACATGGTCATTATCCCAAAATAAACAGTTTCACACCATTGTGAATGGGTTTATTTTGCGATAATGAGTGGATGACTTTATATTATCCCACTTATTATGTGGCTGCTCACCAAGTAAATACATTTACATTAAATATTGATTTGAATTTAACTTACATGAGAAAAAAGAGGAGGCATAGTTATACAAGAAACATAAAGCTATCACAGTGAGAAAGACCTGGTTACCAGGCACAATGCTCTGATATGAGCTATGTTCACACTGTCAGTGTTTTACTTACAGATATGAGTATCGAAATTTCATGTTCACACAGTGGCGGAATAGCTGTCTCGCACTGTTACCCCTTTTCCACCAGCATGTTCAGAGCTAGTGCTATTGCTGGTTTGGAGTTGGTTTGCAAGCTGGCGAGCATTATAAGAACTGGTTTGACTTTCCACAGTCTAGAGAGCCACCACAGAGCCAGGTCTTACGTCACTGAATACATCTCATCTTTTGTCGAAATGTGGGTTTCGATGTGGCCGGCCATTGCCGCTTCGACCGAGGTCCTTTTTTGGTCCCTGTACTCTCTCTTCAGTTTTTTAAGTTTGTTGCTAATCTGTTCGACGTTCCTGTCGAACCCCGCTGCAGCCATCTCGCGCTGAATTTGCTGCAACATCGGTTTCATCCGTGAAGCGCCTTCTAATTTACTCTGGACTTCTGCAGAGGACCAGAGTGCAAGAAAGCAGCTTGTTTCCTCCTCGGACCACTGTTGTTTTTGTTTAATCCTGTCCAACATATTTAGCTGCTATTTCAAAAATGGCGGTGGAAAATTTCTGTTCGTCTTGTTGGTCACAATAACCCTGCCCCCAGCTCCTGATGCAAGCGGTTCTTACTTCTAGACCAGCTTTATTTTGGTGCTACTTACAAGCCACTTCTCCTGGTTCAGAGCTGGTGCTTTGGGTATCGAAAGACAAAGAACCGATTTGAAACTTAGCTCTGGCTCTGAACCAGCACTCAAACTGCCTTGGTGGAAAAGGTGTATGTGTGAAGTCACAGATAAGAAGTTGTCCAGAATGGTTCTGTTCACACAGCACCAAAAATACATTTGTGAGTAGGCTACTTCAAATTTATGAGTGTGAGATCAGTTCTACAATGCAGTTGTCAATCACAAAAATAACTAGTGAACATACAGGAATGAAAACCGTATTCTTCTGCTGTGTGAACCTGGCCATGTTGCATCATATTTCCTTTTTTAAGCGGTTTCCCTGCGTTGCACGTTGTAACCAATCACACACAATTCCGTTGAGCTTATGAATGCAATGGCCAATCAGAGGCGTCCAGATTAGTCATCACTAAAACCCCAGAGTTTTGTTCAGTGTGCGCTCTCGCTGACCGAACTCTGCAATCTCGGTAATTCTCTCATAAATAACAAAGTGCTGAGATACATACGGTAAGAGATTCATAACAGAAGTTTTTTGAGAGTGCTTAAACTCGCACTAGACTGAAGTGATAATGTTCTCTGATAATGTATGCTCGTTGTTCACTGTTTGAATAACCATGGGAATGAAAGCGTTAGTAACTTAAAATGTTTTTATTAAGTTGTGATCACGTTATTCATTACAGCGAGGTGGTCTTTCTGCTGGACCTTAGGCCTGTCGCACCTCCTACGGTGCCTATGGTGGACTATGCATGGCAGGGGCGTCCTCTTCCCTGAGGCAGGCCTAACCCTGACCGCATACCACGTGGTTTTCTGCAGGGTCTTCAGCTGGGGACCACCGCTCATTGACGTTTCGCCCCTTAACCCAGAACGTCTCCTGGTGGCGGGGCAGTGAACAGGGACGTCTCCCTGACACCCCCTGCAGCAAAACCTAATTCGATGTTACTCCCCAAGCCTTGTCTCGTCGTTTCAGCCAGAGCCAGTGGCTTGCTTTCTCCGCTTCCTCAGAGAGCTCTTTGGTGGATCTGCTCAGTGTGGCTCCCCGTAGTCCCAGGTCCTTGAGCAGGCATGATATTGATCTGCCCACAAAGCCTCTGGCTCCCACCTCCACCGGGTGCAGCCTCACACTCCATCTACTTTCTCTGCACTCCGCCACCAAGTCTGCATACTTCGCCTTCTTTCTCTCGTAGGCAGCTTCCAGTCCCTCCTCCCATGGCACTGTCAGCTCGATCATGGTTCGTAGCAGGCAGGTGATGTCGTCCATATAACTCCTTAGGGACGGGAGCCTCTGACCTGCAGGCAGTCGGACCCCACCCACCACCTGCCTTGCCCCAATCAGGATGACCTCAAACGCTGCCACGAAAAGGATGGGAGAAATGGAGCATCCCACTGCGATCCCTACTTCCAGTTGTTGCCAACCAGTGGTGACTTTCTTCAGTGCAAAACACATGTGCATATCCTGGCAGTAGTTCATGATCATGGTCCTGATGTTGTCTGGGATGTAGAAGAATTCCAAAGCGTAGGCTATGAGCAGGTGTGGCACTGACCCATAGGCATTGGCTAGGTCTAACCATATGACGTGCAGATCTTTCTTCTCCCTCTTAATGGTCTGGATCTGTTCCCAAATCATGGAAGCATGCTCTACACAGCCAGGGAAACCTGGAATCCCGGCTTTCTGACAGCTGGTATTGATGTAGTTGTTCTCCGTGAGGTAAGTGGTCATTCTTCTTGCCATCACGGAGAAGAAGATTTTCCCCTCCACATTCAGTAGAGCTATGCTCCTGAACTGCTCGATGGACTTGGCGTTCTGTTGTTTGGGAATAGAGACTGCCACTGCCCTCTGCCACTCGGATGGTATGGTCTGCTTAGTCCAGGTGATTCTCATCAGGGTCCATAACAGCTTCAGCACTCCTGGGCAGCTCTTATACAGCTTGTACGGTATTCCGTTCGGGCCTGGTGCTGAAGCAGATCTTGCCCGCTGGATCACCTGCTTGATCTCGCTGAACTTTGGTGGTGATGCGTCAAACAGGGCTGATGGTTCTGAGGGTCTAGGCACATACCCTGGCGAGTCTAGGGGTTTGTTCCTTGCTGGGTCACTGTACTGAGTGCGGATGTACTCCTGCAGTTCTTCTTTGGAGACATCCAGAATTCCACTTGTCTTCTCCTCAAGGAGCCCGCGTGCATACCGGAATGGATTCCTGAAGAAACTTGATCTTTCCTTCTCCTTCCTTTTCCTCCGTCTTCTGATGCGTTCTACCCTCCGGAGTTTAGCAAGGCGTCTTCTGATCTCATCCCAGAGAGCTTTCAGGCCCTCCTTCTCAGACTCCTCTGCCTTCCTCCAACGCCTGCGGAGCTGCCTTCTGCTTACCACCAGGTCATCGATCTCTTTCTCCCTCCTGCCTTTTGATCTTATTAAGGCTTCTAATGGTCACCTCGCCATACCTGTTGCTGCATTCTTCATACAGAATTTCCCCAAACAGGTTTAGCTTGGCTACCACTGACCCGCGCAGAGCTTTTTGCAGCAGCCCGCTCAGATGTTCGTCCAACTTTCTCCACTCCTCAGCCTCGTTGGCCTTTGGCCACTTGATCTTGTTCCTTCGGAGTGGGTTCTTCAGGTTCCTGGCCCTTTGGCTCAACTCCGTTCTTGGGGGTGCTACTGAGTTCACTTCTTGGGGTTCATCAACATCCCTTTCTTCCTCCTCCTTCCTTTCCTCCTGCTCTGCCTCTGCAACATTGGGCCCGTTGGCACTGTGGTTGTCAACCCGGCCTTGGATCCCATTTGTCTGACCTGCCCATACCGGGGCAGTGCAAGGTTGCATCAGGCTACCACCACCACACTTCTTCTTTCCCATGTGGATGTGAAGTCCCCTCAGAGTTGTTGTTTTTTCCCAGCCACACCCACACCTCCTTGGGATCTTCTCTTTTGCCGATATCCTTGAATACAAAATACAATACAAATACAAATTCAGTCCTATTAAAAAATATTTAATGACATCCCCTCCTGGTACTTATACCTAAAAAGACGGGTTTATGATGATGTGCATATTTAATAGATTGCAGGCTACTCTTTAGGCTACCCTTCCGCCTATGGAGTCAATCATTTAGTTTTTTTTACGTCAATTTGTTTTTATATTTTTCTTTGTTCGTTTTTTTTCTTATAGCCAATTTAAATACTATTTAAAAATCACTGCAAAAATCTAAATATTTAAATTTATAATAATTTATAACACAAAAAACTGTAGCCATAGCCACTGCAACAGCCTTTTGTTTTTGTTGTAGTGTTGTAGAAAGATTTTGTTGTTTGTGGCGGGAGTTGGATGGAGGCAGTGGGATGGACATCCACCATGCTGATAGATTATTTCACTCTGATCCATTTCAATCAATACAGACTCGTGCAGCCCTGATCTGACTGTTTGGAGATAATGAGATTCCAGCACGCCTGCAGATATTTACTGAGAAGTGGTTTAGGGTGTGAACGGGGTAAAGAACAGAGCGTGAATAGTATTCCCTTGAAAACATCTAAAAAATAATGTTAGACTTTGAGGATCATATTTTTGAGTTTAATTATTTTAGCCTTTTACTTGACTTTCAAAGTATTAGATAGTTTTCAACTTCAACTTTGTGGTAAAAATTATCATGAATCATTTAGTGGGAAAGATATGAAAGAACAGAAATGCTGTGCTGCAGAGATCATGAGTGTTAAACAACATTTGACTCCTCAAACTTTTAATAGCTTTCACATGTATCGCATGAATTCTCATCTATCATCAATCAAAACAAAACATACTGCATTCTTACATGCATTTCAAACAGTTCTCTTTATTCTCTATTACATTTTGTATGTACAGGTACAGAGACTGAGGAATCAAGCAATATATTATAGCTACATTTTACAATAACAAGTACTATGTAATTTAAGGTAATTCTATCTAGGATTATAAAAAGTCTGCTATTAATCTTGACTGACTGAAAAACATTTCTATACAACATAGTCGCGTGTCGCCTAATTCATAATATTTCAGTCCTCACGAGCAATAACTCAGTATTGTTGGAGTGAAGATAATTGAATCACATTTAAAGTAATATTTTATACAAATATAAAAATGGTCAATTCTGTCAATTTTTACTCACCATGATGCCATCCCAAACTGTATAATATGATTTTCTTTTCTTTTTTTAAGTTTAGACTCTCTTATATGCTCATCCAAGCTGCATTAATTTGCTCATGTATTATGATTTAAAATAACGGTTTTCTATTTTAATATATTATAAAAATTACATTTATTCCTGTGATGTCAGCTGAAATGTATTATTTGTATTTATTTTATTTGTATTTTTTATTTTTTTGATAGACCAGCCTTCATAAACTTTCACTGTACTATAGAAAACAAAGTATTCACTTTATATATTTCACAAGGATGGAACAACATTTAAATTTCTTTGAATCTCTATTCAGCAAGTTCCTCTTCCTGTCTTTCCAATTCAAATTCCAATAGAACTTCTTGTGGGGTGGGGCCAATTCAATTCACATTCCAGCTCAGTGAAAGGAAGGCACTTCTTTGATTCTGAATCTTTCTCAACCCTGTTTGAAAGACAAGATGGCGAGTAAATGATAACAGTTTTCATTTCTGGATGACTTGACATTGAGCAAAGAAGTACTGTACTCAGTTGGCTAATAGAGCACTGTTGTACCATTAGCATAACCACAACCTACATATAATAATAATTCCTGCCATTGTCAAAATGAAAATTTGATTTGGAGTCTTTTAAATTTTAAAATAGTTTTGCATCCCTGTGTTTTACTACAGTACAATAAAATTACTGTAAGTTTACTCAGTGTTTACAAAGCTCCAATCTCATTTGTATTGCCACGACTTTCATATTAGGTGGAATCCAGGTATATGGGGATAGTACTGTATGTGTCAAGAGTTTGTATTAGTGTTAGTGCGAAGCTTCTGTAGCTCTTCTTCCAGTGTGTTGATCTTCTCCAGTAGACTGGCTCTGTCCTGCATGGCTTTCTGTTCTGCCACCTTCTGCGCTTCCTGGATCTTCCTCTCATACCAGCGTTCCAGCTGTGTGGAGACCGTCTCAAAGAAACGCTGTGTCACCTCCATGGCGTGTAAGTTTGCCCGCTCTTGGATGAAGGTGGCCTCCACGGGCCGCTGGGAAAACACCTCCAGGGTCTTCATGGTGTTGTTCTGCTGGGTTTGAGCGTGATGTGCTTTAATCCTTCAGGTGCCTGCTGTGTTTCCAGGCCGGGCTGGGCGCTGGTTCTGTGTCGCTGTCATTGTAACGCTTGCTGGATGTGGACAGACTGCTGCTGGCGGTGCTATCGCACAGTTCATCCCTTTTGTCTGACCTGGACTTTGAGACATCAACCTCCTGCACTTCTGCTCTGTACCACTTGGGGTCAGCAGCCACCAGCTTCCGTGATAGAGGTTTGTGTTTGACCACTGAAGGAGCTGACAGGTTATGATAATCATCTGTGTGAATATGGAAAGATATTTTAGTGAAACAAAAGATAAAAGTGTTTATTGTTTATTTTTTTATTGTTTAGAGCCATATACTCTCAAATATTCATTTAATATTTTAGATTTAGTTTTAGAGTATTAAAAACACAAAAAAAAATCACTTTACTCAAAATAATAAATAAAATGCTCAGTTTAATGCTTAAAGTCAACATGAAATTAAAAATTAACCCTATTTACTTTCTTAATATAAGTTTCATGGTCTTAATGAAAAAAAATTATTCATAATCTTCCATCAAAAATGACCTTCCCTTTAAGCTGATGTCATCAGTCAGCTTTTTTCTTTTTGAGTTTCCTATTTCGCTCATATTTTCTATTTCACTCTATTTCAAAATGTGGCAGTAAAATGGGTTGGAGAAGATCTTATTTTAAGGATGTTTAGATATTTTTATTGGAAATAATAACACTGATCATTTTTTTTTCCAATGCATTTTTTTTATAACCTTTAGAACCATTTTTATTATTGGCTTCTGTATAAATATCCCATTTCACACAGAAATATGCCACATTTTGGCAGTAAAATGGGTCGAGGAGGTCAGTTCATGTTCACTTATATATATATATATATATATATATATATATATATATAACTATATATATAATTGTGCATCCCCAAATTCAAGACTTTGCACATCATTGTTAGGACCTGCTCCTGGGCTGGGTAACACATTGACATAGGTGGCCAGTGAGCTGGAGCTCTCCTCAGAGATAAGTGACAGCAGTGGGAGACCCTCGGGGTCTGAGTCCACCAGAGAGTGATCCACTGATGGAGAGTGCAGAAGTTTGTAGTATTGTGTCTCTGCAGGCATTCGCACGTCAAGATCCTGAATCTTAGACATGCACCAGCTTTTCACAGCATTGGTAGCAGCTACCTGCATGAAAGATAAAAACAGAGCAACATAAGTTTGATCAATCATGTCTAGGCTGATGCAACTGCAGTGCATCTCTTCTCTTAAGGTATGGTACCTGTTTTCTCTCATCCGCCAAGCGTTCCAGGGTGGCTCTCTGATTGATTCGATAATGACACTCCATTGTCTCAGCTGACACACGCTCCTGCATGAGTTTCTCAAGAACTTTAATCTGAACATAAAGAGATATTTGTCTCTAATACCATGAAGAGCCATGCATCAAAACTAACCATGATCAAGTCTTTCTCCTTCTAAGTTAACTTATATTCATCATAAGTTATTTATACTTATTTTCATACATTTTTGAAAGACATTTTTTCATTCAAGTTCAAAGAATGCCAAATAATTTATTTATTTATTATTTATTTATAGTACACTTCCGTTCAAAAGTTCAGGGTCAGTAAGATTTTCTTTTTTTTTTTTAAACATTACTACTTTAATTCAACAAGGATGCATTAAATTGATCAAAAGTGGTAGTAAAGACATTTATAATGTGACAAAAGATTTATATTTCAGATAATCTACTTATGAATTAAACATTTCAAATAATTTATGGCTGCTGAAAATTCAGCTTTGCCATCACAGGAATAAATTACATTTTAAAATATATTAAAATAGAATACAGTTATTTTAAATTGTGATAACATTTTACAGTATTACTATTTTTACTGTATTTTTGATCAAATAAATGCAGCTTTTGTAAGCATAAGAGACATTTTATAAAAATATTTGTAAAAATACACCAAACTTTAAAAAAGTAATGTATATGTTTCATCTCCAAATATAGAGGGTTATTAAGGAAATTGTAAATAAAAAAGTTACAATATCACAGCAAACAACAAACCTGATGCTTGTTTTTTTGCTCTATTCTGCCCAGCCTGCAGTTCATCTCCTCTTGGACTGTGTGAATTTCTGACCTCATCTCCATCTTTGCGGCTTTCAGCTTATTCTCCAGCGTTTTAATGAGGGGCTTACAATGACAGTCATTCGCAGGAGCCTGTTTGCAGACACTGGTTAAGAGGTTTAAAACAAACAAATGCATTGCATTAACTCTAATGTAGAGTTTACCTGCTTTATCTGTCCATCTTTATCCCTGTAAAGTGTATAAAGCTGATAGGCTTTTCCAGGAGTTTCCTCTTCTTCCTGAGAGCTGGTGCTGCTGTGTTTTACTCTCTGGGATGGAGATCCTCTCTCATGTAGCTGATACTCTCTCCGGAACACATGGTCCAACTTTTTTAATAGCAAAAACATATTTAGAATTACTAGATTTTTATTAGGAAAAAAAAATTGTCAGGTAAAATGAATCACCTGAAAATGTGATAACATCTAAATGAACTTGTTTTATTTAAGACAAAAAAAATGTATGAATCTACCTGATTATATTAGGTTATACCAATAAAAGCAATTCAGATTTTTCTATTTATAATGGATATAGTTTAATACATGTAATGATCGCTAAATTGTTTTGATAGTAAAATTAAGATTCATTAAGATTTTTTATTACGATTTTTTAAATATTAAAATAATAACTTCAATCAAATAGCTCATGAGTCATGTTTGTTTTTTTTAGTTATTAAGCCACATAATAAGCAGAATAATGCACAGTCAGCATTTTATTATTGCAAAATAAACCCTCTAGGATCATTTCAAAAATTGTCACCTAAAAATGTAATAATATGAGTCTACCTGATTATATTGGGTTAAACCGATAAAAGAAATGTTTCTTAACTATTTACAGTGGATATAAGTTAATATGTCTGTATATATCTAAACAATCTGTAAATTGTTTTAATGTCAATGTTATTAAGATTCATTTGATTAATATTAAAATAATAAATAAATCAATAGTTCATGTTTATTTGTTTATTAAGTCATCTAATAAGCAGAATAATGTACAGTTAGCATGTCATTATTGCAAAATAAACCATCTAAAATCATACAACACCATATCACCATACATCATGGTTTATTGGTATATAGTATAAAATTGAAGTATAAATTATTATAATAATGTTAATTAATATTGATATAAATGTAATATCGCTACCTTTATTCTTGGGCTCCGGATCTTTCTCCTTGTGCCGTGGCTCAAAGTTGCTGTGTTCTGTTCAGGTTGTATCCTGTGATGTACTTGATCACAGTTGTTTGTGTCTTCTGCCACTTCAGTACAGTCCTGCACAATGATGGGAGTGCTTAGCATGAGAGAGATATTTAGGCGAAAGCAATCACATGACCTCTGATCTCTTTTAGGGTTATGGAAGCTTAGTAGTCATGTGACATTTTCTTCTCACTGGCCCCTAGACCCCAATCATATTACAAACGATGAATCTGCGACAGCGCAGATGTCGTTCTAGATGGGTGAATCTTATCTGAATTTTCCACCTTCTGTTGGGAGGAAGGAACTCTGGGGAGGGACTGAGTTCTCCTCTGGGTCCCCAAGACATCTCTTCTTTTTCTCACTGTCTTTCCACGAGCAAACCTCTGCAACTGAGCAAGGACATACAACTTGAGTTACAGAAGCTACTGATAAAATAAAGATTGAAGTTTGGATGGTTAGGATATTTCATTTAGCTCCTGCTGGTAGATGCTGTAACTAGGGATGTCCCGATCAGGTTTTTTTGCCCTCGAGTCCGAGTCCGAGTCATTTGATTTTGAGTATCTACCGATACCGAGTCCCGATCCGATACTTCTATAATACATAAAAAAAGAATAAAGAAGAGCGAAAAAACAGATCCAGGATGTTCCTTATTTTTTATTTAATTCACCTTATTTTAACATTCAACAACTCTGTTAACAAACAGAGCACTTCTGTGAGGTAGCTTGAACAATCAAGTAATAAATAACATAAATTCTTCACTTTTGGACTTTAGTGCAACAGTAAATATAAAAAAAGTCTAATATAAAAACAAATAGCACCTCAACTTAAAACTTAAAAGAAAACCAAAAAAAAAAAAAATCTTACTTGAAATAAAATAAAATCTAAAAAACCTAAAACTTATTTTATTTGAGCTAGATGCCAAAGCAACATTTCTCATTTTTATTTATTTTCATTTTCATTTTAAAACTGAAATAAAAAGAAACAAATCTATACAGACATTAAAAAATAATAACTAATAAAAATGACAAGAACACAATACAATTTTATTAATAACTGCGCTTATTAATAATAGTTAAAACTAACTAAAATTAAAATGTAAACAAAAAATACAAAACTAAAAAAAAATAAAAAAAGACCTACACCATCTGAGAGCACGTGTCTTTTTCCATTGACAGCCATTCAAAAGTAAACATGTAAACATTTGGCAAAATAAACATATTCACAAGAAAAATATTTCCCGCTGATATTTTAGAAGTTTGTTCTGGTCCTTGAAACCAGTTATGTTCTGTTCACACAGAACAACATATTTTTTCATATTATATAGACGAAATACTTCCAAGGCACTCACATGGTAAGATAAAAAGCCTTTAATGAACTGGGCTTAAATCATTACAACTAGTTATGAAGAAGAAGGCTGTTTTGCCGAAATGCGTAGATCTACTTTTAACTAGTTGTAATGATTTAAGCCCAGTTCATCAAAGCCTTTTTATCTTACCACGTGAGTGCCTTGGAAGTATATTCGGTCTACATAATTTGATGTGCCAATGAGCACCAGTGGCTATATAAAGACCCCCGTGTAGCACTCTCTTCTTCTGGTTCTTGTAAGAACATATTTTTTCATTTGGAAACGTTCGACCGTTTAGCTCACGTCTTGCATCTTCTGCAGTGCCTCGCACACGATACTGTGTTCTTATAAAGCAGCGCTCAGGCTAAAAGAAGATCACCTTTTAAAAAATATCTCTCCAGAGCTTGCGTTTTGTTCATTACACTGAGCTTTGCTTTTTTTAATGCAAAGACCATGTTCTGTGTGAATGGCCCCTACAGTATGTGTGGAGAATTTTCATTGACTCTGTGCTCAAGTTACGTTGTTGTACTAGTAGGTGATGACACGTGTTTATGAGTGAGTCATTTGAATCATTTGTCAACCAATTAATTCCAAAACACTGAATCATTTAGAAATGGATCAAGGGACTGCCTTTATGAGCCATTAAAGCATTAAAACTTATTCGTTCATTTAGGAACAAATTAAAGGGGTCATATGATGCTGCTAAAAAGAACAGTATTTTGTTGCCTTTATGAGTGAGTCATTGAGTCATTCATCAAACCGGTTCGTTCAGTAGAGCTGATTGAGTCAGAAGTGAATCAAGTAATCATGTAATGCTTTGCTATAAAGAGCATGTCTAACAGGACAATGAACTGGTTCTAAATTGAAAATCTTTTAATTTAATAACATTACTTACCTGATTGGATTTTGCTAGAAGAATAGCCAAATCTCGGTTGTTGTTGTCCCGGGCTTTATCAAGAGCAGTGTGGCCTGTCTGTTGATAGATTTAGCATGTAAATAAATTGTCATTTAGCAGATGCTGTCATCCAAAGCAATTTACAGCTCAATTTGAGCAGCCCTGTTATAACCCCATCCCCACCCCCATTATAACTTACTTTCAAAATAACCACACAATCATAAAGAGATTGAAGCATTTCATGAGATTACATGACTTACGTTGTTTCTGATGTTTGCGTCAGCTCCAGCTTCCAGTAACAGATTGACAGTTTTCTTGTGATTTAGGGCAGCAGCGACATGGAGCGCAGTGTCTCCTATCTGTAAAATATGTTGATTTTCCCCAAGACTATGACCAAAAAAGCTGCAATTGTACATGCAATTAACAGGAGAAGATGCTGTAATGTTAACTACAATCTAGAGGTTAAAAGCAGACCATTTAATTGTTTGTTCATTTGCCTCTGAACTTTTCATTGTGTGCCAGTTTCTTATGGTTTGTTGAAGTATAAAATAATACACTATCAAGCCATAAATAATTATATAGTTTTGTTTTCATTTGACAGTTTATAGCATAATTGCCTATTAACTTAGTCTTAGACAAAATCATTTAGAAACTAGGACACAGCAGTGACACAAAAAATAAACCACATTGGTGCTGGATTCAAAACAATCAGAATGAGGATCTGACCTGGTTTTTCTCAGTCACAGAGCAGAAAGAACCCAAGAGGATCTTAATCATGGCCAAGTGATTGTAGCGTGCAGCAATGTGTAAACAAGTGTCACCTGCCTGGAAGGAAAGAAATTGTTATTTTTCAGTATTTAAAGTTTAACTTTTTACTTTCACTTTGCAATTAATATAATCATTTAAAATAGATTGTAAAGATTTTAGAAGAGTGCACTTGCATTGTTTTTGCTGTCAGGCATCGCTCCACCTTGTAATAGAACTCGAGCGGTCTGGGAATGTCCATTCTGACATGCTAGATGCAGAGGTGTGTTTCCTGCCTTTAAAAATAAAATATGAATACAATTTAAATAATAGAATAGAAACTGATTGCATAATAATCATTCATCAGAATTCACCACAAGAGATTTTCTAAATGTAACAGAACATCTCCCGTTTTCAAAATGGTGTGATTTAGTCCATATCTGTTAGCTGTTATGACTACAGTAAACTGACATAATTTTAGTAGATATATGCATTAAAAAAAAGAAAGAAAAAGAAAAATCCTGGAAAATGCATTAAAAAGATGCAGACTTACAGTGAACAAATAAATAAATAAAAAATCAAATAAAAATGTACATACCCATGTCCACTTTCCAGAATTTTTCTTTTTTTCTTTTTGCTTTGTTTTGGAAAATGAACATGGACGTATACATTTTTTTTTCTTTGTACACAGAAATATTCTGTAGAATGAGATTTTCCCTCCCATATACTATCAGCTGACTATCAAATAGCAATTCATGCTGTAACCAAACAAACCATAACCTAACAGTTAATTGCTGTCCTTTGCTAGGAAGCCCTTTTTTTCTATGTATGTATATGGTTTTTGTACCACGTCTCAAGAATCAGCGTTTTGTTGAACTGGCTTGAGTATTTCTCAGAGAAGAGCATGTGATGATCTCATTCTCTCACTGAAGAGTGATTTTGATTGCATACAGCAACATTGAAGCATTAGAGAGATAGCTGAAAACAGTGTAAAAATATGCATTAAACAATGGGCACATTAAAAGCCTGGACCAAATGTCCTAAAGAGCAAGATTGAAGAGTTGCAGAGTTTGATCTCATGGGTTTAGCAAGATATCCCAGATGAGAGTCCTAAAAGCTACAGCTGGGTCATGGTAGGACAGATGGAGAAGAGCTCTGGTGTCTCTTTTACTAGTTAAATAGAAAAAGAAATAATAATGTTGCTTGCTGCTCAACAGTTGGTGCTTATAACCTCTTTTAGTCTAGCTCATGAAATATTAATATTTTGCTGCACTCAAGCAACCTCTGTAATTTTGTAGTTTGTTGTTCTACACCACTGTAAATAAAAATCTTTGAGATTTACGGTAAAATACCGGCAGCTGTGGTTGCCAGAAATTCACCGTAAAAAATATGGTAGAATTTTAGGTTTTACAGACTTGACTTAAATTCACAATAAAATACCGTATTTCATTAACTGATGTAATGTTAATAAACCAACACATTGAAGTACTAATATCTGTTTTGAACCATTGTAATGCACTGATAACCACCAAAAACTGATGGTGATGAGAAAGTCACATGATGAACCAAAGCTCATCATAAACAGCTTTTCTACGAGCTAAGGAGGGCAATACTTATATTTAGAAGGCGCACAGTGTCATTCACACTAACACTAAACCCCATCATGGTGACACACATGCAGAGGTGTAAAGAGTACATAAAAACCATACTTGAGTAAAAGTACAGATGCCTTACAGTGAAAATTACTCCACTACACGTTACAAGTCACCAATTCCAAAACAACTTGAGTAAAAG
>NW_015558630.1:293818-294140 GCF_001515605.1 Sinocyclocheilus anshuiensis
TAGGCAATATCACGTCTTTTGTAGCAGAAATAAACTGCTGCAGAAAAAGCTAGGTCCATGCAAAATGTAATGTGTAACTGCAACACTCATTTCACATGTAGTGGAGTAAAGAGTACAGATACTCATTCAAAAATGTAGTGAAGTAAAGAGTAAAAGTTGCTAATATCTTTGATACTCAGTACAACTACAAAGTACCCGAAAAGATACTCAAGTACAGTAGCTAATTACATTTACTCCAATACTTTACACCTCTGCACACATGATACTGAAATAATGCAATAAACATTAATTTAACAACATTAGATGTAAGATTAAACCCTAA
>NW_015558630.1:295664-299659 GCF_001515605.1 Sinocyclocheilus anshuiensis
GTTTAAACAGTATTTTACTGTAAAATTACATTAAATGTAATTACATTTATTCACCGAATATATTATGGAAACTTACTGTTAATCAATTAACATGTTTTTACTGTAGCATTTTTACAGTCTTTTACAGTTAAAATCACAATAATTTTTTACAGTGCACAATCATACTGACAGAAGTCTCTGCTTGATCATATACTGAACAGAACTGCCAACATTTTGTGCACATTCATTTTCATTAGAGTTTTTCACTTACATTCACTGCAGAGTATCCATTGGTGAGCAAGTGATATAATGCAAAATTTCTCTCAATCTGTTCCTCTAAGCAAAATAAAGCAGGTGTTTGAGGGAAGCATGATATTGCATTCACATGTTGAAAAGAACACAAAACTTGGAGGTAAATAAATTGCGAATACAAATCTTATACGATAAAACAAACAGATTAAGTCTGGATGAAAAGGAGACAGAGATGTCAATGTCTTCAACCTCTCACAGATCCTAGAATAAAGCAATCAACTCTCAACATGGCACTTCTGCATGTTCTTCTACTATCAATCTATCTCTTTTGAAGTCATCATGAAGTATGTAAAAGCAACATCTGGGAGTTTAAAGTGGGTGGAAATGTTGCATGCAATCACAAGAATACAGCATTTCTGGGTGAGTGTGTTTTGCTCATGCAGTTTGTTATCAAGGCCGCATTAATCATGTGGATTCATGAATCCACAGGGAAATTAAGGTTCGTTATAAGATAACACGAAAATGAAAAGTGTTTGAAGGCCAGATGGGAGGATCCATGTTAGCTATCATAAAATAATTAACAAGAAGTTAGTCTCTGCTCATCTATGGAACACAACCAGGGAAATGCCCTCCAGACACTATAATACCAATGTAAATATGTGTATAATAATAATAATAATAATAAATATTCAACTTAACATTTCATGTCATTTTAATAGTTTAATACTGTACTATTCTGATTATTATTTTAATTCTGTTTCCATTTGAAATATTTAATAAATCAATGCAAATCATGTATTGTTTCAGCATATATTGTAGTCCTTTTACAGTATATAGTCTATTTTATATGAAAATTAGAATCAGTACAGATGTAAATCTCCTGTTATTGCAGTCTTTCTGCTTATAGCTCGAGCCTCATGGATCATTTCTAAGCTGATCTTTGTTTTATATGATCAGCTGACCTCAAAGCTTAAACTGAAGCAGCGTCTGCTAAGAACAAAACAAAATCTAGCACATTCAAAGCAGGCTGTTGAAATCACTCAATACCTGGCAACAACAGTATATTGTCTAAATTAAAAATCTCTGTGTTTAGTAAATTATTTCTATATGTTCCATGTATAATATACTGTACCAGTGCAATATAGTTTATGATATAGTGTATGTTTATGTGGTTTACTAAATGTGTACATATATCGTGGGCATTACAAAAATGTTTGGAAAAAATTAATGTAATATAATAATTTTTACATTTTTAATTTTCAAATAATAAGGTAATCAAAGATGATCATAATAATAAAATTCATAAATACCTTTTTAGAGTTTCTGTTGGGTCAGATGGGTTTCACAGCATCAGTGGCTGGAATGAGAGAGTAAAAGGGCAGAGTTCACATAGTGCACACGCTAAACATCTGTACTACACAACCTAACCACACTCACCGCCTGCTGTCCCAGAGGAAAGAGCTGGCTTTGTGTCTGTACGGAAGCAGAGGTATCGCAGTAGGTCAAATCCTGTGAGACCACAATATGATGGCTATCAAGAGAAGATGGACTGGAGTTCAAACTGGAGTCACTGTATAATATGTTACAATGTTATAAACCTTTATACCTGTTCTTTATTGTATATAGCCTAACTGTACTGTAAGTGATTTTCAAACTTAAAACCTACAAGCTGTCTGACAAGAGGAACTTAAGCATTTGTCAAAATATTAGCTGTAAAAAAGAGGCAATTAATCCTTTGAAGTTCAACAGACTAGTTATGACCCTGA
Source organism: Sinocyclocheilus anshuiensis (assembly GCF_001515605.1). NCBI lineage: Eukaryota > Metazoa > Chordata > Actinopteri > Cypriniformes > Cyprinidae > Sinocyclocheilus > Sinocyclocheilus anshuiensis. The sequence continues at coordinate 297,662 of NW_015558630.1, forward strand.
GGAATCAGAAGAGTGTGCAGCTCTCTAAAGCATTTGTCTTTATTTCCATATTAGGTAATGGATCGAATGTTCCCTTATTTGGTTGTAAGGCCTATTGGAAAATCAGGACAAAGTGTACAATAATAAAGTTTGAGACTGTAGGTTTGCACCCAACAGAACGAGAGCTAAACTATAGAGAATTAATCTTAATATCAAAAAATATAAAAGTTTTGCAGCGGTGAACATTAAGAGAAAATGACACTTGTCTCATAAACGTGCTTTAATACTCTCTATAAATAGTTATTGAGTGATACATCACAGCACTTACAGCGCCATCTGTCCTTGGCTATGAAATCAACATTTGAAATAAATAAAATATTTAGTTTAGAGTCATAAGGTCATAGAACATTTATTAAATAATTAAATAACAATTAAATAAATTTGTATATAATAATAATAATAATAATAATAATAATAAAAGCAAAATGTTATGATTATTGTTGTCAATTATTAATATTGAATTATTAATATTTTGAGTGTTGGATATCTATTCTATTTGCATTACAGTATTATTATGGTGTTAGTAAAATATTGTGTTACTATTATGTTACTATTATAGCCTACTTATTCTTTTACTTATAAATTATTTACATTTCACATAGGCTATAAGAATATATATATAGCCTATATATATATATATATAATAGAACAATAAGTTATTATAAGCTCACTAAATAAATAAATACATTATAAATTCTCTAAGTGTGTCTCTTATGTGAAGAAAAGACTACATCTCCCGAGATCCACAGCCATCGTTGGGAGTCCATGCATAGTCTGTTTGTTTGGGGAAGGGGAAGGGAGGCGTCTTCTCCTCTCAGTCTTCTCTTACAAAGTTCTTCTGCAGTGCAGCTCTTCATTCTGTGATGATAGTGATGAATAGTCACAGTGTGCTGTGATTCCTCACGCAGGCGGGCTGCTGTGTGTGTGATGAGGGCGAGGGGGAGGTGAAAGTTCACCATGGCTTGGTCATATCAGGTGACAATGTGCAAAAGTTTGGCTGCCTCTTCAGATTAAATTTCTCAAACTCGGAGAATGACAAGCGAACGGAAATATAATGAAGTGGACGGAGAAAACGAAGCGCTGTCGTTCGATTATTATGGCGACGATGATGATTTCGACACATTCACTGACGGAGACTGCGGCTCTGATGAAGGAGGTTAGATGGTAGTGTTCATTTATCACCCATAAATAAGAGCTCGTGTATATTTTACGTGTTTCTGAACGAGCGCTAAATATAAAGCCATTACAAAACAATTACCATGGTAACAGTGGTTCTCTCTTAAAAAGTTAATTTGTTACTACAACACAACTGTGGTAACTTGATAGCCAGCAAAGTCATAAATAAAGAAATATTCCATTAAAATATATAAGTTTCCACTGTGTGAGATCCGATATAAATTTATTATTGTTTTGAAAGTATCGCCAATAAAAGTAACTTAAGTTTTTTGGTGGAAACTCTGGTTGGTAAATATTTATGAGGGATTTATTAATAAACTATTGTAATTAGATGTCCGCCAATGTCATTAATAAATAAATGGAAGTAAATATTCAATTAAATATTCTATAAGCTTTATAAACCATCGAGAACCCATACAAATTTATTTTGGTTTTATAAGTAACGCTAAGGTGTTTTGGTGGAAAATATGGTCGCCATGATATTAATCATGGTACAGTAAAACTTTGCTAACTTGGCATTAGCCACCAATATCATAATATATAGCTACTTGGAAACAATTCTGGTTTTTAAAGTACCAACAAACCATAGTAACTATGGTACTTTGGAAATTGGTAGTTGGAAATACTATAAAAAATTAACAAGGGATTTATTAATAAGGGTGCACACATTTGGGTTCTCAGTTGGTTTATTTAAAGAACGTCTAAATGATATACAGGTGCAGCTCAATAAATTAGAATGTCGTGGAAAAGTTAATTTATTTCAGTAATTCAACTCAAATTGTG
>NW_015558630.1:299854-342080 GCF_001515605.1 Sinocyclocheilus anshuiensis
TCACAATTTGAGTTGAATTACTGAAATAAATGAACTTTTCCACAACATTCTAATTTATTGAGATGCACCTGTATGTCTGTATGGATTTTTTTTTTTTTATGTATTTGGCTATTTGACTTTCATAATACCTTTAAGCTTCACCTTATGGCAATATTTCCTAGAAAGCAGGTAGATTTATAGGTTTATAAGGCATTGCTTACAGCTCATTGTTTCTACACAACTTTAGATGCAAACTGTGTTCGTCAGCTCAGTCAGCTGAAGTTTTTCTTGACTCGATTTTACATTTGTTTACCAATTCAACAAACACTAAGTGGTGCACGGTTGGACACTTCGATAAACACTGCAGGATTCCTGAGGCTGTATTTTGAGACTAGAAGTGTCCCTCAGTCTCACCAAATGCAGTTGACATTCCTCAGCTGAGAGCTAGCAAGGTCACAGTCATCAAATCAGCTGCAGCATGTGATATGAAGGAGTGGAATGCCAGTGTAGGCTATGCCCACAACTCCACACTCATGCTCTCCAGCAGTCATTCTGGTAATATGATTCAAACTGATGAGATGAGTATGCCATTTCTCTTTTCACTTTGCTACACGTCTAATTGGGAGTGTATGAACAGATATATATATATATAAAGTAAAATGGCACAGTTTTTTAAATATCTGAAAGTACACTCTTAACATCAGTCAGTTAAGCATTATAATATGATAATCAATATTATTTAATGATAGAACTTTAGTAATTAGAATTAAAACTTGATAACCATATTTATGTATTTATTATGTCTATGGACGCGGATGAGACCGGAAGCCAGACCCATCGAATTTACAAATGGCCACGACCATTTTTACTGGAAGAAAAAGGTGAATACCAGTCGCCTTAACCTGACTGTATATACACGGATCCAGTCAGAATTATTAAACATTTAAAACAATAATTTTAAACAATTATTAAACAAAAAAGACATCAAATTACCACTGTAACCAGTAGATGGCACCAGAGGAGCACTTACTGGCTTATTAGGCATTTAATTTCCACTTTTTTTGCTTTACATTTTGAGATGATAAAATCACTATTATAAAAATCAAATCATCAAGAAATCAAATTTTGTCAGAGTTTTGCCATTTTTTTTTGTGTATGAGGAAAGAAAAGCCACAAAGTGCCTTGAATCACACATAAAGCAAGCAAAAAGCGCTTCTTTTATAATCCTTTTATAGAAGAATAATGGTACATTTAATAAAAGTAGAATACATACATTTTCCATAAAAAAAATCAGATTTTGCACATGTTGCTGTTGTTAATAAAAGTAAATGTTGTATGCTTCCCAACTCAAGCTCAGTGCTTTACTGTCAAATGTGTATTACCGAGAAATAAATGTTTTATTATATATAATATTATTGGTTAGTAACCACAGTTATTATTGCAAAACGATAATAATTTTATGATTAAATTATCTTTATTTTTACTACCCCCACACCCCCAGCGCTACCAAATCTGCTTCTGTAGAATTTAGTGGTGCTGGTGCCACTGCTCTCAGATGTTAGTCTGGAGCCCTGACTATGTATAAAAATGGCCATGTATTTTGATAAATAGAATGTTCTAAAAAAAAAAAAAACTGCTTTTATTTAGTTATAATGTGTGGTCTTTACTGTCACTTTTGGTCAATTTACAGTAATTTCTGCCTTGCTGAATAAAAGTATTAAAATAAATGTCACTAGCAGTTCATGGGCTCGGTTTAGTTTTGTTTGAATCCTGGGTTTGGTTTACCATTAACCAAATGTGGCTTATGTATTTATGATGATTTATGATTCACAAGCAGTGTTTCTGTGTTTGGCTGTTGTACAGTGCTGGGCTTCAGTGATCCATTCAGCTGTGAGGTGAAACCTCGGATCCTTCTCATGGGCCTGAGGCGAAGTGGCAAGTCTTCCATTCAAAAAGTTGTATTCCACAAGATGTCACCCAACGAGACTCTCTTTCTGGAGAGCACTAATAAGATTTGTCGAGAGGATGTTTCCAACAGTTCCTTTGTCAGCTTCCAAATCTGGGACTTTCCTGGTCAGATTGATTTCTTCGACCCCACATTCGACTATGAGATGATATTTCGTGGCACAGGGGCTCTCATCTTTGTCATAGACTCTCAGGTGAAATATCTATCTATCTATCTATCTGTCTGTCTGTTTTCTAAAAATACACTACAAATGTGTTACTGTGCAGGACGATTACGTGGAGGCATTGAGTAGACTTCACCTCACCGTGACAAGAGCCTACAAGGTCAATCCTGACATCAACTTCGAGGTCTTCATCCACAAGGTGGACGGCCTTTCAGATGACCGCAAGATTGAGAAACAGAGGGACATACACAAACGAGCCAATGATGATCTAGCCGATGCTGGTTTAGAAAGAATACACTTAAGGTTGGTATCATAACAGCTCAGATATTATGTGGCATTTTTTAAATCATCAGATGTTGGATATGTGATGTAAAATGTATTATTTCCTTCAGCTTCTACTTGACAAGCATCTATGATCATTCGATCTTTGAGGCCTTCAGTAAAGTTGTGCAAAAACTCATCCCTCAACTTCCCACCCTTGAGAATCTGCTCAACATTTTCATATCTGTGAGTAGATCTTTTAGTTCACTGTGTGGCCCATGCACCTCTTTATATCTTAGTTTCTCTTATTTTCAGCATGGATAACCAAAGTGAATCTCTGATCAGTGCTTAGTGTTGAATAAATTATGTTCTTGCTCAATGACTGATCATTTAGAACTTAGCAATTTCTAGTAATTCATACATTTTTGAGCTGAGGTAGTGAAACTTATGATTAATTAAGACGTCAATAGTTGCAATCAATGATGCATGGAAAGTTATCTTTAGAATTAAAAGAGTGGTACACTAATTATGAATAACTTGCAAAGAGTTTTCACTATCATGCAAGGACATGTTAAAAGGAACGTTATATTTAATGTTTTTTGCTATTTATTTTCATGTAAACACGCATAACCAGAAAGCATGATTTTCTGTCTGTTAAGAATTATATCTGGTCACATTCAGCCATTAGCATTGGTACATTAGCACTGGCCTGAGATGTGCCGCTTGCAGTGAGGTGTAATGGAAATAATACTCCTACAAACATGATTATCACAAAACCCATTATTATTTATTATGATATCTCTCAGACATAATATAATTTCATGGTGCTCATGTTTTATTTTAATAAACACGCATAACCAGAAAGCATGATTTTCTGTCTGTTAAGAATTATATCTGGTCACATTCAGCCATTAGCATTGGTACATTAGCACTGGCCTGAGATGTGCCGCTTGCAGTGAGGTGTAATGGAAATATTAGTCCTACAAACATGATGATCACAAAACCCATTATTATTTATTATGATATCTCTCAGACATAATATAATTTTATGGTGCTCATGTTTTATTTTAATGTTGTTCAGGAAAGCAATTACATTTAGCAGAATTATAAATACTTCAGCAGTTTTTTAAAGTAGCCAGCTGGTGGCAGCAGAGGGTAAATGATAAAAAGACTGCTACATGAGTACAATAACTGAGCAATTTATAGATTTGATGTTCTGAATAATGAAATCTCTTAACCATCTGCCATTCAATGCATTGTGATTTTAATCTGTTTTTATGCATTGTCTGATTTCATAGATTGATTCAGATTGACCCTTGATCTGTATCCCTATACTGTAACTATATTTAGATACATTTTTAAAAGAATAAAAGAAACACTTTTATTCAATAAGGACACATAAAATTAATCAAAAGTGACAGTAAATACATTTATAATGCTACAAAATATTTCTATTTCAAATAAATGCTGTTCTTTTGAGCTTTCTATTCATCAACGAATCCTGAAAAAAAAAATTAAGCAGTTTTCACTGTTCTCACTGTTTTCAACATTAAGAATAATAAGAAATGATTCTTCAGCACCAAATCAGGATATTCAAATGGTTTCTGAAGGATCATGTGACACTGAAGACTGGAGTAATGATGCTAGAAATTCAGCTTTGCCATCACAGGAAAAAAAAAAATACTTTTTTATATATATATATATATTAAAATAGAAAGTTATTTCAAGTAGTAATACTGTTTCACAATATTGCTGTCCTACTGTATTTTTTACCAAATAAATGTAAATCAGTTAATGTGAAATTAATTAATGTACAAATATAATTGCAATATAAAAACATTTTTTACTGTTATGTTTAAAAAAAGAAGAGTCACATAACTTAGGAAGAGGCTTTTATAACAACAGCTTTTATAGAATTAAATGCACTTTCTAACAACAGTACTTGCAATGCAGTTGATTACTTGGTTGCATAATTAATTTCCACTTCAAAGTGTTCCGCTGCATTTCTTCTTAAGAATAACAGCTGACCTCTAACCCCGTCCTGTGCTCTCATTGCAGAATTCAGGGATTGAAAAGGCTTTTCTCTTTGATGTGGTCAGTAAGATTTACATAGCAACCGACAGCAGCCCGGTGGACATGCAGACCTATGAATTGTGTTGTGACATGATAGATGTGGTTATCGACATCTCGTGCATCTATGGGTGAGTGACACCGGATCCCTCCACAGTCACATTACGCAATGAGATATGTTCTTATCCTATAGACATGAAGCAGCACGGCAATTCTTGCATCTTCCCCCACTATAATTCTTTTGTGCCATACATCTAAAAATACACAATAAAATACAACACTCCACATGCAACAACCTTGTTTCCCTATAGCCGTTGTTGGCTGGAATTGAATCTTTTGTGAATTAGCTGCATATAACTTGGGGATATGTAAACACTGGCTGTAAACATTGGAAGGGCAGAGAGTGGCACCTCCAGCGCCATTGACCCAGTTTGTCCTGGAATTTGACAGGACACAGCGGTCTGGGTAGGTACAGGAACACAGGCCTGACCCGGGGCCCCACATATGTCGGTTCGCAGTGGCGTGCAAGAGCAGATGGGCCACCTCATCACTATCTGATGAATAGGAGAGCAGGCAGGACAGTTAACCCTGCAAATTGTAGCCGTATTAGTCTGTCACTGAGAGGCATGGAGTTTAAAGGAATAGTTCACCCAAAAATGAAAAGTTTCTTATTATTTACTCACCCCCAGGTCATCCAAGATGTCTATCTTTCAGCCAAAAAGAAATTAAGGTTTTGGAGGAAAGCATTTCAGAATGTCACACTCCCAACAGTGCCCAACGTAGACCATTTTTGACGACAGCATTTATTTAGGCAGCAAGTAATCCACATGACAAATAAGGCTCTTCTCTAGCGAAACGATCAGTCATTTTCAGGAATAATTAAAAATGACATACTTTTTAACTACAAATGGCCTGGCCTTGGCTCAGCTTGCTTTAAGAGGAACGTGCAAAGACTACATGTCAAGCGTCCTTCACACTGCAAAACAGTTCAAAACAACTATGTCGGATGATGATGATGATGTTTTTCACTCAACCCTACCTCTTTGATACCGAGTACATGGATGAAGAACTTAGATAGAGGAGGCTGACTTGGTTATGATACTATGATACACACACGCATGGACCATTTTTAACAACAAACTAACACAATTATACAGCAGCAACCATTCAGCTTTTGGACAGTGCTTGTTCTCCACACCTGTACTGGCCGGTTCTTGCCAACTAAGAGGTTGGCAACTAAACTAGAGGTTGTGAACTAAAACGTCTCATGAACGTGCATCGCAGAGCTGGACCAAGGTGAGCATTTATAGTTAAAAAGTATTTCATTTAAAAAAAAATAAAAATCTGAAAATGACTGATCATTTTGCTATGGAAGGCCTTTATGTGTCAGCTGGGATTGTGTGAATTTCTTTGAAGTTGCCTGAATATGGATTTTGGACCATCAACAATGGTCTCCAACTTGACATGTAGCCTTTGTGCATTCCACTTAAACTGAGCTGGACCAAGACGAGCAGTTGTAGTTAAAAAGTATGTAATTTTTCTTCTTCTTTTTTTCTTAAAATGACTGATCATTTCACTAGAGAAGACCCTTAACTGTCATGTGGATTATTTAAACTGCCTAAATATGGATTTTGGACAGTCAAAATTGGTCTCTGTTAAGCTCGTTCACTTGGATTCGATGGGAGAAAAAATCCTGGAATGTTTTTCTACAAAATCTGAAGAAAGAAAGTCATATACATCTTGAATGGCTTGGGGGTAAATAATCAGAAAATGTTCATTTTGGGGTGAACTATTCCTTTAAGGCACAAGATGTTCATGTCATTTCGGCATGACAGCTTGTGCATTAATTTGTAGTATATGGCTTTTATATAGATTTGGCGAGCTGCTGTGGAATAAATTTCCGCAAGCCTTGTTTGTAACTCATTGAAATTAATAAGTCGCTTATTTGTTCCCTATTCATCATATTCACTTTGATTCGTGTTCTCAGTTTCAGGAAGCTCCAAATTACATGCTTTATTATGTCGACTCAATTTGTTCATCATCTTTTCCATACTTTCTTTTTTTGTGTGAAAATATTTGTATATTTGTAACATCCATGTATAATAGCATAAATTTGTTTGGTTATAAAAGGGGGATTATGACAGGGCATCTGTTCATTTTGATAATTATGATATGAATCAACATCTGTTCCACACTGCACAATTTTTCAGCTGAATCCAGTCTGTTATTTAGCTGAATTGGGAAAGTGTCTTCCTGATGGAGCAGTAATTTACGTTGCTCTTCATGCTCATAGGAAGCCGCCCGTCAGGGACACATTCATTATGTGCATTTATCATACAAATTGAAGGACAAGTGCAAAAAAATAACATGAGATGTCTCTGGAACTGCTCAGAACAGGGAAGACATGATGAGAGAGTTGTGTGTTTGGTTGTGCTTTGTTTTTATTGTAGTTATTTTTTATATAGGTTGACTGGAGATGAGGTGGGAACTCCTTATGATAAAGAATCCATGGCCATAATCCACTTGAACAACACTACGGTCATGTACTTAAAAGAGGTCACCAAATTCCTTGCCCTGGTGTGTTTCCTCAGAGAAGAGAGTTTCGAGAGGAAAGGTGAGCTTTCTGGACATCAGGCAAATGAGTTGAGTGTAATATTATTGTTTAAATCTGCTTTTTTCCAGGGCTAGTTGTCACATGGAGAAGTAGTCTCAAGGGCTATTTAGAGTCTCAGTAACATTTTGGAGTCAATTATTAAAGTCCAGTTATAAAAATAGCTGTTTTCTCTCGCAGCACTTTTGTATGTTGGTTTCCATCATCTAGTTTTACAATTATTTTGTTTAATATTTTATATACTACTGTTCAAAAGTTTGGGGCTGAAAAGTTGTTTTTTTATTATTATTATTATTACAATTTTATTAAGCAAGGATGCATTAAATTAATCAAAACTGGCAGTAAAGACATTGTTACAAAAATGACTATTTCAAATAAATTCTCTTCTTTTGAACTTTCTATTCATCAAAAAATCCTGAAAAAAATTTATCACTGTTGCTGTTTTCAACATTAAATAAATATTTCTCGAGCATTAAATCAGCATATTAGAATGATTTCTGAAGGATCATGTGACACTGAAGACTGGAGTAATGATGCTGAAAATTCAGCTTTGTCATTACAGTAATAAAATGCATTTTAAAATATGATAAAATTACAACTATTTTACAATACCAGTAATATTGTTTCTGTATTTTTGATCAAATAAATGAAGCTTTGGTGAACATAAGAGACTTCAAAAACCTGAAGAAGCTTATTGACCCCAAACTTTTAAACAGTAGTGTATATATGCACATGTTTAATGGAGTAAAAAAAATTCACTTGCCAATTGCTTTTTGTAGCCAACACTAAGGTTTGTTCCTATACAGAAATTGACTAAAAGAAATGAAATAGAAATATTTACAAGAGTAAAACAAATGTGTGACAACTATAAGATTTGCGATGCTTTTTACTGCTCTGCCAATATTCACTCTTTATTAAGTGTGATAATGTGCACTGGTGACAATTTCATAAGATAAAAGAAAGTTAAAAGAAAAAAAAAACAGCATGCAGCAAAATGTTTGTTAACTATTAACAATTCCCCTAGTAATCCTCATGCAGCACATATGGATTCAATAGGGACTACAATAAAGACCTAAAGATCAGCTTTTGCCTACAAGCTGTTTTTAGCAATTACAGCTACACTACATTTGTCTTAAATCAGTCAGAAAAGAACCTGCTGGTGTAAAGCGGCACTCACATGAGAGAATGGGATAATTAGTGGAATCCTTGGGAGGCTAATGAAGATTGAAATATTCATGCTAGGAATTACTAAGGGGGTTAGGGAGAGTATCATGAGCAATCATGTTAGTCAGTGGGGAAAACAAGGCATTTTACAAAGGCGTAGATTTGCACTGGCTTCTTGGATGACATAACTTACATGTTCTGCATCATAAAGTAATATATATACAGAGTTCTGGCATGAAACTCTAGATGGCGCAGTCCGATAGGTCTAACTCAATCTGACCTAATGACATCATTATCACATGGCACAGCTGATTGGTTCTCTCCTGTATCGGTAGCCAATGAGCTCGCTGCTCAACATTCAAATATATGATTAGTGCTTGCAGTAGCAGTTGCAGCTTGCTTCAGAAACCCTCCACCTTCCCCAGTTCCACCTGTATAGATCTGCTATGAGGTGATTCATGTACGCTATATGGGGGTTATTTCATGTATGTTATATTTGCAGCAGCAATATTTCTTACATGCTCACAGCAGCATGTTGTGGATGTATTGGCAGTAGCTAGTCTCGGTACTTGCTCTGCCGCAGCAGCATCAGCAACAGCGTAGCAGATCTATTCCGCCAAGACCAAATACATTAACATTGTCATGTATATTACCATCCCAATCCCTCCGAGAGTTGTCATGACAGAAATATATATATTATTCCATTTTTCACACTATATTTATCTGAACTCATTAATACTTTAACTCAATTATTAAAAAGGTAAATTGCTATGGAAGCTTGTTATTTTTTTCTGTTCAAAATTAATATTTAATAATATGTGGGTTCATAAAGCTTAGTTGGCACCCGTCAAGTGGAACTGTCTGTTTTACACTAGCTTTCAAAGTATATCTGTTTGTAGGTGTTACTAAATGTTTTCTGTTGATTTTCTTCTTTCTCTGGATCAAAGCTAAATGACATCTCTTGTTATGTGTGTCACAATCTTAATTCAAAGTGCATTCATGCAGTGATCCAATTTGGGAATGGGTCAAAGGACTTTCCTACCGCAGGCTAATTACACTTGTCTTTGTTCACGCAGGACTTATCGATTACAATTTCCACTGTTTCAAGAAAGCCATAGAGGAGGTGTTTGACGTGCGCTTGAAAGTGCAGAGGAGTCGGAAGCTTCTGAGCCAGAGGAGGTGGAGCAGGCAGACCGTGCCAAACGGGACTCAGGTGCATCCTCATTGAAGAGCACTGAAAGCCCTCCATACTGTTACAGTGACTCAAGAGTGAAGGCTTCACACAGACTTCGCTTGTGCTTTGAATCTCCTTCAGGGCCACTTACTGCTTATCAGCAATCCAAAATGGCAATATAGATTCCGTTGTGCATTAAATATCTTGCACGGCTAACTTAGCTGTTCATGCAAAGTTTGTAAAGTAAGCAACTTTTGTGTTGTTGTTTTCAATAATATTTTTTACTCAAAATCAGCTGTGCTACAGTTTCTCACAAAATACATGGTAAAGGTCATTTACAAAGTCACAAATGCAAGATCATACAGTACTTTTGTCACATTTGTACAGTGGGCACAAACATCTCATTTTAATTCAAAATGCATTGTAAAACAAGAAAGTTTTTTTATTTTTTTTATTTTTAATTGGTTAAAATTAAAAATGAATGCCCCCTTTTAGTCCATATTTATTTATTTTATTGCCCCTGCTGATGATTGTTTTACTTTGTTATTTGTGACCCTGGACCACAAAACCTGTCTTAAGTCGCTGGGCTATATTTGTAGCAATAGCCAAAAATACATTGTAAGGGTCAAAATTATAGATTTTTCTTTTATGCCAAAAATCATTAGGATATTAAGTAAAGATCATGTTCCATGAAAATATTTTGTAAATTTCCTACTGTAAATATATTAAAACTTAATTTTTGATTAGTAATATGCATTGCTAAGAACTTCAGTTGGACAACTTTAAAGGCGATTTTCTCAATATTTAGATTTTTTTGCACCCTCAGATTCCAGATTTTCAAATAGTTGTATCTCGGCCAAATATTGTCCTATCCTAACAAACCATACATCAATGGAAAGCTTATTTGTTCAGCTTTCAGGTGTTATATAAATCTCAAATTTCGAAAAATATACCCTTATCAATTAAGTTTTGTGGTCCAGGGTAACATTTATGGTTAAATAGCTATTCAGTTTCACATATTTTTTTCTTTATTTACTTAAAATTGTGATTTAAGTTTGTCAGCAGCTTTTTCAGGGCCATTTACTGTTCTTCACCAATCTAAATAGACAATACAGACTGCTGTGTACATTAAGTATATTGCACAACTAACTTAGCTGTCCATATTTTAAATGTTTGCAAAGAATGCAACATTTTTTTTTCAATAATATTATTTACCTTAAAAAAATCTGTGCTAAAAGTCACAAGTGCAAGGTCATACTTTTGTCACATGTTTACGGCACGAACATCTCAGTTATCTTCTATATACATTGTAAAACAATCTTTTTTTTTTTATATAATTTTTAATTGCTTAAAATGTAAAATGAATTTCCCCTTTGAATTCATAATTATTTATTTTTATTGCCTCTGCAGATGATTTTTTATCTGATTTGATCTTATGACATTTTTTTGTCTGTTTATTTCCTTAAAATTGTAATTTAAGCATGTCAGCAACTTTAAATTAACAAACAAGCATATGATTGGTTGTTTTGCATATACCAGTGGTTCTCAATCAAGGAGCTGGGACCCATTAGAGGGCCTCAGCAAACTTCCAAGGGGGGCACAGGATGACTTAAAAATAATTCAAATGAATTATTATTATAATACAAATAATATTAATATTATAATTAAACAACTAATGCTATTTCTTTATTTTCCCCATCAATAACTATTGATACAGTAGTTTCTGTTTGCAAAAAAAGATTAAAAACAAGCATCTTTGTCATAATTATAGCAAAAATACTGGAGAAAATATTGTATATGAAAATGTGTTGGACAATGAAAGGCCTTCGAGTCAAAAAGGTTGAGAACCACTGGCATGTGCAGTTGCCATATTGTATGCATTTTAAGCAAAAAAAAAATGTATGCTTTTTGCAGCATATTTATTTATTTTGTTTAAAAAAATAAAAATGCTTTTGTTTAAAAAAAAAAAAATCTCTTTCTTTGTCACTCACAACTACGGGAAAATAATATTTTTATTTCGCTACCACGTATCTAAATTTATATTAGACCTATTTCTTAATTCAACATGTCTTGTTACTAAAATGATTCTTATTTTCACATTTAACCAAATGCAAGAAGTGTTGATTGACTGAGACTTTTCCCTTTCCAGGCTATCCGCACTTAGCTTTTGCTTACAAGGCACAATTAACTTCTTTGGCGTCACAGGAAGTACAAGGTCCCGCCTCCGCCCCGGCGCTAATATCATGTAACTGATTTCAGTGGTTGGTGTGTGTTGTCAGGGTTAATGCGTGTGCAGTGGCAGTGTCTCGCTGTGGGGTTAGAGAACCAGTGCTAATCCCAGGGGATACCTTTGCTTCGGCAATGAAGGCTGATGGGTAAATCTCATGAGGTCAGAGCCGCTTACGCAAGAGCTGCTCCGCTCTGGATGGACACTAAATCATCTGTAGTGAAACTACAATGTGTTATGTAAGACAATTTCATGTTTAGTATTATAATCTCTATCAGAGGGCCAAATGCTATTTACTCGGCGAGAGTAGGGACGCATCTGTGACTGAGGGCTTTTCCTTTTGCGCTTATGTATTGTTAATGCACATGGGTGAAGTGAAGAACTTGAACTTGAAACTCTCTTAGTGTGAATATATTAGAATCTAAGAAGGACTCTTTCCTAGCAGCATTTTAAATAGTGTTGCTGTTGCCATGTCAGGCCGAGTGTAATTTAAATCTATCAGCCGTAGTTCTAAGTCACAACTAGTCAGCAGCTATAGTGGATGTACCAATCAGAGGCTGTCATAGAGGATTAGATTGCTTCAAGACTTAAACTGTCGCTCCACATTAAGAAAAGGCTTTATGGGCTCTTCACATGGTCTTCACATGGTCTTCATTGATTCGGTGAAAAGAGAGCAGTCTTCATGTAACTTGTGCTGTCAGACATGAAGCACACATCAAACACATGTCAAGTTATCCAGATACTTCCGCTCTTGTGTGCTACACGTACACACTGTTGATGGATTTTCAATGTATATGTAAGCGTCTTAGTTTAGTTTGCGTATTGCTTGTTATTGTGCAACATTATGATTGAAGCACAAATAATTTATCTTTTGTTCCTTTGGTAAAACGTTACAATAAGCTTTAATTTGTTAAAGGAATAGTTCACCCAAAAATGAAAATATGCTGAAAATGTATCCACCCTCAGGCCATCCAAGATGTAGATGAGTTTTGTTTATCAGAACAGATTTCTCTCTCAGAACAGGATCCTCTGCAGTGAATGGGTGCCGTCAGAATGAGAGTCCAAACAGCTGATAAAAACATCACAATAATCCACAAATAACCCACACGACTCCTGTCCATCAATTAATGTCTTGTGAAGTGAAAAGCTACTTTTTCATAATAAACAAATCCATAATTAGATGTTTTTTTTTACTTTAAACGGTCACTTCCGGCTTCTGGAATCCTCTATCCATAATTTTGTGTTCTTCTGTGAAAAAGTCATCTCGTCTGAATCAGAAGAGGAATATGCACAGATCAAGCACTGTTTATAAGTGAAAATATGTCAGTGGATTTTAATGTGAGAGTACAACAGGTGATGGACTTCTTCACTGGAGGAAACATTGAAATTGGATTATGAACTATGAATTTGAAGTATGAATTACGTATTCGTATTTTAGCCAGAAGCGACAATTAAAATTTATAAACATCGAAATGATGAATTTATTACAAACATGCAACTTTTCGCTTCACAAGACAATAAGTGATCGACGGGAGTTGTGTGGATCATTGCGATGTTTTTATCAGCTGTTCACTCCATTGGTGAGCAAGTAATGTAATGCTAAATTTCTCCAAATCTGTTCTGATGAAGAAACAAACTCATCTACATCTTGGAAGGCCTGAGGGTGAGTACATTTTCAGCAATTTTTTATTGATCTATTCTTTTAATGGACTGTGAACTAACATGAACAAACAATGAACAATTGATTTTTTTATTAACATTAATAAAGGGTATAAATACTGTAAAAATATATTGTTCATAACTAATGCATTAACTAATGTTAACAAATTAGACCTTATTGTAAAGTGTTACCATTTTTAAAAAGGGAATCATAAGGTTTTATTGTAATGAACAATACATAATTGTAATTAAAAAGATAGTAAACCCAATATTTTTTTTAAAAACCACTTGCACAATCTTAACTAACTAGATCTAAGTGTTGATTTCAGTTTCAGATTTGAAGTGAAAGTCATCAAGAGCAGATACAGCTCAAGAGATGATTTGAAGTCCAGAGGAACTCTCTTCAGTTTCAACCTCTCTTAAAAGTAATCTTTGTTGTTGCATAACTATTGGCCCTGATCAACAGCCCCAGATTCTGTAACGAGTGAGGACAGCCCAGCATCCAGCCCGCGTTTCTCTGACCTCGCTATTTCCCCAACGAAATGAAAAAGTTGGAGGAAAAACAGCAGATCTGACTTGTGAATTTACCTCCCGCTGACACATGAATATGCAGCCCGAATATTATTAACAATTCAGAAGTGCCTCGTTAAAGATAACTTATAATTTAGGCTCTCAGCATCCAGCAAATCTAAGAATCATTTCAATTTTTCAGGAACCGAGGCAAACATTCAATTTAAAGATAAATTAACAATACAACAATTTAATCTTATTTTTTGTGACCTATTTTCACGTTTCAAATGCCACAATTTGTTTGCAACCCGGCAAAAGGGAAATTAAGGTCACACTAAAAAAAGTTCAATATGCTTAAATAAATGAACAAATTATTTTTAAATGAAATGAAAACGTGAAAAGAATGATGCACTTTTTAAATTACGTTTTTATGTTCCCTTGTATTGGCAATGGTAACAACAGAAGTTTGCCTTTCAGAAGTTATCACATCCAGCGGTTATCCTTCTGTGAGTGTAATGTCGGATTGGTTTGTCGTGACTTCTAGGAGGGAGGTCTGGTAGAAGCTTGATGCTCTGCATCCGCCAGTCTCGACCTTCAACCTAGAGGGAAGTCGTGGCCTAATGGTTAGAGAGTCGGACTTGTAACCCAAAGGTTGCGGGTTTGAGTCTCGTACCGGCAGGGATTGTAGGTGGGGGGGTGATATCCCTCTCTCCCACCTTCAATACCACGACTGAGGTGCCCTTGAGCAAGGCACCAAACCCCCAACGGCTCCCCGGATGCCGCAGCAAAAAATGGCTGCCCACTGCTCCGGGTGTGTGTTCACGGTGTGTGTGTGTGTTCACTGCTGTGTGTGTGCACTTTGGATGGGATAAATGCAGAGCACTAATTCCAAGTATGGGTCACCATACTTGGCCACGTCACTTCACTTTCACTTTCAACAGGCCTCATTTTCACTTCAGATTGCATATGTTTCATGCCGTAAGGTTAAAGGTTAATGACAACAGATGCTTTACTTTTTTATTCTTTTCAGTTAGGCTGCATGTCACATTTCTCCAGTTCAGAATAAATATCAGATAAGTAATCATGCATGTGGCACAAAACAACAAGCTCAGAGACATGCACATCCTATCAAAGATCTGCTTGTCTGTATTTAACCTTCAATACTGAACAATGTTTTGATGTTTATCACCTTGGAAACAGATTTTGAAGGCAACTGAAGATCACTTCATAAAGCTCTGTGAAACACTGCATATTTCTCTCTTTCTTTTCTTAGTGTATAGAGCGTTTCAAGAAGAACATTACATTGAAGTCATTTTATGTCACATCTTTCTTCACCAAAACTATTTGTTTATTTTTTAAAAGCCTTTAACTACAGTGTCTGTGTTAAAGGCTCACATAAAAAGCATATGTCCAGCTTTTTGCACATAAAAAGTTCAGGGCCAACAGGGCTACCAAATGTGTCCTTGGCTCTCCGAGTTGCAGCAGCAGCCTTACTAAAACAGTATGCAGAGTTTTACACTTTGGATTATTTCAGATGTTTTATTAATACTGGGAATTTCAAACTTTAAATATGTTTGAATACACTATTCACTGTGAAAATATCTACATTACATTTATTGATGCAACTTAGAAGCAGCAAGTCCAAGATTGCTTATAGTTAAGCTATGCTTGCTGGTTTCATTACACTCATGTGAATTTAATAAGAATAAATATATAATCTCTGCATGGGCTTCAATGCACTTTAAAACAGTCAGTCTGTTTGCTTCACTTGAGTTGGAAATGTTCATGAATTAATAATTATCCCATAGTGTTCATTTACAGTTTTATAACTGGTTTAGCTTTTGTCTTTGTTGGATTATGCTGAGCTTGCAGTCATTTCCCACATATTTAATCTCTATTATCACTCCAATATCTGATTTGTAATTAAAATAATCTTTGAGGCTAGGACCTTTTATGTTATGAGAATTTCAAGTCTGAGAAATTATAGCAAAATGGATATTACAATAATTGACATGCCTCTCTGGAATACATGATTCTGATTGTCCAATCGTGACAGTCAAATATTTTTGCATAATTGACTCGTCTAAAGCATGATTTTGATCTCTCATCAACTTATGGTCTTTTTTTCTCATATTATAAAATCAATATTCCTTGTCACTTATTTATTCATTTAATATTTACTGTATTTTAATATGAAAAAAAACAGCAAAATGATCAAGTCAGCTCAAGTCAATATTTCATGTCACTTATTTATTTAGTGTATCTCAAGTATGAGAAATCATAACAAAATGACTATTAGAATCATTTGCACAGCTCTCCGGAATACTTGTTTCTGACTGGCAAAATTGTGGCATTCAAATATTTTTGCAAAATTTACTGTTTTCCCAGGCAACTGATTTTCTGCATAGCTCTTTCATCACCATACGGTCTTTTTCACATAATAAAATAATTTCAACTCAAATCAATATATCATGTCACTTTTTTAATTTATATGCTAAGTAGCCATTTAATAAATGGCATAACGCCTGGCTGTACATTATCTCTATGTTATGATTTAAAGAGTAACACTTGTAATTTCATTACTGAACATATATTTTGTGTAATTCTTTCGTCATATCTCTAGTAAAACGTATGTCTCAGTATGACATTGTTTACATGAGTCTTGCAGTTCGCCAAAAAATCAATGGATCAGTGCTGAACAAAATACAGTGAAAAAGACACAACGTGGTTGTCACTCTCCATTTTATTATCTAAATCTGTAAGAGAGATGCATGCAACATTAGGCCACAATTTGAGGTTTCCAGCAGTTTGAATGGCGAGAATGATTCCAGCACCCGTCATCTAGGGAGGAGATGAGAAAATTTAATGCAAAAGAGCCCTACAGTGCTATGCTCCGCACTTCAAAAAAATCTTGCCTGTCTGCATGAGCAGTAACCTCCAATCAGAGTCACTCAGATTGCCAATCTTGGTCACTTGGCTGTTAGCGCAGAACCAATGTGGCAGCACTCATTTGGACACAGTTAGGGCTGGATATCATGAGGTTGACACGGCATGTTTGGAGAGCCTCCTACGTGCCATCAGTCCATCTTTACAAAAAAGGTCCAAGGATAGCTTTGTATATTTCCAATTGAATTTCTCCATTTTGATTTGCAAACACTGCAACACAAAAGCCCTGGCTGTGCAGGGGACAGATTTATCCCTTTAATATGAGAGGCCTGACAAACTTTTATGTAACAGATCCTTTAGTGACACACTGGCGTTGCTCCAGCTCAGTGGCAGGCATCAAGTGGATTCGGAGCTGGGGCGTGGCAGCACAGAATTGCTGTGAAATCCCAGATAAGCTGAGTTTCAGTGGCAGTAGAGCCGGAGCGAAGTGAGTGGGAGGACAAATGCATGAAAAAAAAAAGAGCCTTACCATCTGCTGCTGTGACAGTGACACGAAGGCAGACCTTCAGGCAAGCCCCTGGATGGAGATCGCCCCCCAAATAAGCCAGGGGTTTGTGAAATCTTCATTAGATTGAAAAGATTTCAGTTGCATTAGATAACAAAATAGTCTTTAATTTTATATGCCGTCTTCGCAAGGCCTTTTAAGCAACTGGTGTCATTTTTAGGAAACGTATGACGTCAGTTTCCATCACAATAACTTTTTGTGAAATATGCTATGTTTCAATGCCATTTGGTTTGATATCTGATGTAGATAACACTTTACAATGAGATTCCATTTGTTATTAACATGATCTAACCAAGAAAAATACGTCTTAAGCATTGATTAAAGCAACAGTTCACCCCAAAAAAGAAAATTTGTTGAAAATGCACTCAACCTCAGGCTATTCAAAATGTACAGCAGATGAGTTTGTTTCTTCATCAAAACAGATTTGGATAAATTTAGCATTACATCACTTGCACATCAATGGATCCTTTGCAGTGAATGGGTACCGTCAGAATGAGAGTCCAAACAGCTGATAAAAACCTCACAATAATCCACAAATAAACCACAGGACTCCTGTCCATCAATTATGTCTTGTGAAGTGAAAAGCTGCATCTAATGTAAGTACTGTATAGCAAATGCATTGCTCATTACTCAATGCATTAACTAACATTAAGTAATAAGAGCTTATTGCAGTGTTACTGATATCTGTAGTTGTGCCAGATATTCATTAGTGTATTGACATTATGCATGTTTCCCAACATTATTTACATGTAGTAAATCAAATTTGTCATTCCTAAACTGTATCATTACCATTCAAAGAGAAACATTTGGAATTGCGGCCATTACTCAGAGGACGCAGTTTGTCTTGTTGCGGATGCAAAAAGCATGCTAATTAACAAAAGAAAATCCAGCAGTATTACTGCAGGGTGCCAGTCATGGCAAACTGCCTTCTGTCTGATGTTCTCTCAACAGGAAATAAATTACAAATGGAAAGAAACGCTGACTACCATTGTTTGATTCTTTTTCATTCTCTGGGTTGTTCCTGTCAGAGCTTATTATATCATTAAATAAATAGTTCATTATGATCTTTGTATGACTGGAAGAAGCACACTTCATAGAATGGTTTATATAATGTTTATGATATTCAAACGCCATTTTTAAGCATTTGAAACCAAGGAACTGAATAGCATATCAGTAGATTTTCAGTGGAAGTTGTGTAGTCATTCTGCACGCACGAAAAAAAACTTTTCATCATGTTGTTGCATCCATTTAACTTGTCACAGTAATTTTTACCCAATAGAGCAGTTATGTTGTATTCCTATAATCCGGAACAGACTAAGCGTTTTCAAACCAAGGGTTCCCTTGGGACTGTTTTAGGTATTTTTAGAATGGTGGTTTTGGATTTGTGAGTAAAAAAGTCTGTGGTCTGTGGTTAACTTTACTTGATAAAACATTTTTTAAGTAAGTTGCTAACGAGGTTGTTAAATAAGGGCTACAGCTACCAAAGGGAATTGTACATCCTTATCCACTTTATTTGTCAACGCGGAAGTAAGATATTTTCAGTGAATGTCAGACTTCCGATTCAGCCGCTATACAAGTAACGTTACATAACTATGGAATAATAACTGAGTGCAATTAACAATAAAAGATTTGCGCTACAAACAAGTGTGTTTAGAATTAGGAAAATAAATTTAAATAATATGATAAGAAATACCAGTTTGCAATATCAAGCAGCATAATAATAATAAGCTAAAATAACTGGAACGGACGACACCGTAAACCTCGCATATTCATGTTACAAATGTCCGCGCCCGATATTAAGCCTACGATTTTAAATTCATACTTGAGGTAAACTTCGTGTAATTTGTGTGTATTTCGTGTAATTTGTGGCTCTTTGGAGCCGTTTTGGGTCTACAAATGACTTTATGACTCAATGGTAGAAAGTAGCGTTACAGTATCGCTGCAGGTTAGAACTTACTTCTTAGTTTCAATTCGGTTGATTGTCTTACAGTGTAGTAAAATAGTCTAGTAAATGCCACGATTATGTAATACACAGTATTCTGTAAACAAAAATAATCGGAAGTGAATCAAACTTGTCATTTTACAACTGCAATGCATTGATCCCACGAGAATTATGTGGAATTGCGTCGATCACGGGGAAGTTTTGGCTTTTAGCGGATGCATTTCACTCGTGCATTAGATTTGAAAGCATGCATAGTTTCCGATGCAGAGCTTTTTGAGGTCATATGTGTCTTTCCAATCTGTCTTTTCCTCCAGCCATACAGACAGCTGTGGGAAAGGCGTGTATGCCCACCGCTGATGCCATGTGGTCAAAGCAGCTGTGCAGCTGATAACCAATGACAGGCAGAAGACGCCGCGCGGAGCTGCGGCATGCGTCGCGTCGCGCCGCGCTGATATTTAAACCATCCACACATCGCGCATGCCAGAGATGCGAGCTGCAGCGATTTCTGCGCCGAGTGCGGAAAGATGCTGCCTTTCCCGAGTCATCGAGTTCATGGATTAAGCTGGATTTCAGGACACACCTGTAGATTTCTCACCTGCTCTGCATAATGCCTTATCTGAGACAGTTCCTGATTTCAGTGCTCTTCCTGGGCTCGTTTGGGGAATGCTGGAATAAACACACCACGAGAGAGAGGAGGTGGACAGGAGCTGTGGAAACTCAGAAGCATGGGACGTAAGTGGCATTTCAGTCTTTGACAACTGAACTTGGATTGATATTTCCCTTGCACATTGCTGGGTTCACAAATGATGATGATGACTAATTGTGATGATGATGATGATGATGATGATGATGAATATAGCAATAATCACAATGAAGATGACTGAAGATGTCTGTCAACAAGTACACACAACATTTTTGTTTCTATCTATTTGACTAGTCACGATTTTTTTTTTTTTTTAGTTTCAACTGGATTTTCTTCATCAGTGAACTTATTACTAAATGTTAAGACGGATTTTTACTTAAGGCGGCAATTCAGCTTAAGGTTTAGTGGGTTTTACAGTCTGCTAATACCGATATTTGCAGAACAGAGTGGCTGTCTGACCGATATTATACAATTTAGTTATAGCAGCTGAGATATATAAAATTATAGAAATGAACCCTTAAATGCATGTGTCTGATTGTCAGTTTTTGCTTTACTTGTGGTCTTTTCATCTGAAAATCTAGGAATGCCTCAATTAAGTCTGAATTTTAATTAAACTTAATTTTAAAATACTATATGTTATATACAGCCTATGCATCTAATTCTATGCATTTTGACCCACATATTATATGAATTTTATGGGGGAATGCTAGCATTGCATTTTAGGGTTAAATTGAAAATTATAATTACAAATAAAAAAACAGAAAATGTATGACACTTCTGTTAATCGATCAAGTGGCCAGTTATCGGCCGATTCTGGTAATCTCCATATGATCAAATCTCATGTGCACCGTAAAAAATAATTTTTCGAAGTTGTAAATAAAACAAAGATTATTGGAGTACGTTTTATAAGACAATACTATTTCGTTCTTTTTACTTCAAAATTTCATGTTTAATTCAACTGCATTTCTTAGTAATTATTTGTGAAATTTACAAGCAATTTCTGAGTGAAAATTGTTTAAACTAAAGTTTCAGTGTATCGGATCTATATCGGTTTATTACTAATTACAAGCATTTTTTGATAATGTGTCTGATTTATGTGTTACGAGATGACAGTGCTGCACATAAGAACTGAGGTGATGGTGTGAACTCATTCATCGATGTCTTTCACAGATCATTTTTCGACCACCTTTATTAGCCTGATTTCTGTATGACAGCAGAGTGCCATAAATGAGGCCACGGCCCAGTGCGCAATTAACATGACCCAGACAGATGATACCGCCACTCAACTGAATACATATCGCTGTTGTGCTCGAACTGGTGCTTCTTACTCAGATAAACAGCCACGTGTCACAGGCACATTTCACCCATCTGCCAAGGACAGTATGTTGGCACAGAGCTGTCCTGACAAACAGCTCACATGGGTACAGCTTCATGGGTCTACAAAATTAAAACAAACAAAAATCTGCAGAATTAACATGTTGTTAGAGTGCAAATTTACATGAGAAAATCCAGCAGTATCGCTGCAGACAGGGTGCCAGTCATGGCAAGCTGCCTTCTGTCTCATATTCGCAACTGGAAATAAATTACAAATGGCAAGAAGCTGAGAGGAACGAGGCAGTCGACTTCTCACTGTCAGTGATTGTTATATTGTCACATAAAGAGTTAATTATGTGCATTGTTTGACTGGAACAATCACAGTTCATGAATCCAGTGTTCAGGACTCATATGAACGTCTGTCGATAACATCTCCTGTAATTTGTAACAGATCCGGCTGCTGCAGTTAGTTCACCACTGCCTTAACAATTTGTTGATTCAAGCGCCGTGCATGATCTTAATCCGTCATTACACTTTTGCGGCTGCATTTTCACAGAAATTATGTAAACGTCATTGACTTTGAGGGTTCAGGCTGAATTTTTCATGTAACCTGTGGTAGATTCCACTTAACAATAGTGCACATTGTCTAAATTTGTGATGTAAGAGGCTGATCTGAGTTTTTTGTGACTTTGAAACCCGCAGCTCCCTGGCAAAGAAGCCACCGGATGTGACAAAATCACGGCGACTGAAAACAGAGCAGTTGTTGAAAGTGGATGACCATGACTTCACCATGAGGCCCGCGTTTGGAGGTTAGTTCATCATACTTCTGTGTTGCAAATGTAAATTGCATTTCTTTGCCTTAATTTATAAGCCACAAACTCAGTCAGGAACCTATTTAAAAAAAAAATCTTCAAAGACATGCACATTATGTGTAATTTAAAAGGTTTAGCATCCAAATCCTCTGAAGATTAGTCAAAATAAGACAAATGTACTTCAAGCATGAGACTAAGAAAGTCATAAGTCCTGTTGATAAAGTACTATTATAATGTCTTCACTCCATCAGTTCCCTAAATGCCACTAAAAATAATTTTAGTTGCATTGTTTTGATCTTATGTACAGATACAGTATTTAGTATGCACAGTTTGAGAACATTCAGGTCAGTTACTTGACCAGCAGGCATTAAATCTACATTGGCTCCCTCTAGAGGGGTAAACAACCTCATTGTTAAGCACTGCTGTGGCCTGTAATTAAGACTGCGATTTCACTTTTACTGGAGTGCATTTGGTTTTGAGAATTGGAGTTTGTGATGTGCATTAATAGGCAGGTGAATTTAGCCCATTGTTATTTGATATTAAGCCATAAAGTTGCCTGTATAGTGTATCATATACCCCAAACTATTATTTTACATAGAATTTTTAATTCATCCAATATAAAATTGTAGAAAGTCTGAAACCAAATCCGCTATTATTTAAAACTGGAAATATAAAGTTTTATGATTCTGAAACAGAAAACTATTGCTAGGTCACTAATCAAATAAGTAAATTTTGTGTCATTGATCATGTGACTCTCTGTACAGATAGTCATATGTTTTTGCTTCCATTGAAGCACAAGATTGTCTTTGGATCATGCTGGAAAAGATTTACACAAACTTGTGGAGTTGGTGTAAATCAAGAGCTCAAGAGCTGCTGCCATTGAAGCAAAGGGGCAGAAACCAATTACTTTCTGAAATTCATGCTTATTTTTCATGTAAATATCCCACTCGAATTGCTACAGTGATAATATAATTGGTCTGTTATTTCATGTTAAGAATAATAATGAACGCTTTTTTTTTTTTTTAGAAATGAGTCAGCGTGCTTTGATTTAATTTATGCATGGACATGGATTTTCTCTGACCTTGATTTCACATATTTCTTTTACAAAGCGATATCTTATTAAACTCGTTCAGATCAATTGCAGTGAGACATTTTTAAGCTTTTAGCTTGGCAGATGGAGCCTTGTGCACTTTACTCAAGCTTTTTAGTAGTAGTAGTAGTATACTTTATTGTCCTCAAGAGGAAAATTGTTATGGACTACATGTTGCTGCAGACATACAATAAAAAATAAATTTACACCAGTTTTAATGAGATAGTCACTGTTGGGAAAGTTAACAATCAATCAGATTACATAGAAACAGCTGGATGTGTGTGCAGATTGATCCTCCGGGAAGATGAGATTATAAAATAGGAATAATTTACCCAAAAAAATGCAAATTGACATTATGTATTCGCTATCATTTAGTTTAGAACCTATATACTGTGATATTTTCAGTGGATTTCAGTGATAGACATAATAATTTTGTCATAGTCATACAAACACGTCCAGATTCAAAAATGGCATGTCAACAGCAAAGTTTTTGTGTGTGTATAAACATAACCTGCCATTTTTGATGAACAAGAATGTAAGATTATTAAGGACTAATGACTTCTTATGGCTTCAGAAGACTCTTATGGTGCTTTTTATTTTTAGTGGGTTTATTTTCTTGCCTTTTTTGGAGTTTGATAGTCATGGTCACTATGAACTGTCACTGCAATGGTGTAAAGATTCAAAAACTCTTCCTTTTGTGATCCATGGACAAAAATAACAGCATAACTGTTTGCAATGACAGGAAAGTGAGTAAATCATGTCAGAATTTTCTTCTTTTTTTTTGTATGATCTATTTCTTTAAAGGGGTCATATGATGTTGCTAAAAAGAACATTATCTATTCCTTCTCTACCACGGCTATGGTATTAAAGGATGATATAAGGGGGAGCTCAAGGCTTCTCTTTAAACGTATGACACTTAAAAGTTTGCGTAGTAAAGGCTAAGAACTAATGAAAGTTCTCCTGCTAGTCCATACAGTCCCCCTGTTCTTTTTTTTAATGATGTGTTCCTATATAGGGCAAAGAAAAAGAAAAACTCCCATGTTTGATGCCGTTCCTCCTATGAATAGAGTATCTAAAAAGTCACTCGTTTGGATGCTCTGACTCGGCGTACGTTTGGGAATTGCTCTTTGTTCAGCAGGGGGTCAGAGCAAAGGGAATGAAAACAGCCCAAACATATTCACCCCCTCAGACGCATACACAGATCTGTCAGCTCTGTCAGTGAAGCATTGTTGCATCTGCTTGACGGTGAAAACCTGACTGCTAGTTCAAAACATGATGTAATGACTTCACAATTGTCAACCAATGTCATAGATTCATAGTATTGTAGATTTTCACCAAGGGGTTAAAGGGCATTTTCATTTGCTTTTCTTCCAAAACACAAGATAGATAGATAGATAGATAGAACTGTAACATACTTTGGTTAAAATTCCTCAATGGTCATGTAAAACAGCACCCTTTTTACCTTGTCAAAAACAACCCTGTTCACAGCGACTTGTTTCGGTGCATGTCTCTTTAAATGATAATGAGCTACTGCGGGGTGTTGACACAAGACACATGAATTTGCTGCCTTGGACTCAGTATATAGCTCAGAGGTGGTCAAATAGCTAGCTATCTACGTAGAAACTGGCTGCAAATTAAAAAAGCTTGATGGATGACATGGTTTCACACTCAGACAGCGCATAACAAACTGGCTGCTTGCTTTCTTTCTTTTTTAGCTTTTCTGAGCTGGCAGATATGCTAGAAACCTAAGTAAATGCAAAAAATAAATAAAATTAAATAAAATAATATTTTATTTAAATATTTTAAATAAAAATATATTGCTGTATCAAAGGTATTTCTATGATCTTGTTGAACCATTACTTTTCACAGAATTTGTTAGTCAATTTTTTTTTTTCTCATTTTTTAAAATGATTTTAAAATGTAGAATTATGCAATGAGCTATTATAACATGTACTTTATAATAATAATAATAATAATAATTGGCTTTATGGTAATTACGTCTTTTTTCAGTAAATGTCAAATAAGTCAAAGGATACTGAGCTTAAAAATTTACAGTGCATTTGTGAAATATGCATATACTGACATTGTTGCTCAAAAATATGTATGATACCAGATGAACCAGACTGTATTAAAACCAAAATAATAGAGAAGCTCTTCTTAAAATAAAGAGGTTGCGAATTGCCCAGTGACAACAGGCCAGTTCAGAACAAGGGGTTATTTTGCATGTAGATGTTACTCAAAAATATCTTGCTCTATTCCAAATATTTACATGGTTTTGTTGAACCATTTCTTTTCACAGCTCTGTCAATATGCTGCAATAATAATTATATATAAAATTATGAATTTTGGACCAGGAAAATTACATTGGCTTTCATCCCTGTTGTGTCCTATCATATTAAACAATGCTTTTTAGCATGCTTTTCATCGACCTATTGCAGTATATTGGATACTGCAATTGGTCAATGAAAAGCATGCTAAAAAGTGATTAGTAAATCGTAGCTCAGGTATAATGTGCCGTGTGTACTGCATAAATGAGATTTACTTCAGAAGCAAAAGAGAATTGCTAATGCATGACTGCAGTCTGGTTTAAACCCAGAGACGGCTAACTGATGGTGCATAAAGTTTATGTCTAATCCTCCACAAGGGGAGTATCAGTTGATGTACGCAGAACATATAGCACTCACTGCGTGTTTATGGGTCATTACAGGGCTGTATGTGTTTCTTGATGTGAAGGATTACACATATTAAAGATTGGTATCATGTTGTAGATGACACACATGCCTGTTTACTTCTGTCTGCAGATTTGCATATGCGCAACGCAGCTTTCAATACTAATGTTCGGGCCAGCTGGGCCAACAGCGTCTGAAAATTAGATAGGAAATTAAATGAAAGATCAAAAGATATCAATAGCATCTCTGTACCAGGATGCCACATGTCTCAAAGCCAGCGGCCTTTTTCGTGTTATTCGTACAGCCAAAATTGGCTGAATTCTGACTGACATTCCGCGAAAGGATCACTTAGTTATACGAGCTGCATGCGAAACTGAGGACGATTGTAATCACATTACATTTTGTTGGCACTCTCTCTCTTTTCTCCCTTTTTTCTATTTGTCCGTTAAAGATTTAAGCGTTCCCCTCTGATGGGTTGGTCCATCTGGAGGACCGCTTGATTTGCTATGGACTGAGGCGCTATGGCGCTGGAGGCGAGATTAATCTGGCAGCGGTTTGTATTGACCGATCATGTGGATTAGCACATGCAACAATCCCAGCCTGCCCTGCCCCACAGACAGCTGGTTTAAAGACCGCCCACTAGCCAAACATCAACCAGCGATTACCAGCTCAATGTCATAGCCTCGGGAACTTTGATAGAAAAGCACTATTAATAAAATCAACACTGGAAAGGGGTGATTTATTCATTTTTTTTAAAGGAGTAGTTCACTTTAAAAATAAACATGTTGTTGCACTATGACTATGACTTTCTTCTGTGAATACAGGTGGAGATATTTTTATGATTTTTTTGAAGGATAAAAAGTCATATGGGTTTGGAACAACATGAGTGTGTAAATCATAACAAAAACATTATTAATTAATTCATTTTTTTAAATGAACTGTACATTTAAAGAACATTTTGTTATAATCATTGTTCCAAACCTCTGTGATTTTTCTTCTTTTTTCTGTGGAACACAAAATGATATATTTCTCTGAATTTTTAGAGGATAAAAAGTCATATGGGTTCGAAACAACGTGAGGATGTGAAAATAAAAACAGAAAATTATTGATTTATTTATTTATTATGAACATTTTGTCCTCATCTTTATGTTGTTTCAAACCTTTAAGACTTTCATCTATGGAACACAAAAAGATATATTTTTATGAATTTTAAGAGGATAAAACTGTGTAAATAATTAGAGAAAATTCTTTATTTTTTATTTATTTATTTTTTGATTAACTATCTCTTTAATGAACGTTTGTTGTAATCATTATGTCCTTCTAAACCACTATGACTTACTTTCTTCTGTGGAACATAAAAAGAAAATACTTTTAACAATTTTAAGATAAAAAATCATATTGGTTTGAAACGACATGAGAGAGTATAAATAATAATTATTTATTTGTTTTTTTGTATTTTTTAAGAAAATGAATTTTAAGAGAATAAAAAGTCATATTGGTTTGGAACAACAAGAGAGTGTGTAAATAATAAGAGAATTTTCATTCATTCCTTCATTCAACTATGCCTTTAGGAACATTTTGTCATAATCATTACATTGTTCCTAACCTTTATTACTTTCTTTCTTCTGTGGAACCCAAAAGGAGATATTTTTATAACATTTTTTTAATTATATTATTTATTTAACAATATTTATTTATTTATTGATGAACTATCCCTTTAATGATATCCAGTTGATACAGAGATCTTTGAATTGGTTTTTAATGGGAAAAGCACAAATATCCAAGTGGTAACTACAACTGAGAAATAGGACAGCTGAACTCAAGGTCATTCTAATGGTTTCAGACTCAAACTGACAGCAGGGGGTTGATTAGTTTGGACAAATCGATTTTACCTAGGAGCTGTGTCCTTATTTAGACTTATTTGTGTGATATGAAAAGCCTTGATGGTACATGACAGGGAAATTGACAGGATGGTCCAGTGAGTGTTGCATGGCAATAGTTTACTTATGAGGATTTGGATTACATAAGCGAATTTGTAAAAGTCATCTCCGGTTATTTATCAACAGGACTCAAATGCGTTTTCTGCAGCATATAAAGTAATGCTTGTGCTTTTCCTGAAGGGTTTTTATGAGTGATACATTAAGTGACATGTAATGGCAAGTTTCAGTCAGTGTCGGTATCATTTTGAGCATCAAAGATTAATTTACCATTTCCAGTAATCTCTTCGGATTACTAGGACTAGGAGTGACGATGGGACACACTGGAAATCTCGTTTTGAATCTGTCTGGTGTTCCTACATCATCCCCGTCCATATGTACAGGCCTGCCCCCTGCCCATTTACCTAAATGTCTTACCTTCTGAGTGACAGATAGCCCTATTACACTAATCCTGGCAAAGAGCAAGGGTTTAGATTTGCTACAAAAGACCTTACAAGTGCAGCTCCATGTAGGATATCAAAGCTGCAGTTCCGGTTGAAGGCCCGTCCTTTGAGAGCTAGCATTCCTTACAATCCATCAGATGTCAAAGCAGCTGCTAAGCCTTTTGTGAACAGATCTGGTGGAAAGCAAACAGATCCAGATCTGGCCGTGAGGACGTATTTAATGATGCTCACAGAAGTCTTAGCGAACACCCTGCTACACTCTAAAAAGTGCTGGGTTGTTTCAACCCAATTTTGGGTAAAATATGGACTAACCCAACTGTTGGGTTAAAAAGTGAATTTAAAAATGTAACCAAAATGTAACCCAACAGTTGGTTTAGTGCATATTTGACCCAAAATTGGGTTGAAACAACCCAGCATTTTTTAGAGTGTAATTGCGACTGGTATGAAGCTGTCAGAATCCAGTAAACAATGAGTAATATGAAAAATTAATGCATGGCATATGCAGAACAGGTCATATAGCAGTGGGATGGAGAAGATGGTGTAATTCAATTGACAAACACAGTTGTATATGTTGTAGACATGTTTTGTCTTTTGCAGGTCCTGCTATTCCAGTGGGAGTTGATGTACAAGTGGAAAGCTTGGACAGTATTTCAGAAGTTGACATGGTAGGTAATCCCAAACAGTTGCTTTTCACATGTGTTGTTTTACAAAACATTCTCAGCTATTTGATTCTAAATTATTGAAAATATGAGCACACATTAAACAGTTAAATATGAAACTGACAAAACAAGAAATTATATTTTGCATGACTTGAATTGTTTTTGCTTACATTTAAATATAAAATATATATATATTTTTATGCTATTTAAATCAAATAAAAACAAAGCCAGTAAAACAGTACCATGATGTAAAATGTTTTGCAATTTAAATAACTTTTTTTTATTCATTTATCTATTCATTCATTTATTAATAATAATTAGAATTTTGGGATTAGTAGTCATGAAAATCTACTATCCAAAAATAAAAAAGTCCTAAAAATAGGTTTCATTTTCTATGCAAAGTTTAATTTAAATATAGTAAAATAATACAGAAAAAATATAATAATAAAATATAAATTCTTATAATATATATATATAATTTCTTTCTTTTGATTTTGATGAAGAATTACCTGTACATGATCTTCACAAGTTTTGTAAGAATCACTTTCAATTTCATAAAGGCCCGTTCACACCAAGGACGATAACTATAAAGATAACGATAAAGATATAGTTCTAAAAATCGTTCTCAATATTAAAGAATAGCAGAGTCCACACCACAACTATAACGATAAAGTCAAAGAGAAACGATATCGTTGGAATCACTTTCAAAACGATTTTTTCCCAGCTGATGAACGATAAAAAATTGACAGCCAATCAGAATCCATCCTGCTGTAACGAGCTCGAGAATTTAAAGCGGCAGACGAGCGTGCGCTTAGAATAAACAGACGATATCATTCGCTGCACGCTAATATCGCTATCTTTATAGTTATCTTTATAGTTATCGTTCTTGGTGTGAACAGGGCTTAATTCTCTTGCTTTTTGCCCATTTATTGCTGGCTGTTTTGCAGTTACTAAATCCCACAAGGGTATTCCTAAAAAGGAACATGGATCTTCTTTTTACTTCTGTTTTAACAGAATATGACACCCATTCTGGCATTCCATTCTCATGTTTTGGATTTCCCTCTTGGTAGAAGCCTTTGTGCGATGCAACAAAGAAACTGTGTGGTTCTTTTATTGACCATATATAATTACTGGCCACATCAGATTTTATGGTTATATAACCAAAAGAAAGAATAGAGAAAGGATGATCTGCTTGAGCGATTTAGAGAGGCATGTGGAGGATCAAGAGTTACATCAACGTTCCATTTAAACAAACTGCAAAGAAAAGACTTAAGGAATTGTTGTAAGGAAAAGATGTGAAGTTGGTTTTGTACTTGCTGCAGCGAAAAACAGTTGTCACTCCCAGAACTTTACAGTGTGTACATTGCCTGTATTTATAAAGTAAATAAGTGAATCTCACAAAACCTTTGAAGAACATGGTCTTATTTCACCCCAAAATAAAAAGAAAGAAACCACATTTTGCTTAGAAAATAAAGCCAACATAATGTTTTTATCCTTGGGCATAAAATTTATGACAATCATATCCCCTTCTCTCAATTCTCATTACAGTAAAGCAAAGAAAATCCCAATCCTATCACTATGATGAAAAAAAACAATGTTATGTATTATTCATATCATCATTTACTCACCCTCATGTTGTTGTGAACATAAAGACTTCCTTCCTTGGATCACAAAAGAAGAATTTCTGAAGAATGTGGTCACTCTTGTGATTGCAGTGACAAGGAATATAGCTTTCAAGCTTCAAAAGGAAAAAGTGGTTCCTATGACTTGTGTGCTATGTTCTTCTGCCTTCAGAGGCCTGAACTCTGAAGATTTGGGATATTCCACACAAGTTGTATGAACCACTTTTATGGTACTTCAAAAAGGACACAGAAGCACTAGTCTCATTTTTGTGACATAAACAGTCTTCAAATGTCTGCTTTTGTTTCCCAAGGAAAAAGAAAGTCATACAGGTTTGGAATAACTTGAGAATGAGCATGAATAAAACATGAGCAAACAACATGAGTAAATGATGACAGAATTTTTATTTTTGGTAGAACTATTCCTTAAAAATCATATGTTTTTCTTTCACATCACATACATGAGAATCAAATATTCTTTACCTCACAGTAAGAGGCTTGTTTATTTGGCATGAGAATAATGTCCCAATACTAAAAATCCTAATGGTCCTTTATTTTATTAATGCCAAATATTATTTCTTTTTTTTTTCTTCTGATTTTGGGGTTAAATGTGACAGGTTTTCATGAGATTAACCCGAATGTACACTACTGTTCTCAAGTTTGGGGTCAGTAAGATTTTTCAAAAGAAGTTTTTTTCACCAAGGCTGCAATTATTTGATAGAAATACAGTAAAAAATTTAACATTTTAAATGACTGTTTTCTATTTGAACTTATTTTCAGGTGTAATTCATTTCTGTGATGGTAAAGCTGAATTTTCAGCAGCCAGTACTTCAGTCTTCAGTGTCACGTGATCCTTCAGAAATCTTTCTAATGTGCTGATTTGGAGCTCAGGAAACATTTCTTATTATTATCACTGTTGAAAACGGTAGTGCTTTTTAATATTTTTGTGGAAACTGTGATAGAGTTTTTTCAGGATTCTTTGAAGAAAAGGATGTTTAAAAGAACATAATTTATTTGAAATAGAAATGTTTGTAACATTATAAATTACTGTCACTTTTGATCAATTGAATGCATCCTTGCTGAATAAAAGTACTACTTTCTTTAAAAAAAAAAAAACATACCCAAACTTTTGAACAGTTCAGAAAGCAAGAATGGTAGAGCCTCCTTTAAAAATCACTGTGCTTTAACTAAATATTGTAAAAACCCTTTTTCCTCCATCTGTGTAGGACTTTACTATGACATTATACCTGAGACACTACTGGAAGGATGAGCGCTTGTCTTTCGCCAGCACCACAAATAAAAGCATGACTTTCGACGGGCGCTTGGTGAAGAAGATCTGGGTTCCTGACGTCTTCTTCGTCCATTCTAAAAGATCTTTTATTCATGACACCACCACAGAAAATATCATGCTGAGAGTGTTCCCTGATGGTCACGTTCTTTACAGCCTGAGGTAAAAAAGCAGATTATCTACACCGGCATTTCTGACTTTTAAGTGAGCCATTATAATTCCAATTAAATGTAAGTTATGTATATATGTACAGAGTTTAAATGTATTTATGTAAATGTACTTATTATAATTCCTGTTTAGTTTGTACAATGTAAGAAAAAGTTTATATTTTTTCAGTTGTTCAGCAGTTACTACATTTCACCTCCAAGCAACTCAACTACTGAATGTGGTTTCGTTTAAATGTGGTTCGAAAACAAAATCACGTCGCTTAAGCATTTGCATATTACTGCGGTGTTAAAATTAGAATGACGCTTCTGGCCTGTGATGTTTTTGCTGTGTCTTTTGTGCTGCGAGTTAAAAATTAGGCCACGCTACCTGCGTGCAGGCTATAATCGAGGGCTAGTGCGGAGTTCAAAGTCAAATTTCAGACACTGTTCTGGCTCCAGGGAAAGTGTCATTATTGATGGGACTAGCCCAGATTATTTCCATTGTACGACAAATGATGGACACCACTACAGAGAACAGAGGAGAAAAATACGGAGAGAAAAATGAAACGGCCTTAGTGTCGGTTCAGTAAATGGCGCTAGTATGCCTTCTTGACTAGCATTACTAAGCACATTTACATCACATTTACATTTTTATTCTTAGCAGGAGCTTTCTTACCAAAGCTACTGTCATTCCAAGCCCATATGACTTTCTCTTTTCTGTGGAACTCCAAAGGAGATGCTTAGCAGAATGTCCAAGCTGCTCTTTTACATCCGTTGTGTGGAAAAGAGCAGCTTGGGCATTCTGCTAGAAAACTACTTTTGCATTTCACAGAAGCAAGAAAGTAGGGCTGGTAAGCTCTGGACATGGATTTGGACATGGATATGAATTAATCTAACAGCCTATCACATGATGCTCACTGTATATTCAGCATCGGCCATCTCTATATGAGGACAGTCCATGTGAACTTAACTTCCAGAGCTTTTCACGGTTTCATTTGAGAAAAACAACCATCAAATACACACCAAATCTCACGACAATCAAGATCATCGTGACAATCTGCCAAAAAAAAGTTCGCTTTAACTCAAAGAAAATTATGACAGAAGTATATTACTATTGTGTGCTAAAATGTACTTTTCAAAGTAATAATATTATTTTTAATGAATATTGGACAACCAATATATTTTTTCATCCATGTTTTAATTTATGCAGTTCTGTTGTGCTGCATCTTATTTGACAAAAAATGCAATGTTTTGTTGTAAATGTTATATTTTCATTTGATTACATTTTAAAATATTGATTACATTGTTAATTCATTTCATTAGACACCATTTTTGATGATACGTTTGTATTAAATCATAAGACACAGAATCCAGAGAAAATAAAATGGGGGGGGGACATAATTTAGGGGAAAATAAAACTGATTTCATGGGGACCTAAATTCAAAGTTAGCTTACTCTGTGGTAAGTAAACTTATGTTTACATTAATTTTCAAGGTCTAGTAAACATTAACTGTAAATTAATATTTGTGATAAATATCGATATCATATGATATGGAAAAATATTGTGATAATATTTTTGGCCATATTGCCCAGCCCCACAAGTTATACAAGTTTGGACATGAAGTTGAGTAAATAGAAGAATTTCATTTGAAACCGCATATGCAAATTCCATGGATTTTGGGTTCGAAAAGTGAATAAAGCAGGCGCCTGTGAGGAATATGATGAAATATAAAGATCTAAGACGGTGGGTTTCTGTATTTTAATCCGTGTTATATATGGTTCTTGTCCCCAGGGTCACGGTTACAGCAGCCTGCAACATGGACTTCAGCCGTTTCCCGCTGGATTCACAGACCTGCACTTTGGAGTTGGAGAGCTGTGAGGGAATCATTAGTTTGTGTTATTTTTAGTGCGACACATGCTCAATCCACTCTGCCAAGTTAGTTTTTCCTGAAATGGATCCTTCTTTTCTAGACGCCTACACGGATGAGGATCTGATGCTGTACTGGAAAAGTGGAGATGAGTCTTTGAGTATAGATGACAAAATCTCTCTCTCTCAGTTCCTCATTCAGAAGTTTCACACTACCTCTCGGCTGGCTTTCTACAGCAGCACAGGTATTGGGGGATTATTTGTCAAGTTGATTTATTTCAAGTAGTGTGGCCCCAAGACGGATTTGGACACTTAAGTCACACTTAAATTTGTATGAATGTTATTGCATTAAATATCAAAGCAAGTGGCATCTGCAAGCATATGATGCTTTCCTCAGAACTAACTTGGCTTCTCTGAGCTGGTTTTGCAGTGACATTTAACCAACTGGTGCCACTGGTTCATCAGATTGTGTTTAACAACCACAATGTGTTCTAATTTTGGACAATGTGTAAATATTTGTATAATTTACAGTCTAACAAATGTATTTTTGTGAAATATTTAGCTTGAAAAGTGTGCTTGTGCTGTCTTTCTTTAAAATATACTACCGTTCAAAAGTTTAGGGTGAGTACGATTTTTGATAGATATTAATACATTAAAGATATTTATAATGTCACAAAAGATTTCTAGTTCAAAATAATTAATCAAAGAATTCTAAAAAGAAGTATGCAGAGTAGCACAACTGTTTTTAACATTGATGATAGTAATAAGAAATGTTTCTTGAGAACCAAATCAGCATATTAAAATGATTTCTGAAGGATTATGAGACACTGGAGACTGGAGTAATGGTAATTAAAACAGAAAACAGTTATTATAAATTGTAATTTGGTCGAATAAATGCAGCCTTGAGACTCTTCTTTCAAAAACATTAAAAAATCTTATCAACCCCAAACTTTTGAATGGTAGTGTAAATGTCATTTGTTTAAATTTTTAAGTGTGGCTAAATTGTTCACTAGGTTTATATTTGACTCCATCTGCATTTTTATCTCTTTCTCACTTTAGGATGGTACAACCGCCTGTATATAAACTTTACTCTTCACCGCCACATCTTCTTCTTCCTGCTGCAGACTTATTTCCCAGCCACACTTATGGTTATGTTGTCATGGGTGTCGTTCTGGATTGATCGCAGGGCTGTTCCAGCCAGAGTTTCATTAGGTAAGATTATCACAAATTGGCATTTTTGCCTCAGGTGTCGTTGTTACTTCCCATGTCAAGTCACGCACCTGCAGATCTTAACAGGATGTGCTGATTTTATCAAGGTATCACCACGGTGCTCACCATGTCCACCATCATCACTGGGGTGAACGCCTCCATGCCCAGAGTCTCCTACATCAAAGCTGTGGACATTTACCTGTGGGTCAGTTTTGTGTTTGTGTTTCTGTCCGTCTTGGAGTATGCAGCAGTCAACTATCTGACCACGGTCCAGGAGAGGAGAGAGCGTAAGCTCAGAGATCGAGCAGTTAGAGAGCAGGTAAAAAAATAGAATTGGTCACACCAAAATTATTTTTTTTCCAATTATGCAGTTTTGCATTATGCAGTGTTTTCCAACTGTAATCCACTACTTTGTCATGACCTCATGACATTTTCCCATCCTGCATATGTGCAACTCTTGTTATTCCAATCAGATATCCTAACACAAAAGATTGTGTGGATATTACTTCCGACTCATCCATGAATTGAAGGTCATGTCAACCACATTGCACTGTGGCATATTGTATTTCACACAGTGCATATTTTAAATTTATTTTTATGCATACAGAAAATTTGCCTACGATGAACTGTATACATGCTTAATATTACAAACTACAAAAAAAATACATGACTTCTCTATAGAGTGCAACAGTGCCCGCTCACTTTATCACTGGCCTTGGAAGTATTTTCCCATTCATTTTTTCCCCATATGGATTTTCAGAAGTCTTTGTTTAGGAGTTATGTGACCTGAACCAAGCCAACCAGCTAGGAGGTGAATCGCAACATTACAAAATCTATAAAATCTATCTACAAATATTTAAAGAGTTTGAGAGTGTAAGAAGAATGTCTCTATCCACAGCACTTCATGGAAATGGGTGGGCGCTAAAGAGTTCTTTTGGCGCAACTTGCTTGTTTCAATTTGAGTGGTGGAGATTTTTGTCAGAATCGTGATTAATGTAGTTTTTCCACCAGGTATTCCACTTTAAACATGATTATTTAAATTAGTTTAAATAATATAAGCTGTTGGCCTCTACAGAATCATATTCCAATCGATTTAACAACCTCATAGCTTACAGTTTCTGAATTATCGTTAAAAGTCAGTTCTATGGAGAAAAAAAAATTTTAATTTTTACTTCTAGACCCCAACTGTTGCACTCTATATCCAACCCCATTTCGTATATTAGCAGGATATACATCAACACAGGAAAGAAAAATTGCGTTTTAACACCCTCCTTCTCTCATCACTCTATTAAGGGTTGAGTAATGTTGATAAGATAGTCAGCCATCAGCTAAATAATGCCAGCTGATAATTTGCCCTTGCTAATGATCTCTTCTCTTTGTTCTCTGTTCTCCCTGGGCGCCAAACTCAACCTGTTCCAGTCATTGCCCTGCACCTGCAGTATGTCCCACACCAGGACCATGATGTTAGATGGGAGCTACAGCGAGGCTGACACTAACAGCTTGGCTGGCTACACAGAAGCTCCCATGGTTCCTGAGGATGTGGTGCCAGAGAAACAGGAGCACATGGTGGTTCACCTGTCAATGAGCAGCGAGTCCACCATCACCAAGAAAAAGGGCATCCGCGCCTTACGCATTATGCAGAACACGCATGCCATTGATAAGTACTCCCGCATGATCTTCCCGGGAGCCTATATAATTTTTAATATTATTTACTGGTCGGTGTATTGCTGATCGTTCTCCAGCTACATCCATCTTTTACTCTTTTTTTGGACTTATGGAGGTTTTATACAACCATCCTTGACTTTTTGATGCACATCAAACATTGGCTCACGTGAGACCAGATTGCAGTTACCTTTGTCCCTTTTCATGCGCAAAAAGACTGAGAGAAAGAGGGTTGTCTGTGCCAGCTGAGTGCTTCTTATAGGCCTTTTCAGGTTTATGACAAATTAACTGTAAAACACTTATCAGACTTTGTACGGGCTTATGTGTTTTCTCTTCATGTTTGCGTCATTGGACTATTAAGTATGTAAAGAGCAAGAAAGTCTGGTGTTAGCTTCTCTTTTAAAGGTGTACTAATAAATTTTTTCCACTGTTTTATAGCTAAAAAAATTATTAGTTTTAACAAATATGTTTTACACTCACATGAGATCCAGTCATATCATTTGCCTATAAAATACAGATGTAAATGCATAAGGTGGGTTTCACCCTCATAGGGTCCGCTATGTTGAGATCACATGACTAGCTGTGTTGTGCAATTTAACAATAAATTTAGATATTCATATATTTATATAGCATATATTTATACAGTTTTGCAGTGCTCAAGGTGCTCTTCAAAATGAAACAAAACGGACATAAAACAAACCAAATACAATATAAATATTAAAGACATAACTTAACAAAGTTCCTAAAGTTAACATACAAAAAGAATCTATGAAAAAGAACAGAAATAAGAAATTAAACAGCTCTGATGTAAAGTGGCAGTGGTTAATAAAATGTAATGCATTCACAAATTATTTAGTGCACCTTTAAGTCTGTCTGCTTATCTGCACAATGTCCAGTTTTATTTCATTTAGGCAAGGCAGTTTGTTTACTCATACTCATTACTCACTCATGTTAATATATTGTAATTACCAGTAACAAGACAGAATCTTCCTCCAGTCTGAGGTTTATTTGGATGTGTGTGTGTGTGTGTGTGTGTGTGAGAGAGAGAGAGTGTATTTGATACCATTATATCTCTTATGCAAAATAAATCTGTATGTCTTTACTGTGGCTCATCGTCATGCATGTTAGTTTTATTGATTATACAATTTTATATCAATTATACTACAACCTGAATTTGCCATTATACCTTATAAGATTTGAGTAAAAAGCTTGTTCATGCGGGCAGTCAGTGCAGGCTAAAGTTTAGTTTGTGATTAAATGGTCTTGAATACAATTTGAAGCTGCTTTGCGTGCAACATCAGACACTGAAGGTGATGGTCATCCTGAATGTCATTTTTTTATGAGTTCAACCAGAGCCATTGAGAGAGGTTTCTTCTGCTGCATCTCTACGTCGCTGATGGTATTAGCTAACACGATCCGTCATTGCTGTAAAAAAAAACTGGTCCATTGGAGTGAATGGAGTTGTTGCGACTCTCAACGACTCTGAGTTCAACAAGATTTTACTTATCATTTTTAACAGTTGAGCTGTGCATTTGTGACATCAATTTGTAGGCCAACCTGGAAGTCTAATTCACCATGTACCCTCGGGAATGAAGATTTAGCCTAATGTTATCCACGAGCCTTATTTTTTTTATTCATAAATCAAAAAGGCTATTCTAATAACCTGTTTGAAATTCCTGAGGGATTCTATGACTCAGAAGTGCTAATTTTCTTCCAAGTTGTTTGGGATTTATATTTCCCTAATTTCAATAAGTTGATCAAAACAAAGAAGCTACTTCATTATTCGTGTGATATTTACATTATGTTTTTTTTTAATCAACACTAAGATTTTCTGTTTGATTGTGGTGAGTTCAGTAGATTCAATAGATTCAGTGAGGTGATGCTAGATATGTGTATTTATAATACTTGATTCCTTATTGTTGTATCTGAGTGATGCTGGGAAAAACATACATTAGGTGTGTTAAACTCTTACTTTTAAAAGGCTAATCAAAAATTCCTCAATTTCTGCGATTTTACCTCCCAGTACTGAGGGAGGTTTATCAGTGAGGGATATTTATGAGTTAATTTATTAATTATTTTTTTATTAAATTTATTTTTATTAATTACTAACAATTTCATAACACAATTAAAAAAAAATCTTCGCCCTCCCTGCCGGTCAGTAAAGCCCGCTCTATTTTTTTATTATTCTGGCGCGCGCGGTCACGTGCTCTCATCAGTGACTCGGCGGATGCGTTGCTTCTGCCTGCCTGATCTCCTCCTCGACCAGCTCAAGCAACTGACAGGTCTGCATTCATTGACTTCCTGACGGATCACTGTAACTTTGTAGCTCGAGGAGCAACTTAAGGTCATTTATTATCATAAATACTCACATCAGATGCACATATATCCGTAAGTACGAC
Organism: Sinocyclocheilus anshuiensis; assembly: GCF_001515605.1. Lineage (NCBI taxonomy): Eukaryota > Metazoa > Chordata > Actinopteri > Cypriniformes > Cyprinidae > Sinocyclocheilus > Sinocyclocheilus anshuiensis. The sequence goes on from NW_015558630.1 coordinate 338,789, forward strand.
CACTTTATCGATTGTTTAAAGTCTGTGTACACAGTCATTTCTGTGTAACGTTAGCTGCATTGCTGGGCTGTTACTTTTTGAACACAAAGTTTAACGTTACAGCTTATAAAGTGCAACACGGTGGGATTTAATGTACTTAACTGTGTCTACATGCTTCATTCGAGGCAGTAATCCTCTATATTTTGTTGTTTCGCTAAATATGTTTCTTTAAGGTTGCATTTATATGATATACAGAGTCAGGCAGAGAACAGACCTTCAACTGTATGCAAATCAGCGTATAATCGTGTAAAGGAGGGCGTGGGGTTGTTTTGGTTGGGACTTGACGTGATTGTGTTTCTAACAGTGTTAAACTGGACAGATAAAAGATGTAAGTAGATGTAATATAACATATAATTTAAGCCATAACGTTATATTTTCCTTTGGACCTGGATGTTCAGTGTAAGTTACTTCCCTTTATTTAATCATCATATGTAGGGTTGGGTATCGTTTGGGGTTTTTTCGATACCGGTGCCAAATCGATACTTATTAAAAAATATAATAAATAAAAATTCCCCCCAAAAATGATGGATTGGCGGGGTTCGTGGGCGGGACTTCACCTAACAGTATACGTAGCAAGGTTTTTTTTTTGTTTGTTTGGTTATTTAGTTTTTATAATAAGGAAAAATTAAACAAGTAGAAAGAATAGGGAAAGCTAGTGTTAGAGGGTCATTTTTGAATAAAAATAAAACAATTCAATAGAACAGAAAAAGAACCGATAATCCTAGTGTTAGAAGGTCATTATTTATAACAAATAAAAATAAAATAAGTGGAAAGAATAGAGAATGCTAGTGTTAGAGGCTCTTTTTTCTTTATAAATAAAACAAGTAGAATAGAAATAGAATAGAGAGTGCAAATGTTAGAGGGTCAAGTTTTTTAATTAAAAAGATCATTTTAATTTATAAAATTAGAAGTAGCATTAGAATAGAGAGTGCTAGAGTTAGAGGGAAAATCACACACTTGGGAAAATCAACCCATGGCAACAGTTTAAAAGTAGCCCAATTCTGTGGAAAAAAACGCGGACTTGGCAACCCTGCATCCAACAAGAGCTACCGGACTCAGCTTTGACTGATCACAGGTCGAGAATAAGGAGAGATGACTGACAAGACCATGCTGGAGTATACGCTTAACAGATCCTGAGCTCATTGACAAATATCTGATCTTGTAAGATGTGCTCCCTTTACACAGAGTGTGATGCTGGGAAAAACATACATTAGGTGTGTTAAACTCTTACTTTTAAAAGGCTAATCAAAAATTCCTCAATTTCTGCGATTTTACCTCCCAGTACTGAGGGAGGTTTATCAGTGAGGGATATTTATGAGTTAATTTATTAATTATTTTTTTATTAAATTTATTTTTATTAATTACTAACAATTTCATAACACAATTAAAAAAAAATCTTCGCCCTCCCTGCCGGTCAGTAAAGCCCGCTCTATTTTTTTATTATTCTGGCGCGCGCGGTCACGTGCTCTCATCAGTGACTCGGCGGATGCGTTGCTTCTGCCTGCCTGATCTCCTCCTCGACCAGCTCAAGCAACTGACAGGTCTGCATTCATTGACTTCCTGACGGATCACTGTAACTTTGTAGCTCGAGGAGCAACTTAAGGTCATTTATTATCATAAATACTCACATCAGATGCACATATATCCGTAAGTACGACCACTTTATCGATTGTTTAAAGTCTGTGTACACAGTCATTTCTGTGTAACGTTAGCTGCATTGCTGGGCTGTTACTTTTTGAACACAAAGTTTAACGTTACAGCTTATAAAGTGCAACACGGTGGGATTTAATGTACTTAACTGTGTCTACATGCTTCATTCGAGGCAGTAATCCTCTATATTTTGTTGTTTCGCTAAATATGTTTCTTTAAGGTTGCATTTATATGATATACAGAGTCAGGCAGAGAACAGACCTTCAACTGTATGCAAATCAGCGTATAATCGTGTAAAGGAGGGCGTGGGGTTGTTTTGGTTGGGACTTGACGTGATTGTGTTTCTAACAGTGTTAAACTGGACAGATAAAAGATGTAAGTAGATGTAATATAACATATAATTTAAGCCATAACGTTATATTTTCCTTTGGACCTGGATGTTCAGTGTAAGTTACTTCCCTTTATTTAATCATCATATGTAGGGTTGGGTATCGTTTGGGGTTTTTTCGATACCGGTGCCAAATCGATACTTATTAAAAAATATAATAAATAAAAATTCCCCCCAAAAATGATGGATTGGCGGGGTTCGTGGGCGGGACTTCACCTAACAGTATACGTAGCAAGGTTTTTTTTTTGTTTGTTTGGTTATTTAGTTTTTATAATAAGGAAAAATTAAACAAGTAGAAAGAATAGGGAAAGCTAGTGTTAGAGGGTCATTTTTGAATAAAAATAAAACAATTCAATAGAACAGAAAAAGAACCGATAATCCTAGTGTTAGAAGGTCATTATTTATAACAAATAAAAATAAAATAAGTGGAAAGAATAGAGAATGCTAGTGTTAGAGGCTCTTTTTTCTTTATAAATAAAACAAGTAGAATAGAAATAGAATAGAGAGTGCAAATGTTAGAGGGTCAAGTTTTTTAATTAAAAAGATCATTTTAATTTATAAAATTAGAAGTAGCATTAGAATAGAGAGTGCTAGAGTTAGAGGGAAAATCACACACTTGGGAAAATCAACCCATGGCAACAGTTTAAAAGTAGCCCAATTCTGTGGAAAAAAACGCGGACTTGGCAACCCTGCATCCAACAAGAGCTACCGGACTCAGCTTTGACTGATCACAGGTCGAGAATAAGGAGAGATGACTGACAAGACCATGCTGGAGTATACGCTTAACAGATCCTAAGCTCATTGACAAATATCTGATCTTGTAAGATGTGCTCCCTTTACACAGAGTGTTTGATCGCGAAATCGAAAGTGAAAGTAAACAGCGCAAAGGCTCATTCAAAAATATTTAAATACATCGCATCCTGAGAGCGGCTCCCTGATGCGCCAAAATTATATGCAATATTAGAATGTTTAAAGAAGTGGACACGAAAATCGGGAGCGAAACACATGTTGCGGGAGCAGGCAGCAATGGTCAGAGATTCAGCGGGAGTGGGATTAAGAAAACAGCCGAATCCCGGACATTTTGGGCAATTAAGAAATCCCGGCCGGACGCATTTTTGTAGGTCCAAAAAGAGGACATGTCCGGGGAAAAGAGGATGTATGGGTCACCCTAATTTATAATCTATTGCTAATCGATGTATTCTTTTTAAAGTAGCA
>NW_015558630.1:342678-350026 GCF_001515605.1 Sinocyclocheilus anshuiensis
CAAAAAAACTATCAGTGCCGATTAATCGGCAAAACCGATACATCGGTCGACCTCTAGTACCGGTGCCATATTGGTACCGGGTTTCGGTACCCAACTCTAATCATATGGTATATATATATATATATATATATATATATAAAATGCATAAAAATATTATAAATAATATAAATTTTTTTAACTTGTATGTTTTGTTCATGGACACACTGCATAACCGTCAAGGCCAAACCAATGGCAGTAGGGGATTACAGTGTTCTCCAGATGTATTGTTTGTGTATTTTCATATGAAAAGGGTTATGGGAATGCCAGTGAAGGGAATGCTGTTGGAGATATGACTCATGCAGGAAAGTGGCTTGTAATCCTTTTTAGGGCGCCCTCCTGTAAAGAATAAAAAAGGGCATATTTGGCTGTGCTTTTCATTCAGTCTCTTGTTTTGAAAGAACATATGTAGCCATAAGGAATTGTGTTTCATGCCCCTTAGAAAGTTATGCAGCATTGCCAGTGTGCAGGGTTTGGCGGGAACATTGTGCTGTAAGGTGGAGTGGTTTGGTGGTTACTAATATTGGCTGGTAACCAAAAGGTGTTTGGTTCAAACCAGCTGCCAGGGGTGATTCATGAACTGTCACAGTTTGTGAGCACAGCAAGCCTGCCAAATTCACGTAATTACTACAGTTTGTTGTTACTACTATAAAAGCGTCTAGAGTTTTTATATTTATATGGGATCTCCTTCCAACAGGGTAAGATACTGTCTAGGGATGCACCGAAATAACAATTCTGGGCCAAAACCTAAAATGCTTTGTATTAATTATTTATTGTTTTATTAAATAATATAAATTAATTGTGTAAGACTTTTTCCATTCATTCCAACTTAATAATTTGAATGATACTGAATTTAAAAAACACAAGGCAATAAAATAACTACACTTTTATTGAAAGTAACACAATGTAATTGGAAAGAAAATATATTAATATTAAATAGCAATATATTATTTTTATTCAGTTTTATGCAACTGAATAAGATATAACTCTTTTTTTTTTTTCTCTCTTTTGACTAATTATCCAATTAATGCATAGTCCTACAAAGCTATGATTATCAGAGCATGTGAGCAGAGCATAGTGGGGAGCAGATCAGTGAACGAGAGGGTAGCGTCATTTTACCAGCGTTGCCCACCATGTTACAGCACAGTAGCCCTATTGCAAACAGGAGCAAGTATGCTACATATAAACGTCCTGTCGGCATGTTATTTGAGCGGACTTTGCTTAACAGTATATTTAAAATAACTATTTTAATATAAATTAAAGTGTCATTTATTCCTGTGATGGTAAAGCTGAATTTTCAGCAGCCAGTCTTCAGTTATCAATTAATCCTTCAGAAATCAATATGCTCATTTAGTGCTCTAGTGCTTTTTAAATTATCATCAATGTTGAAAACAGTTGTGCTACTTAATATTTTTATGAAAACCGTGGTAATTTTTTCCATGAATATTTGATAGGAAGTTAAAAAAAACATAATTAATTTGAAACAGAAAACTTTTGTAAGATTATAAATGTCTTTGCTGTCAATTTAAAACAATTTAATAAAAGTAAATCTTACCAACCCCAAACTTTTGAATGGTAGTATATATAAATAGGAGAAATCGTTATGCTAGTCATCACTTTTTTGTTGGGTTCAACACAGTGCTCAAAATAGCAGCTGTAGGAATGGAAAGTCCCACCTTTTAGTTAAAAGAGGCAATCACCTGTTTGTTTACTCCAGAACATACATGTGCATTAGCTGGCCAACCTGGCTGAAAATGACTTATGTTTGGCAGATTTAGAGCTAAAGAAACACAATTTATTATACCATTGTTATTCAAGCTATATTTCAGATTTGAAATGTTATAGAAACATAATTTTGACCAGATTTCGATTTTTCACCATTCAAGTAGACAGAGCTGCACTTGCATGACTGTAAATAGTTGGCCAAGGGTGATACCAGTGAACAGACTTGCCTTAAAGGTACTTTGGATTTGCCAGTTGAGCTCCAGAGACACTTTGGATAAAAGAATCTGCTTTAAGTGTATAAGAGGAATGTGTGGTAAAGGCTTGTCTTTTCTAAATTCACAGCTGTTTTGGAATTTAGCAAATGTGGTCCCTATGTTTTTGCATTAGGTCAGCCTTAACCTAATGACCCAGCAAGAGCAGGATGAGTTCAGGGAAAGTTTGGCGGAAGCCCTGTCCTGGATGCAGGCCGTCCAGGAGAAACTTAAACAAAATGATAACACCCAAGGACCCAGATCAGCGCTGGAGGTCAGACTCCGAGAGACAGAGGTGAGACCTTCCCTGACCTTTGACCTATTGAGGGTGTAGTGGTACTGAAATAGAACCATCTTAGTTTCTCAAATGCATCTCATATTTGCTAAAAAATCATAAGAGTTTCATAAGAGACGCTGTAAAAAAATTCTGTAGTTTTTACAAAATAATTTTGGCAGCTGTTACTGTATAAAACTAATTTACAAACAAGAAAATTGGAATGTAAACCAGTAAAATCAACAAATCACATTGCCACTAAAATCTGTTTTGTACCTTTAACATATACTGACAAGTGACAACCACCATAATAATGCAGGTGGTAAAAGAGAAAGCCACATAAAGAATCAAATTTCATCACAAGTAGCTTTTTCACAAGCTGAGGTATACTAATATACAGAAGGTGCACAGAGTCATTCATGCAAATACAAAACACCATTATGGTAACACACGACTCCTAAATAATGCAATAAACATTCATTAAACAACAGAAAATGTAACAAAACCCTAATGTACTGATAACTAAAACTATTAAGAAATGTGATTATTTAAACAAAATACTTTCAAATGTGGAATGTCACGCAGGGAATTCTGGGAATATCAGTTTACAGTTAAGACTGTAAATTATACATTGATTTGTTATTTTTTACTTCTAAAAACTGTACAATTAACCGCATTTTACAGTTTTTCTTTGTATATAGTACGTGAACTTACTGTTATTAACAGGTTTTTTTTCTGTAGCATTTTTACAATATTTTACAGTTAAAATTACACTTGTTTTTTTTTTTGTTTTTTTTTACAGTGGATATCTCATCAATTTAAAGTAGGGCTGTGCAAAAAATCAAATGCGATTTTCATGCTCATCTCGTCAGTAAAGCCGGTTCTGTGATTAGTAGTAAATCTCCAGCACATGCTTTCAGATGGAGCGGCATTTACTACACAGAGCCGTAATTCACTGACAAACCACGCAAAATCGCAGGCGATTCATTGCACAGCCCTAATTTAAAGTCTTAATTTAAATTTTCCATTAAGCAAGATTTTTTTCTATGTTGTAAAGAAAATTCATAGCTCAGAGCCCGAAGGCCATGTGAAGATGGACAGGGTGTTGGTGGCTTCTGAAGCTCTGCTTCGAAATGGAGATGAAGAGATGAAGAATCAGACTCTTTCGAAACTCAAAGATATAAAAGCACTCTGGGAGGAGACGTTAACCTACATCATTCATTGTCACAGGTACAGGCTTTGTCCATACGTATAAAGTTGTATTACTATATTAAAAGCATTTGCGTATAATGACATTTGCGTTATCACTGTAGCGCTATATTACTACAACCATTGCGGGGAATTGACAATAATTTTGGATCATTTACCTTTGTCTGTCTGTCTATCTATCTATCTATCTATCTATGAAAATCTTTGCCTAGGACAGTTATATTTTATTTATATTAATTGATTAAGCCATCATTATACAAAAATATTTGACCACAAAATGCAATGATTGACCAATCAGAATCAGACCGAACCATGGAAATGCTTTGTATTCTTATATCTGAAAATTTATTTATTTATTTGATTATTTTCGTGCCCCTCTGACAGTCGTATCGAGTGGGTGTGGCTGCACTGGAGTGAATACTTGAAGGCCCATGAGGAGTTTGGGATGTGGATAGAGAAGATGCACAGGGCTCTGGAGCCCCTGCTTGAGATGCAGCTGGGTCTCAAAGAGAAGCTGTGGCAGGTGGATCATCTGCGGGTCCTTCACAGTGACATTCAATCCCAGGCTCAGTTTCTGAAGAGGCTCCTGGATGAGGCTGCAGCCCTGTTCAACCGCACTGAAGATCCTAGTGTAGATGAGAAGGCTCAGCAGGGTCTTAAAGATGCTTACAACCACATTCAAGAACAAGCACAGGTAAAACTTGAGTTTTCTTTTCTTATCATTGACAACCACACAGCCAGAATAAATGTGTGTGTTGAGTCATTTCAGAATGCTTTAGTTTTGAGGGTATTAAGGTAATGCCTTTGTTCTACACTAAAATGCTGAATTTAAAGAATTTGAAAACCTTTCAAGCTGTATTGTATTGTTAATGTTTTATAAGGTTGTTCAGCATGTTAAATAAGTCAAAACAGTCTTTTAATCTTCTATCTTCTCATTTTTTTTGCACTTACTCATGAAAGTCATTCAAAAAAATCTAGTCTCAATAGGTTACCGTTGTTCTTCAGTTCTCCGCTGCTGTCACTGACAGGTTGTAGCTTGTGTTACTCTTTCATAGTTATTATGAAAGAATGAACTATTAGGGGCCTCTAGATATTAGTGAAAATTACACTACCTTTCAAAAGTTTTGGGTAAGCAAAAATTTTCTATTGTTTTTTGAAAGTCTCTTATGCATTTATTTGATAAAAAATACAGTAAAACAATTATATAGTGAAATATTATTACAATTTAAAATAACCGTTTGCTATTTTAATACTAAACATCATTTATTTGAAATAGAAACGTTGTAACATTGTTTTACTGTCACTTGTCCAATTTAATGCATCCTTGCTGAATGGTAGTGTATAATTTGTTATTTAACCTATATTATTATTCTTAATGCATAATTAATTTATTGCTGTTATCTGCAGAATGAATTAAGATCATCAAATTGAAAATAGTACTATGTCAGAGATATGACCTTTTTTTTATTTTTATTTTTTATAAATGCATGCAGGAAAGATTAACATTGGCACAAAAAATAGCAGAGGAGCACCAGCAGTACCAAAGTTGCATTGATAAGTTTCAAAGCCGGCTGATGTCTAAAACAGAAGAAGTCAGCCGTTTCAGCGACATGGAGGATACGACACAAAATAGGCTGAAAGCCCTGCAGGTACAATGACCTACTTATTTGGGGGAGGGGAGGTCAGAGTGGTCAACTGGGAAAATTTTTGGAAGTCAAACTGTGGAGAAGTCATTCCAGCAAGTTTAGCACTTGCTAATTTGCGGCCTCATTTTCACTTCACTAGTATATTAAAGGGTTCATAAAAAAAATCTGATTACTATGTCTAGTATTATGTAAACGTGATGTAACTTGCAGAACCTCAGTTAATTAAAACATGTATTGCAACTTCAGATGTAAAAATTACTCAGTCTAAAATGTTTTGTGATGTCATGATTGTTAGTAAATATTAATAATGATGAGTAAACACCAATTCGGTGTAAAGTACCTGGCAAGGTAATAAAGTAGGATAAATACCTTATATTAATACTTATATACTAACATAATACTATATATATATTGTACTGCAATATACTCCAGTTTGTGTTTAATACCGCAACCCTCTACAATGCGAGTAAATCACTCGCATATGCGACTAAATGTCCATGCTAGGCGACAAAGTAATGTCTATCGTTAGCCATTGGCTAATAAATTGTTAGATTTCATTCACCAGTTTTTGAGGTAGAGGCTACCTATAAGTTTAACACTTGCCTTCACTCATTTTGAACACTGCACCCTTGAGAGTTTCACTTTCTATCTTTAAAGCTCAATATTTAAATTCTTCTCAATGGATGCGCAGTGTGTTTGACGCATCATAAACTCTAGTGTGAAGGCACACGACTATCTGTTGCTTAGCTGAGAGCGCTCAGTGTTTCTCTCATACATGCAAAGAGAGGGACAGCAAAACAGTCTTACTTACCACATAGAATTGATGCGCTACAGGTGAATTATATTCTTTGTTGTATTTTCTGTCAAAACAGAACAGTTCATTTGGAATGGACTACTTGCACAACTACTTTCACGTTCTACTTAGTACAGCTCGGGAGTTTCCGGTCAGCGTTTAGCGCACTTACATACAGACAGTTTCTCATGAGAAAGCAGATTATTACTAAGTTTTAGGACTGGCAATTTTTTTAAAACAATGAATATATTCTCTGCGTTAACATGAATTATCTTCAACCTGCTGAAATGTTCCTATAAATATAGTTCCCTTCCAAATGTGCCTTTTGAATAATAAATACATTTCCCCACTAACCTGCCTAGTCCAGCGCTTGTCTTCTCATTAACAATATTTTTCTCTTACTGATCATATTTCATACCTGTTGAATTTACAGTTTTAAATGAATTTGACTGATAAACACACTTACGAAACCATGGTTTTACTATAGTAAAAGTGTAGTAACCTTTTTTTTTTTGTGGATTACCATTTGTATAACCACAATTTTACTACAAATACCATGGTTAAACTATGGTTAGTGTGGTAAAACCCGGGTTAATTTGTGGTTACTATGGTTTAATTACAATTGCAAATTTTATTTGTAGTAAAACAATGGCTAATTTTCATAAGAGCAGTATTGCTTTTGTGCGTTGGTGCTCTTATTCCAATGGCTGAATGAATGTGCGGTAACATTTAATTAATTTTAAACAGTAACGCATTGACAGTGCGACTACTTTGACTATTCATATTTTGGCATTACATACAGTGAAATGATTGTGAATTAAAAATGACACAGAATAGTGACTAACATATATACAGATAAATAAAGGTTCGTTCTGATTGTATTCATCCGATCTTACACACACTGCAGCGTAGCTATTAGTAGGGTTGGGCGATATGGGCAAAAATTAATATCTCTGTATTTTTTTAGCCGATTTGCGATATACGGTATATATCTCTGTATTTTCGATTTGTATTTTTTTATTTTAAAAAATCTTCTCCAATGATCAAGATATGGACATGTCTACAAGTGAACATGACTACATTTCAGAGTCCAAACCAAACATGCCAAGTATATGTACATGTATGTATATATATATATATATATAAATATATGTATATATCACTTACCGTGCAATGTTGTCCAACAAAACAATACATATTAAAGGCTATGAACACGCTTCTTGAAAGTACTTGAATTTCAGACATATGGATTCAAGGCCTGGAAAATACATTCTTATTGTCTTATTGTATATATTGCATCAACGAAAAGTTCCAAATATAGTAACAGCTGAGCCGCTGCGCATCTCTAAAAGCAAACACAGTCGAGTTTCATTCATGAATGAAAGTGCGTTTTTGAACGAATCTAGTGAGTCGG
>NW_015558630.1:350358-355755 GCF_001515605.1 Sinocyclocheilus anshuiensis
GAACAAAAGCACAGAGTTGTGTTAGGCTATTTTGATTACCCCATTACAGTCACTTTACAGTCAGTGCTATCATAAAAATAGACTTGTAGGTTTAAAATTCTACATGTAACATTTATTGTCCAACTACAAATATTTCAGCAAAATGTATATTTTAGTCAGAATTATTGTGCTCTTATTTAATTGAGCTCTGTCTGTTAATTGCGCGCATGTGTGCGGCGGCACTTGTTCACTGAAGTCTGTGAAGTTTAGCGGAGAATCCCAAAGCAGAAGGCTCATGCACTTCTGTTCTGACAAAAAAATTGAAATATTTCTATGGCTTTCTAACATTTACAGACGGAGAATATACCTGTGAAATGTAAGTTATGCATTCAGGAAGACAGCACATCTCAAAAACATTAAACAGCGCGAGTAGCCTATGTCTCTGTCAGCGGCACACACAGCCTTTCTGTCAGAGCATATGACGGGCCGAGCCGCTCAAACTAATATGCGAAAGAAAATTATAAACTGTCTTACCAGTTTTTAAAGGCCTCAATATGAAGCTTGTCACATGTTTAGACCAAATTGGATTATGCACTTTCTCCGCAGCAGCTCAGTCTGTGTCCTCAGCTATATTTTCAGATGCGCTTGTATCAAACTACTGTATATCGATATAAACGGTATTGCCTCATATCGAATTGCTTATAACGAAAATATCTATATATCGTACAAACTCGATATACCGCTCAGCCCTAGCTATTAGTTAAGAGCACTGACACCCTGTGGTGAAACAATCACGTATGTTTACCAGCCACTGCTTTCTAAGATCGGCTTATGTTAGATTAAAATTTCACATTCCGTTAAGTTTGGAAAATTCTGCACACAGTAATCATCAGAATATCTCTTCTCCTGTCTCTGAAAATATCTGATTTTTGAAATCATCCCGCAGTCTCTCATTTTAATAGCCGCTTAAAGTCAGTGATTACAGCACATTGAAAATATACATAACCGGAAAGAACTGAGCTGTATTATTTCAAAATAATAAATACAGCACGGAATAATACAGCACGGAAGTGTGTCACGAGGCTCATTGCAAGTAGTCTATTATTTAGCCTTTAAGAACAAGCAGTAGCTAATTTCGCTTCCTTTGGTAGTAGGCGGAACTCAGAGCTGATCCTCCCTATACGCAAAGTACGCAAGCTGCGTAGAGCCTCCCAAACACCAGGGGGCCCCCTTGCTCTCAAAGATTATTTAATTTTAGTGTGTATGTAGAGGGTTGAATGGTCTCATCAGAATTAATAAAACTATGATCTGACAACTCCACTCTGAGATGTTCACATCCTTGGACTCATTTTTGTTTCCATAGCAATGCTTAACACGCTAAAAAGGTTCCATGACTTTGTTGTTGACAGGAAGGTACTGTATCACTTTTTCTTCATCTATTAATTAATCTATCATTCCATATTAAAGAAGAATAAAATCAGCTGTAATAAAATTTGTCAAGCTATCCTCTCTGATTGTCTCTATCCTATGCATTTTTTTACCACAGTCGTGTTTAACTTGAACACTGGGGGATTAAGGAATTTATTTTTCTGTAAAACTGCTTTGAAACAATGTGTAATTTGAAAATTGCTATACAGATAAACTTGACGTGACTTTCACTGTTGATTATGCGGCCATTTTGCATGTATTTTTATATGACAATGGTCAGAGTTTGACAAAGACGTGAACAGTTGCAATTGATGGCGCCGCATATGGCTGCCTCGGTGTGGAGCTCTTCCATTTTTTTGCTGTTTTTGTTTGTTCTGTGTTTGGTCATTCTTTTACTATCAGTTTTACCAGACACGAACTACTGGACATAAGGCAACACACACCAGACAAAATTTTTCCGGTTTTTGATTATTCAGACACTTTGTTGGATGTTCTACTCTGAGGGGCAGTGGTCCTATTCAAATGCGCACTCAGACGGAAACGAGGGAAGCATGTTGGCGCGCTGGTTAAGCTCCGTGAATGCGACTTCTGAACAGCGCTTCCTAGTATCCGTCTAGCGAATCTCCAATCCCTTCCTAACAAAACGGATGAACTACTTCTCCTCAAACAAGGACTTTTCAAAATCTACTGCATTGTGCTTCACTGAAACCTGGCTAAGTGAAGCTATTCCAGATAACACGTTACATCTGCCGGGCTTCCAGCTGTTCAGCAACGGTACCCAGACTCTTTTAATCATTCTTGGGGATTTTAATAATGCAAATCTCTCCTGTGAACTGCCAAAATACAGACAGCATGTTACATGTCCTACCAGAGACAGTAATATATTGGACTACTGCTACACCAAAATAAAGGATGCATATCACTCTGTCCCACGGCAGCTTTGGGGCTCTCTGATCACCGTCTAGTTCATCTTATACCTACAGGCAGAAACTGAAATCAGCTAAACCTGTAATAAGGACTGTAAAAAGATGGACTAATGATCTAACTAATGTCATATATCAATTTCTGTGAGGACATTCTTATCATTCAATAATGATAAACCATGGTTTACTGGGAAACTTTGTCACGCCAAAGAGGATGCTTACAGAAGTGGGGATAAAATCTCGTATAACCAGGCCAGGAACAGACTAACAAAAGATATGAGAGTGGCAAAAAAAAGCTGCTCTGAAAAGCTGAAAAAACAGTTTTCAGCCAACGACCCGGCGACAGTCTGAACAGGCCTGAGGAACATCACCAAGTACAAGACACCACCCTTTAGTCTGTGGAGAATCAAGAACTGGCTGACGATCTGAATGTCTTTTACTGCCAATTCGAAAAGCCCAGTCTCACACTCCACACCCGCTCTGATCTGCACTTCACACATCCACCTACCCCCCCTGCAACCCCTCTCCCTCCCTCTTCCTACCATTCAACCTGCGCTTAAGGTATGTGTAGAGGATGTGAACCGGGTCTTCAGAAAACAGAAGACTAGAAAAGCTTCAGGCCCAGACGGTGTTTCACCTGCCTGTCTAAAAGTCTGTGCTGACCAACTGGCCCCCATTTTCACACAGATCTTCAACAGATCTCTGGAGAAGTGTGAAGTTCCCTGCTGCTTTAAATGCCCCACTATCATTCCGGTCCCCCCAAAAAACAAAATCACTGGACTTAATGATTACAGACCTGTCGCTCTCACGTCTGTGGTCATGAAGTTTGAGAGACTGGTCTTGGCCTACCTGAAGAACATCACTGGACCCTTGCTGGATCCTCTTCAGTTTGTGTACAGAGCAAACAGGTCTGGGACATGTCAACATGGGACTGCATTACATCCTGCAACACCTCGACAGACCTGGGAATTATGCAAGGATCTTATTTGTTCGGCCTTCAATACGATCATGCCTGATCCTCTCTCAGCTAAAACTGACCCAGCTCTCCATGCCCACCTCCATCTGTCAGTGGATCACCAGCTTCCTGACAGACAGGCAGCAACTAGTGAGGCTGGGGAAACTCATATCCAGGACCCTCACTATCAGCACTGGTGCCCCTCAGGGATGTGTGCTCTCCCCACTGCTCTTCTCCCTGTATACAAATGACTGCACCTCTAAAAACCCCTCTGTCAAGCTCAGTCATCGGCCTCATCCAGGGCGGTGAGAAGTCTGCTTACAGACAAGGCTGTCTGGTGCAGCCTTAAAGGGTTAGTTCACCCAAAAATGACAATTCTGTCATTAATTACTCACCCTCGTGTTGTTCCAAATAGGCTTGTCGCGATGTTTAAATAACCGTCTAATCGCGATTATTTGATCTAACCGCGGTTGTTTCAGACAACCGCGATTATTGTGCTTTACGACACAAGGGGGAGTCATACACCAAAAGAAACAGAAGAGCACCAGTTTGCTTTTCATGCACTGTATAGCCTATACAGGGCTCCAGACTCATTCTTCCCACTGGTCGCTCTTTTGCAGCTAACTTTCTCAGACCCGTTCTTTATCATCAGTAGTATTATTTGTGATTAGAATTTTGTAAATGGGAGTTTCTCTTTTGCTGTGTTAAGCCACGGGCTTCGGATGCTTTCACTTTCGAATTCGCGATCTTGTTGTCACTGTTTTGCTTACGTACATCTACGCACCTTTCATTTTTTTAAGACTAAAACAAAAGATGGATTCATTGTTATTCTTAATTAAAAAGCACAACAACAATAAATCAGTAAGATACAATGACAAATTAGCTTACAAAACGTTTATTAACAAAAACGAATAAGATGAGGCGTGGCACACACCACATGCTGTATTATATAGCCTACCGACTATTAAATTACAGAACGTTTAGCAAACACTGAGGAATCAAATAAATAAATAAATAAAAGAGAGCCTCCATAGCGTAATGTGAGGTAAACAGCAAAGATACGTTTTTCAAAAATGAAAAACAAAGAGAAAAGTAAAACTAATGGTGACAGTGCTTTTATGTTTTTTCCCCCCACAAGAATACCAGCATGTTCACCTTCTCTGGTTTAAGAAGCGGTCTTTTACTTGACTTTCGCTTGAAAACCATCCATCGTTTCCTCAATATGCGCGTAATCTTCGCGCTCGTGCTGATGCGGCGAGTATACTCTCTAAGCGCTGTTTCGTAATGCTTTTAGTTTCGTTTGATGTTTCTCATATGCAACAGAAATTGCAGCGCTTATGAGTTGACCAAAGCGGTGACCAACGCACACAAAATTTTGTCGCACAGGCAGAAAAAATGGTCGCAGTCTGGAGCCCTGCTATATCATCTGAAGCCATTCCATATCTTAATGTGAGGGACAGAATTCAGGTTTACAGAAACTTGTGTTCCTTCTGCTGCAGCTGTCAGTCGTTCTCCGCTCAGCATTCAAACAGCACGTCACGTTCGGTGATGACAGTCAGCACAGTAAAACTCTCTCTCCAAGATGATATATTCCCATTATAATACTTTAAATTAAGGAAGGAAGGAATTATCACAAACAGAAAGATTATTAGAAGCCTTTCTTTTTCTCATGATTTCTATCTTATATTCATTAATGTATTTTGTAAGAATACAAATAGTTAACAGAATAAACTGTTTAAATTGTATAATGTGCACCAAAGATTTTTTTTTTCAAGATATTATTTTTGCTGATAAATTATACAGTCAGCTAGTTTAATTTCATAGCTTATTTTTATTCAGATGTAGTTTTTCTCTGTAATGAGGAAGTGAGTATTTAGTGGATTGCGTTTAACAAAGGGTTTAAAAGAGTGACCATTAGTTCCACAAACACAGTATTGATATTCTGTAGTGCTGTAGAAAAAAAATAGCACTGGTGTTGGATCGGTATTGGCCAATTCTTAGAATTTGGAATACTCTATAATCTTACACTGCAAAATAATAACTCAAAAAGATTAAAAGATAACATCATAATTATTTACTGAACCCTTAAATTAATCACAATTATATAATGAA
>NW_015558630.1:355828-372193 GCF_001515605.1 Sinocyclocheilus anshuiensis
GACAAAGTAGTCCGTGTGACATCAGTGGTTCAACTGTAAAGTTACGAAGCTACGAGAATACTTTTTTGTGCAAAGAAAACAAAAATAACGACTTTATTCCACATTTTCGTCTCCACTTTGGACGTGCGTTCACGACATTACCATGACGCGAGCGTGTCGTAGCTTCGTAACTTTACAGTTGAACCATTGATGTCACACGGACTACTTTGTCAATCATCTTGGTACTTTTCTGGACCTTGAACGTGGTAGTTACCTTGCTGTCTATGGGAGGGTCAGAGAGCCCTCATATTTCATCAAAAATATCTTAAATTGTGTTCCGAAGATGAACGAAGGTCTTACAGGTTTGGAACAACACAAGGGTGAGTAATTACTGACAGAATTTTCATTTTT
Organism: Sinocyclocheilus anshuiensis; assembly: GCF_001515605.1. NCBI lineage: Eukaryota > Metazoa > Chordata > Actinopteri > Cypriniformes > Cyprinidae > Sinocyclocheilus > Sinocyclocheilus anshuiensis. The sequence goes on from NW_015558630.1 coordinate 356,219, forward strand.
GGGTGAACTAACCCTTTAACAACCTGGAGCTCAACATGCTCAAAACAGCGTTATTAATTATGGGTGCCCTTCTGCCTAACCTCCAAGAACTTTAAACCTCCAGAGTGAGGAAAAGGGCTGGTAAAAGCACTCTGGACCCCTCACACCCAGCACACTTCCTCTTTGAACTGTTGCCCTCTGGCTGGCACTACAGCGCACTGAGCACCAAAATAGCCAGACACAAGAACAGCTTTTTCCCCCAGGCCATGTTCTACCTGAACAATACATTACACATCTCAGGACTGTACAACAGTAAATAACTTAACAAAATTTTTCGTCTATAAATAGCACATATGCACATTCACAATTCTGTCTATTGATATTTTCTTTTTCTCTATATTTTATTACCATATTATATTTTTTATTTATTATATTCTCTTTATTATTAGTGTTTTATTTCACATTATTACCTTAAATTATATGTATGTCTGCACTATGTCTGTACTTTCTGTACTGCTCCTGATATTTTTTATTTTATTTCAGCTTCATTTCAATTTTAATAGATTTAGTTTTAGCTTTAGTTAACAAATACAACACTAACTGTATATGAAGTTATAGTAATCATTGTATATTCTACTTGCAGTAATTCTTAAACACTGGTCTGTGTACACATACAGACGGACGTCTTTGGCCATTGCATTACGTTCCACCTCTCTTTCCATGTTTAGAAAGCCTTGTTGCAAATATATTATAAAGAATATGTGAAATGAATGGTAAATAATTCATTATTTTCTACCCATCCAACCTCTATCAGGAACTGGATGCTAGTATAGCCAAAGAAGAATGCACTCTCCAGCACATTGAAAATTTGTCTGAAGCTGTGAAGGCCAACACGTCTCCAGCAGGTGCAGAGAAGATCACAAAAGAGATGGAGGAGTTGAGGCAGGCCTGGCAGAGGTTACGCCAAGTGCTGCTGGAGATTCAAGAAGAGCTCCAGAGCTCACTGGACTCTGAAAGTGAGTATTCAAACCGTTGTAAGGAGCTGTGGGTGGACCTGGAGCAGCTTCGTACCTTGGTCCAGAACCTCAGCAGTGATCTGGAAAGCAGGGATGGAGAGAGAACTAAGGAACACATGGTAGCTCAATGGAAGACGCACACGGTTAGCACTCTGTTCATCTCTCTCACCACTCCCAAATAGTCTTCTGATGTCTTCTTGTAGGATACAGATGGAGACTCTGCATGTTTTTGTGACAGCACATGATAACTACAGTGATTTAGAGAATGCCTTAGGTAAATTCCTGTTTGGGGTGAGACAGTAATTTGAGCCGTAGTAAAACTAATTCTACAAGTTGTTTTTGGAACAGTAGAATGTGGCATACCTCCTACATGTGAGACACACAAGGGCAAATTCACTATACAGTTTTAACACTTTGTGTGCTTTATTTCAGTGCAAACGACCTGCGCCTTATTCATTAACTGCAGTACACATTGGTATAGGGCTTCATTATACGCTATTAGCTTTTTTTCTATCTAAATTTGAGCAATTAGATGTTGAGATGCTTTAGTAGTGTCTTTGATATAAACGTCATTAGCAAAAACGGCGTCAAAGGTTGTATGTTCACACATTCACGTGTGTGTGTGTGTTTGTGCATTTTTATTTCAATCCATCAAAGTATTCAATTAGACCAAGTTTGCTGTAAGCAGTGGGGAAAACCAACAAGGATGAAAATCTTTTTTAGATCAATGAAAGCTGTCTGGGCCCCCTGTGGAGAAATTCTGCATTTATGCCCTGCTTGAATGAGCTGCCTTCAAACGCACTGTGTGTACTCATTTCATTAATTAGTTCTCTACGTCCACATTTCAGGGTGTGCGCAATAAGCTCATTGCAGAGGAGCCTAGGGTGGAACAGCTGAAATCCCGGTTGAAAGAGCTATTCCGATTCCCACAAGATTCCAAAAGCCTGTCTGATGAGATGCTAGCAGTGGTGAAAGAGTACCAGAGGTGAGCAGTAGTGTTGCTTTCGTCAACGAAAATTATGACTAAATATCGTCGTCAACGAACCTTTATCACGTGACGCAACGTAAATGCTGGTCATGTGACGATGACTATAATTAAATGTATAATGCAATATTGTTGACGAATAAAAACGAGACTAAATGTGGTTTACAAAATAAAAAATATGCTAAAATGTATTTCTTAATTTTCGTTGACCAAAACGAGACGAAACTAAATGTTATAACGTTATTTCGTCTCGTTTAGTCGCGTTATTATTATTATGTTGCAGTATTTCTGTTTCCTGTGTCTCACTTCAGGGGCTGCATCAGGTTGCACTGCGCAGACGCAGGTGACGTCACTTCCTCAAACCCCACTCGCGGCATTATTTAGAACAGTATTTCCCAACCGGGGTGCCGTGTAAAAAATCCTTTTTTAATATTTTTAAATTGCTAAAATGTTTACTTTCACGTGGTGTGACGCTCTGCGTATTATCCACTCTATGCGTATGTGCTCCGCTCAGTCGCTCACGGCTCATGTGAGTGCTCCACTTATATACCGTTCATGCTCATCGGAACAGCAAAGTCCACTCAAAAATCAAGCTGACAGGAAACATCGATGTAGTACAGTATTGTCAGCAACCACACACATGCAAAGAGCCTCTGGCAAAGGAGGAACGAGGCGAGGAGAAATACTTTGATGGATATTTTATTAATCATTAGCTATTGATAATGACGTTGGTAAACATTCTGTCATGCAGACATAATGGGAGGCTCGTCATGTAGGTTTCCGTCCTCATTGTGTTACTGTCAGTGTGATGTCACTTACACAAGTCTAGTCAGCCGTAAACAACGTGTATCCTAAAAGAGTGCCAATGTAAGCACTTCAAACAATTAGTGCATTATACACAGGGTTTACTGTATTTATTTATTCATTTGTTTTGTGGCAGCCATCTGTTGAAAGCTCTGTAAGCTCATACTGTATAGGACTACTAAGTAGAGTTGTTTTGTGTTTCCTGTTGCAGTGTGAAAGGCAGATCTTTCAGGCTGTCCTCTGAGAGCGAGATGGCTCTTCGGCAGATACTGCAGGATCCTCTGTATGGCTTCAGCCAGTGGAGTCAGGTGGTTTCTCAGGTCCTGGAGGCCTCCGCTGAGTTGACAGATTTCTCCCAAATCGCTCTGCTCACGCAGCATATTGAGGTAAATTATATACACCTACAAGTAGCTTTCAACAAAAGGTTTTTTTCTTGTGCAAAGAGGTGGAGTAAAAAAATTGTCCCTCTAGATACACTACAATTCAAAAGTTTGGGTTAGTAAGATTTTTTATGGCTCATATGGTAATAATTTTATTTGTGTTGGTCTTAAATTTTATTTAAAAATGTAAAAAAGTCTGCAGATACCCTGAATTAAATGCTAATCATTTTAACTTTTTATTCATCAAAGAATCCTGGAGAGAAAAAAAAACATGTCATGGTTTTCACAAAAATATTGAGCAGCACAATGGTTTTCAACTTTGATAATAATATGTGCACTAAATCAGCAACTTAGAATGATTTCTGAAGGATCACGTGATACTGAAGACTGAGGTAATGGCTGCTGAAAATTCAGCTTTGCCATCACAAGAATAAATTGCATTTTAAAATAGAAAAATAGAAAACTCTCATGTTAAATTGTAATAATATTTCACAAGATTACTGCTTTTACTGTATTTTGATCAAATAAATGCAGCTTTGATGAGCATAACAGACTTCTTTCAAAAACATCAAAAAATTACAAAACTTTGAACAGTAGTGTGTAAATAATGTGATGCATCATGCATCACATTATTTAGTAAAGAACTGTATGTGAATCAAATCATTCAGAACAAATATTAACAAACAAATATTTAACAGGACTTTTTTTTCTGCTAGTATGGCCCCTTCCAAAAATTGTCAAATAAACAAATTTAATTAAAAATAAATTAAGATTTATTTTTATTTTTTATAAGATTATTTGCAATAATAGCTGGAATCTGTATATAGTTATGTAACTCGATAGATTTAAATTCATAAACATACTTGCTGTAAAATGAGGGCTTACGGCGCAAAACGATTTCTAATTTATTTCAAATTTTTTAGCCCATTCTAAGTAGGGGTGGAAACGGTTCAACTTTCTCACGGTTCGGCTTGTATCACGGTTTTAGAGTCACGGTTTCGGTACGGTTCGGTATGTGCTATGTTTAGGGAAAAACTATACTGTCAAATAAAAATAAAGAAAATAAGAATAATCTATCTAACTGCAAGCAACAGCACAAATACATACAAAAGAGTAAAGATACAAATAAAATAAACAGTGATTTCAGGTTTTTTTAGGTAGGTCTAAAATTATTTTTTAGGTACAGGAATTGAATAAAGTATTGAAATGTAAAACAGCATTGCATATTTGACTGTATAAATTAAAGATTAATCTTTATTAAAGTTACAAAAGCTATTCAATCAAGAGCAGTGAGTGATTTCTTTGTTGTTGCTGTTTGATTAACATTAAGAAAGTGCTGTCACTTTAAGACACTGTAAGTACGTTCAGCCGGCTATGTCTGCTATAGGATGCTTACCAAGACGGGCATTTTGACATAATTTTTGTGTGAATTTGTCCATTTAAACACAATACTTCAGAGAGAGCTTAATATTGACACGGGTTTGCGCGCTTCGGATGAGCGCACGCACAAATCTTCTCACTGCGCGCGCGAGCTTGCGTCCTCTGGCTCTTAAAAGTTTAAACTGGCAAAGCTTACATGAGTTTGTACATGAGTTACACTCTGAATGTTGTGATATTTTCCCGTTCAGCATTTTTGACACCTGATTTACACTTTGTTTTGAGAAAATAAAGATTATAGATCTAGTTTATGCTACAATCTGTTGTGGATATGATCATATTGTTTTTAAGCATTTGCAGTTCTTTTTGCCTTAATTCTGTGTTAGTGCTTTGTTCTCTTTGTAGTTATTGAGTGTGCTCTTTCTTCTTTTGTTTTCTTCTTTGTAGAAGTTACTTAAAAACAGTGTGCAGCTCCAGGAGCGCTTGAGTTTGCTCCAGGTGAAGAGTGATCTGCTCAGCTCAGTTTTTGGCCAAGAAAAAGCTGATGATCTGTTGCAAGAGCTCAGAGGGGATGTGAGGAAGAGAGAGTTACTCCACAGCAATCTCCTAGAGTGCAAGAACCACCTGCAGGTACCCCGCCAGCAACAGCTTAAAATTTTACTGCTGTATGTACGGACTGTAAATGCCTGAGCTACATCAATTCTCTTTACCTCGCCATTAGCCATAACATGCATAGTCTCGCATAACAGAAAATGTGGTCAACGATAAAGGGGTCATATGATTTTTCCTTTCTTTTTGGAGTGTTACAAGCTCTTGGTGCATAAAGAAGATCTGTAAAGTTGCAAAGACTAAAGTCTCAAATCCAAAGAGATATTCTTTATTAAATAATGTTCTTTTTAGCAACATCATATGACCCCTTTAATGCATATCATGTCCGGCAGAAAAAAAAGAAGCCCTGTTTATTTGTCTAAATGTATGCAATGAAAAAAATAGTATTTTTTATTTTTTTTTTAAGTTACTTTATTCTTCATTAAATACCAATCCTTTAGGTGTTGTTTTAAATCAATAAGACTTTTTTTTTTCATTCAATTATTATTCAGTAGCTTCTATATCACTTTCTCATAAATAGTTTGTTAAATGTTTTATTGTTTTTATTTTATTTTCAGATTATCTTGATATAAATGTATTCTTGTATCACCCACTGATATCTTTTTATTTTATTTTCAGATCATCATGATATAAATGTTTTCTTATATCACCCACCTGATAAATTTTGTTTTATTTTTTATTTTATTTTCAGATTGTCATGATATAAATATATTCTTATATTGTCCACTGATAGATTAGTTTATTTTATTTTTGTTTTATATTTTAGTTTCAGATTCTCATGATATAATGTATACTTATATCACCCACTGATAGATTATTTTATTTTATTTTCAGATAACCATGATATAAATATGTTCTTATATTGCCCACTAATAGAAATCTGTTCTGTCTGGCATTAGTAATAAAAATTAAAAATAGCGCTTTACAGTATTTCAAAAGGGATTCTGATCCCTGTCTTAAACTTTATACATATTGTCTAAACATCCCAAACCATGTGGTATCCTATGAATGCCCTTAGGGTTTGATATCAAAGACAAAGGACTTTTCTGACGCCTATGACTCCATACACAAAAAACTGACCTCCATAAAGGAGAGGTTCATCATGACGGATGGACTTCAACCTGATATTCTTACCAAGAAGACCCAGGCCGACCAACTCAGGGTGAGCAGCAGAGAATATAGCTGTTTCCGACTTCAAAAATGTTTTGCTTTTTGAGTTTCTTTTTAAACAGCTGTTTTGGTTTTAATCTCTGCATGTGGTATGCTGTAGATGTACAGTGACTTTTGATTAGATCGTCTTTCAGCACACACTAAAAGAGTCATGTGAATAATTTAAGGAGCTAGGTGTTATGTCACGCTGAGCTCAATGTGTTTGCGCTGGTTGATCAGAGTGGCTTGTCCAGGTGTGAGCGGGAAAGACTCGCTAGTGGCAGACTGAATGTAAAATGAGTGTGCATCTTTCTGCAGGTCATTAGAAAGGACTTGGAAGATTGTGAAGCCCATATCATAGCTCTCGAGACACTGGTGTCATCCAGCCCTGCAAACAGGACAAAGTTTGAGCGTCTGTATGCGGACTGGAAATTGCTTTATAAGGCAGTTCGGGTAAGATTTGTTCTGCTCAAGATTCTTTGAATTTCCTGTCTATGGTTGTAAATTTAATTCAAGTTGTAGTTCATCCAAAAATGAAAAATCTGTCATCAATTAGTAACCCTCATATTGTTCCAAAGTCTCTTTTGCTCACTCACTAAGACTGCATTTTAGTGCTGTCAAACGATTAATCGCGATTAATCACATCCAAAATAAAAGTTTTTGTTTACATAATATATGTGTGTATACTGTGTATATTTATTATGTATATATAAATACACATACATACAGTATATATTTAAAAAATATATCCATGTATTTCCATGTATATATTTATATTCATATAATTGATATTATATATAAATATTTTAAATGTATAAACAACATATTTTTCTAAAATATATACATGCATGTGTGTGTATTTATATATACATAATAAATATACACATTACACACACATACATTATGTAAGCAAAAACTTTTATTTTGAAAGCGATTAATCGCGATTAATCGTTTGACAGCACTACTGCATTTATTTTATCAAAAGTACAATAAAAACAGTGATATTGTAAGATATTATTACAGTTTAAAATGACTGTTATCTGTTTTAATTCTTTTAAAATGTAATTTATACCTGTGATGGTAAAGCTGAATTTTCAGAAGCCATTACTCCAGTATTCAGTGTCACATGATCCTTCAGAAATCATTCTAATATATGCTAATATGGGGTTCAAGAGACATTTCTTATTATTATTAGCATTGAAAACTGTTTTTACTGTTCGATATCTTTGTGGAAACCATGATACATTTTTTTTCATGATTTGTAGATGAATAGAATGTTCAAAAGAGCAGCATTTAATTGAATTAGAATTATTTTTAAATGGATTTGTTTTCATGGAAATGATTCTATGGGACAATCAATCCAAAAGATTTGTTACGGAATTTACAAAAGGGTGTCTAGGAATAAACATGAGAAAGCTTTTCTCAGAAGTGTAGTCTAGTCTAAATTTTAACCAATCATGTTATCATGCTCATGCATCACCCTTGCAACTGTATAAATATTTTGTGAACATGATTTATTACATCCTGTGTGCAGGCATCCATGATACAAAAGAAAAACTGTTGAAAAAAATTATGTTGAAAGAATTTTACAGTAACTGGGGCTAATTTATCTATGGAGTTAGGAATTTGAGAGCTGTAGCAGAGGAAAGATTTTCAAAGAGTAAATGATTTTTCCTTTTTGAAAGACCTATTCCTCATATTTTTATCGTTAATTGATGGAAATACAAAATTCAGAATAATGAGGTGAGGCTACATATCTTTTTACTAGCCACTTCAAAAATTCCCAACTTCACAAGTGATTTTGATTTAACCCTGAAGATCTGTGGAAACTGCTGCGATCACACCCCGGTTTCCATATCTCCCGCTGTGTGTTGATGATGATGATGATGATGATGATGATGAAGACGATGACTATGAAGGCCTTGATCAAACCTCCTTATTTCAGTTTTAATGCACACTTGTGTCCCGAAGAGATTTTTTCTTTTTTCTTTTCGGAAAAGATACCAGAATTTATTGCATTAAAATTCTTCTCACGTCTGTTTCGGGTTCATAATGTATGTGTGTATTTATGTGTATGTGTGTTGTTGTTCCTACCAGATGAAGGTGAATGAAAGTGAGGAGAACATTGCAGAACACGAGAGTTTCCATGACAATATTCTGAATATGGAGAAGTGGTTAATGATCATGAGACAGAAGCTAGAGTCGTTTCGCAGATCAAATGGGGAATGGAGCATCGATAACCGCCAGCATGAGGCTGAGGTACACCTATGAGCAACAATTTTGGCTTAGTTACTACAGTAAATATTAGTCTTATCAAGACTAGTACATGATATAAACATAACAAAGCTTCTGAAAGCTTTTTGCCATGTTTGATGGATCCTATTTTAATCTATTGTGATTTTAATATAATTATTATTATGATTATATTTTATTTATATAATTAATCTGTTGATTTATTTGTTCAATAATCTAAATGAAGAAGCAAAACATTTCTGTAAAAACATTTTGTTATAAAGCAAAACAACATTCAAACAATGTGCAAACTAGGCTTTAAACACTTTAAAAAACAAAAACAACAAAAAAAGTTTAAATGTTTTTAACATTGTGTGCTAAAAAAACGTTATGATTTATATAAAGAGTTCATACAGAGTTATGGAAAACCTGGAAATATCAGGCAATTTGAAATAAATTTCAGTCATGGAAATTAAGAAAAGCCCGTTGTAATTGGATAAAAAAAAAATGGAATCCTTGAATATAAGAATACAGACCAAACTAAATGATAATTAAACATTTGTTGTCAGCTATTTTTAGTGCTGGGCGGTATACCGGTTCATACCGAATACCGGTGTTTATTTTTGTTTTGATATGAATTTTTAAAATACCGCAATACCAGTGTATGTCGCTTAAACAACGTTCGGAACGCGACACTGTTTGAAAGGGGTCCCTTTTCACTGTTGCACTGTGGTGAGGGAACAGCTGTATGTGTTACTAAGCGTGAAAGTTCCGAAACTTAAGCTGTAGAGCTAATAGAACGTGATGACACAGAAGAACTCATCCACAATATCCAAAATTTTTGGTCATACCACCCAGCACTAGCTGTTTTCATTATCACTTTTTTTTATCAGTTAATTGATGCAGCATTTGTATTTTGACAGAAATCATGAATGCCATGTTACATTTTTGTGAGATAAAAATTCTACACTTTAACCCATTTTATAAATATATTTAACTTATTTTATAAAGATATTTAACTATAGTCAAATATTGATGTTTTTCTATTAATCACTATTAGTTTCTTTGATTCTCTTGAGTCATGTCATAAAAGCAAATGAATGTTTGGCTGAGTATGCATGTCTTTGTAGTATTTTAGACTCAAACTTGTTTCACTGTTGTTGTCCTCTAGAGAGCACTAGGAGAGTTTCCAGAGAAGGAGCTTCAACTTCATCAGACAGAGGCTCAGGGTCAGACCGTGCTGGCCAGAACCTCTGATGAAGGCAAAGTTCACATCCAGCAAGACCTTAAACGCTTCAGAGAGACTTGGATGTCCCTTCACACGCTTAGTCTCAATCTTTACAGGTTAGAAGAAGTAAGGCTTGCAGTAATATAGTGGGTGTTGATGGTATTAAATGAAGAAAAACTATGACTCAAGGAGCATAATTATGATATTTTGTCAGACCTGTTGAACAAGCCTCATATAAATTGCAGCAGACATATTTCACATTCTAATTGTACTGCACCCAGTTCACCTGGTCATCTTGATTTTAATTATTGTTGATTGCTTTGTGAATCAGTGCTGTGATCACACTATGTTTACTAGTCAGACGTTGAGGAAAAAGATCCAGAAATTAGCATTTACTGTTGAACAAAGTATTTTAAAGGTGATATGTGTAATATTTCAATTTAAAATACTTCAAAATAGACAAATACCTGCTGATTAATCACTGACCTGGCCAGTATATCTCACTTTTTTAAAATGAAAATTCAATTTTTGACAACCTATTTATTACTTTAACCATAACTTACTAGGCTTCTGAATGGACATGCTGCCACAGGCGACCAAGATCCCCTATTACAGAGAACCGAGTTCCTGGACAGATGGGCAGAAGGGCATCACCAGGGAATGGATTCAGACTTTGAAGTGGGACTTGCCAAAGGAGATGAAGTAACAGGCCAGCATCAGAGATCCTGCCACGGGCCAGAATCAACAGGTCACCTACAGCTGGAGAGAAACATGGAAGCAAAACCAGATCGAAGACCAGGAGGTTCAGAGGTCTGGAGAAGAGAGTGGAGTTACCAAGACCAGTCCATGGATGATGAAGTGGATGCAGTCATATCTGGAGGTGACCGTAATGTGAACAGGAAGAGGATTGGGATGGACAAAGGTGACTTGCTCAGGAGCGGTGGTCAGACTGGGGAATGGGTTGAACAACACATACCTGGTTCTGGGATCGAAGACCTTGATATAAAAGGTAGATGCAGCTTTTTAAGTGGGACTGACTCTGATGCACAGAAAAGGATGCGGCAGTCACAGATCCCCCATGATGACACTCAGGTTATTATGATTAAAATATGATTCTTGTATTTTGTTATATCTTGTCATAAGGCTGGGACTTATATCAGAATATGCTATGTATGTGCAGTGATTTTGCTTGCAATATAATTAAATTACATAGTAAATATTCCAGTGCTTTTATTTGATGCCGTTTTTGGCCATGCTTTATGATATTTTGCCGTCTCTCCTTGTCTTTTGACTTGGTAGGCTATAATAAAGTCTCTGATTTAAACATAAGTAGCAAAATGGCATTATAAATAGTAGGAACTGTCAAAGTTTCAAACCTTTTACAGGAATTACAGGAATAAATTGCATTTTAAAATATATCAAAATAGTGAAAAAATGATTGAATTGCAATAATATTTCACAATATTACTGTTTTTACTGTTTGAATAAATGTAGCCTTGGTGAGCTTAAGAAACTTAGAAACTTCTTTTTTTTTTTTTTAAACTCCAACTTTTGGATAGTAGAGAAAATGAAAATGATCATTTTGTTTATTTAGTGAAAAATGCAAGGAAAACGTGCCTTTATTATTTTAAACTAGATTTTTACTTTAATTTACATTATTAAACATGTTGAGTCATACTCTTGAGTCTGGTGCTATTTCAGAGCAAATACGTAAAAAGAGATGTGCAATATCATCAAAAGACTTAGAAATGGAGATTTTTTTTTTTTAGCTAGGTCATCCAGCCCTAAAGCCACTATTATGCAAGCAGTGCCTAGGCTATAATCATAAATATAATCATGTCTCTTTTCATTTCTGCTGCAGATGGGCTCTCAGGGGCCCCAACATCTTGCTGATATGGAGGCCCAGAGGAGGGAGTTTGAAGCGTGGCTTCACAAGGAAAATGACAAACTCACAGGAATTCTGAACAACCAAAGATCCTTGAGCGATAAAGAACTGAGGATAAGACAGAATACACTCAAGGTTGGTGGTGTTTTAAGTTTTTTTTTGCTTTCTTTTTTATGTTTTTGATTAAAGTTTCATGTGGAGTCCAAAATATCAAAAAGTGTTAGAGTAAAAAACAATCTTTTTTATAGCTTTGATATCTTATTCAACAAAGTGCAGTGTGATGTTTTACTTTGGTCACAAAGAACACGCTGGATAATTTTCAGTATGTGAAGCTACATGTCTGTGGAAATCTGATGTGTTGTGTGCCGTACATGCGTTTACATCAGTGCCATTGTGGTTGCAGATCTGTGAAGCTTTGAAAGGCTTGTGCTCAGGTTTTACCCCAGGCTTGGAAAAATTCAAACTTCACAACTACCTGGAAGCTGTCATATCTGATGACAGTTGAACTGACAGCCACTGTGTAACATTGACTTTTTTTGTTCACAACTCTGATTTGGGAAAGCTCTTGAATGGCAATTTATAGGTGGTCTTCCTGTTGAATATACCCTGAAACTACTTCAATCTTTTGCATATTGTACTCTGTGGGGAAAAAAAAAACACATTGAGATTATCTTCAGTTAAAGGGTTAGTTCACCCAAAAATGAAAATTAGTCCATAAATTACTCACCCTCAAGGCATCCTAGGTGTATATGACTTTCTTCTTCAGTCCAAAAGAAGTTAAATAAAAAGCGCCCATCCATAAAATAAATGTCTCACACAACTCCAGGTGGTGAACAAAGGCCTCCTGTAGCGAATCGATGCGTTTTTGTAAGAAAAATATCCATATTCAAAACGTAATAATCACTTTAATCTAGCTTGCGCCAACAGTTGTACACGGAAGCAGCTCCGGGCAGATGACGTATGAGTTCAGCATTGCGCATGCGTCGGTGAGTCTCGTGAAAACCAGCGTTTGTTAACAGGAGCAAAGGAAGCAACGTTTCCTTACTTAAGCAGAGGAAAACCAGTCTCCTCTTGGCTTATATCGAAATCCTCCGACATTCTTCTTTACAAATCCTTGTTTTGTTCTTCTAATAAGTGACCATTGTTTTGATTTGATCTCTCCGCTGCGCTTCCGCATTCATCACTTCTGAGCGGCGCATGCGCAAATCCAACCTCATACATCATTCGCCCGGTCACTGTGTACAACAGTGAGCGCAAGTTAGATTAAATTGATTATTACATTTTAAATATGCTTATTTTTCTTACAAAAACGCATCGATTTGCTACAGGAGGACTTTGTTCACCCCCTCGGAGCCCTACAGCTGACAAAGTGCCCAGATGCTTCAGTGCTAAGACCTGACTTTATGTTAGCAGGAACTGCTTCCTTCTCCATTAATAACTGTTGCTAATTCAGACACACTTTTACTTATAGGCATAACTTAGAGATTGTCAGTATAATGTGCTCATAAAGTGTTAAAAAAATCTGTTGGATATTATTTCTATGTGGACATTAAATTACATTGTAAAGCATTTTTATCTGCCATTTTTTTTCTGTAAAGAAATTGTTAAATTACTCCGTAATGTCATTAAAAACTGATGACTGTGAATCAGATTTGCTTATCAGTCAACTGGAAAGATGAAAATATAAAGCAGCACATTTGTTTTCAGCATTAATGATAAGAAATGTTTCTTAAACGCCAAATTAGCATATTAGAATAATTTCAGAATTCTGGAGTAATGGTTGCTGAAAGTTCAGCTTTGCCATCAGAGGAATAAATTACATTTTTAAATATATTCAAATAGAAACAGTTATTTTAAATTATATTCATATTTCACAATACTTCAGTATTTACTGTATTTTTTATTAAATAAAAGCAGCCCTGATGAGCATAAGAGTCTTCTTTCAAAAACGTAAAAAAAAAACAAATCCAAACCCCAACCTTTTGAACAGTACTGTATTTGCATCACAAAAATTACAAAAGCTTGTTTGATAATATTGTGGACATCAAATTTCTAAGACAGGATTGGTCTGTAATGTTTTTTAAGCAAAGGGTTAATTTTGGATTCGAAATAACTGGATTATGATCCACAAATCTTTAACTACTACACCTACACAAACCCCTCATAGTAAATTTGTCGTGAAAATTATTATTATTTTTTTATAGGGTTTACATGCCGGTGTAGCCTGGGGTCAGAGTCAGTTCCAGAAGTTGATGGCCGGTCGGCAGAGTACGTCAGCGGAGGAGGACGTGGAACTAGAAGAGCTGCATTACCGCTGGATGTTATACAAGTCCAAACTTAAAGAGGCTGGTGACCTCAGAGGTCTGCTGAAACACAAGGTACAAAGAGAAAATCTGTGACCATTATTTTTCTTTTATTACTTTATTTTAAAGTTTAATTTATTCATTTAATTAATTTATATTTTTTATTTATATTATATTGTATTAGATTAGATTATGTATTTATAATAAAAATATTATTCAACTTTTATTAACTTTTATGTTATTATTATTATTCAACTTTCCCTCGGGAAGCTATGGGTACCTATTTTTCTTTACATTATTTTTACATTGCTTTATTTTCCTTGTGCCATAAAATGTATTTTTAATGTGAAGCCATAATTTTGACTCCCTTCAGTTTTTAAAAATGATGAACAAAATTATTATATGATGAACACCAGGAAAGAGCAATATACAGTGGGTACGGAAAGTATTCAGACCCCCTTAAATTTTTCACTCTTTGTTATATTGCAGCCAGGAGAGGATCTGCAAGGAGGAATGGCAGAGGATCCCCAAATCCAGGTGTGAAAAACTTGTTGCGTCTTTCCCAAAAAGACTCATGGCTGTATTAGATCAAAAGGTGCTTCTACTAAATACTGAGCAAGGGGTCTGAATACTTAGGACCATGTGATATTTCAGTTTTTCTTTTTTAATAAATCTGCAAAAATGTCAACGATTCTGTGTTTTTCTGTCAATATGGGGTGTTGTGTGTACATTAATGAGGAAAAAAAATTAACTTAAATGATTTTAGCAAATGGCTGCAATATAACAGTGTGAAAAATTTAAGGGGGTCTGAATACTTTCCGTACACACTGTATATCATCTACTACATTATTTCCAATGCAGATTTTGATGTAGTATCATGTGTCCACCAGAAGGTGGTAGCAGATTGTAGCCGGATGCAACTAACTAAACCTAATGTTTCTGTTTGTTTCAGGGTGTCAGTGGACAAGGACAGGAGCATGTCCGAGCTGGAAAGGTAGGTTTTATTCTTTGAAAGTAGGCCTTGATGTTGTGAGTGGGCTTGTGTTTAAAGTGGTTTTCAAAATCTCTCTGGTCTGACAGTGGAGAATGTTTGAAGCCTTTTTGAAAAGAAAGTATTCCCTTTTCAGGTCTAGAACAGAATTGAAAGCAGTATTTATTTATTGACACCAACTGAGGCTGGTAGACTTCGTTTCTAAGATGTAACAGCGGCATGTGATTAATGATTTTGAAAGAAGGTGCTCATTTAGCAGTTTGAATCAACTGCATACTACTTCTTTCTTGTTAAATATTGTTTCACTCTGAAATAAGTCAAATTACGGACACAAAATGGTTTTTGAATGCTGTTTCATGTCGACTTTAAGAGTTTGTAAGCACTCTCAATAGGGCTGCACAATTAATTGAATTTCTAATCGCGATTACAATTATGGATGCCACATTTACGTAATCGTTCAAAGTGGCAATTAATCGTTATGTGCAGCCCTAACTCTCAAGTGAAGTGGGACACTGTTCAGCTGGATTAGTTGGAGGGCTTTGAAATAGAGGCTCATAAATAGCACTTAGAAAGCCTGAATCAAAGCACCGTCTTAGCCCCCAAAAACAAATGCTATTTTTTAGCTCTGTTGGCTGCTTAAAAACATCAAGACAGTTGCTCCACTGCGTTTGTCTGGGGAGTGTGTTAATCTTTCTCAGTAATTTCTCAATTTTATCAGCGTTCACACCTTTTTTAACACCTCTTCTCACTCCTTCACTCTCTGGCCATCTGTTCATGAACAGTCACTTGAGTCTGCTTGAGAAGAGATGCAGGTGCCCTGCTGACTGCATATAAAAGGCTGTTCTGAGTTTGCCTGCATTATTTACATAAGCAGATATTAGTGGATGGAGACAGAAATGTTGTTTTGCACATGTAGCATTACCATCCAAATAACAAGGCTATTCACAGACGATTTGGTTGAGCTAGTTCTGCAAAATATGCAAAAAGAAAAAACCTTTTGAATTATTTTGAAATGGAGCATCCAAAATTAATTAGGA
>NW_015558630.1:372317-388914 GCF_001515605.1 Sinocyclocheilus anshuiensis
TATATAATAGATGTGTGTGTGTGTGTGTAAAACGTTTGTCATTGTTATTTAACTGGCCGTTCCAGAACATATTTTTGTTATGTCTCAGTCGTGGAAACCGTCATTATCTTCTGCTGTCTTAGTGACAGGATGTGACAGCATCATGCAGGATGAAAATATACACTCTGCACACACACTTCAGTTGTCTCCATCACTGACCAAATACAATCATCTAATTGTGAAGATGACACTTCAGTTGTCAATGAGGTAATTTTTCTGTAACTGTAATTACAGGCTGTTCACAGAATCTATAATTATTTGTTGTGATCAAATATATTGTCCTGTTGTATGATTATCAAGCAAGAGCAATATGATTGTTGATGTGTATCTGTAAGAACAGTCTATCGTTCTATAAAGTACACCAGGCCTGAGCACCGCTGTAATTACTTTTCAGTATAATTATATTGTCCTGAAAAGAGGCTGACAAAAGAAGTGTGGAAAGAAATTCAGCTTTTCATCCACCCACATTTCCTCCTCCTCACTTTCTCGTACTTCTGCACTGTCTCTCAAACACCCAGAGAGAAAGAGTTCCCATGTTCCTCAGCTTTGATACAGTTAAATAGAAAGGGTTGTATAAAGTTCAGTTATCTCACAGCCCGGCGCTCAGAGCGATGGCGGTTGTTGAGCAGCTGAGGGTGGACATTCACTCCCACAGTTCTACAGGAGCTTGAAAAACATCCTTATTTTTTCAGGTATTCATTTGTCTGTGTGAATTTGTTTTTCGGCATCCAGTGAGTCATGAAAAAATGACTTGATCATAGTGGGGTTTTTTTATCAGTCGTATAATGCTAATGAATGAGAGATGGGTGTTGTGTTGCTGCATTAAGTCACAAGCCAGGATCTATATTCTTGTCAAAGAGTTTTCTTTTTTTGCAATGTCATGATTTGGAGGAATTATATGAGATTTATATGGAATTTTTCTGCCCTTTTATCATCCACCAGAAGAAAATTATAAGCTTAGAAAAGTAAAAAAAATTCTCTATGTTCTTGTTGGCAATTTAAAATTACTTTTAAAACTCAGAGAAGCACCTCTATACTCAGAATTTGAGCTTATTGTGTGTACATATTATTTTTGTAATAAATCTAGTGAGTCATCTACCTTGGCAACAAAGACTTTAGAAATACTAAGACGGTTCACCCATATAACCATGAGTGGGATAAATAGCAACGCTTAATATTGTGGAATAAATCCCGTCTTCTAAATAAAAGCGCCATTCAACAATTGTAAAAGTCATTGCGTTACTGCAGGTCCAGTCGTGTCCTGAGATGAGTGCTTAGGACTACACATGCACATTGGCTGGGCCAACCTGAAATTTACGCATTTTAGTGCTATTTGAGGACAAGAAACAATATTAATGGACAGTTCCTGTCAGATTTTATTGCTGATTTTAAATGTTATTTAAACATGTATGAGTTTAGCCAGCAGTTTTTGAGATTTCCCCACTCAAGTAGATAGGAGTTGGCCTTGCATGCCCAAAATAGCTGCTTGGAGGCAACTGCAAATATGTCCAAGTGAACTGACTTTCCTTAAAGAGACTTTGACAACACTAAGCACAAAAACTTTTTAAAATAACATTTAAAAAATCCTTTTAGAATAAGATAAACCCAGAATGAATTGCAACAAGTACCCCCTGAGATATTGTTAATATTGAGATAAGTTAATATTTCAATAATTTAACAACAAATTTGCATGTTCACGGTTCTTCTCAGATGTCGGTTAATGTTCACATGGCATACAATTAAATGTTTTATATACAGTATATATATATGTGTGTGTGTAAAATATTTACCTTTTGTAGTGTTTAGTGTTGATTTTGTTTTAGTTTAAAATGATTGATTTTATTATAAGCTTTTCATCAATCACTTGTTTCAGATCTATAACTTGCGTGATTTTATTATATTTTCGGATTTTGCATGAAGAATAATGTATACTGACAGTGATGAGCAATGACCAAAGTAATTTAGTTTCAGTTGGATTTAGTGATTTGCTGCAGCAAAGTTGAGCAGTGACTGCAGTGAAACTAGCGTGATTTAAACTGTTGGACACTTGTAGTTGAGTAGAAACACCTACAGTGTTAGCGTGCAACAGCACAGCTATTTGGTGACCTCCAGAGTGAACGATCCTGTAGAAACTCAAGGTTTTGTAGTAGAGCCAATCAACATGTGACAGCATCTGTGGTTGTGTGTGTTGCAGGCGAACAGTGGTCTCGGCTTCCTGTACCGTGTATGTCGCGTGGCTCTTCCTCTCCAGCTCCTGTTGTTGGCCATGCTGCTGCTGGCCTTCCTGCTGCCCATGATGGACGAGGGCACCAGCTGTTCACTATCCAACAACTTCGCCCGCTCCTTCAACATCATGCTCCGCTACGATGGACCTCCGCCCACTTAAGCGCCAACAGCAGCTTTTTAAAAAATACGGCAATCTGCGCTTGTGTTTATATAACAAATACTTAAATTTTTTATAATTGTTCCGTTAATGTTTGAAGTCATTTTATTCTTGGTTCTCAGCTGGTCTCGCTCCACCGTACACCCACCGGTGGACCCAGCAGATCAGAAAGCGTGTGTGTGTGTGAGAGAGAGTGAAAGTGAGTGGGTGGATGGATGGCATAGACACTCACAGCCTGCTCGACATGATTCAAGCTGTTCATTTCTCTACAGGCGTTTGGAGAAGCCAGTGCAGCTTTTACAAAGAGCAAAACTCCCTTAAAGACATCTACTCAGGATCCATCGCAAGTCCCTCATATTTTTATGTTCGTTCTGTTGTTGCTAGTTACTAAAGTGATAGTTCACCAAAAAGAGATGTTCTGCCATCATTTACTCAACCTCATGTTGTTCCAAACATGTTTGATTCACTTTCTTATGTGTAACACATTTTTTTGTTCATACAATGAAAGTCAATGGGGTCCAGTGTTGTTTTGGACCCCACTGGCATTCATCGTATGAATAAAAACAATAAAAATATCTTAGTTGAAGACATGAGGGTGAGTAAATGATGACAGAATTTTAATTTTTGGCTGAGCTATTCCTATAAATAATTTTAATACTGTGGTATGTCTTATGTTTAAACGGAATTGTGCATGTTTTTATTCATACCACTTTAAAATCTTTTGTTTGTTGTTTTACTCAGGCCTCTCAAAAACTAAACTGTTTGATGATAGGATATAACTTGTCACTGTGTTGCGGGTATTTATTCTGATGTCATAGATAAGACTATCATCTAAAAGTTTTGAAACTATAAGTTCAGTTTGAAATGTTCTTCATATATTGGAGAGTTTTAGAAGTGGAAAAGGTCAAAATCAACACAGACATTCCTGTATCACTCCATAGCAAAGGTGCTGTGCACATGCGATCATAGAATAGAGAGCTTTCTTTCAACGTTTTTTGGAAGTCGTGATTGCAGAATGACATTGTTGAGCTTTAAGACTGAGTTTTGGCATTGGTTTGCCTCTGATTGTTGTTATAGGTTATTGTGTTTTGCAGGCATAGATTATGAAGTAAAAGTATCCCTGTTTGGGGAGAATGTCCTTTTTTTGAACAGAATGTTGGATGGAACTCGGTGACATTATTGGTCTGTTTTTGTTTTCTTTCCTTTTTTTGAAAGCAGTGTCTCAGCTGGGATTTCTAAGGGCCCAAAACCATCAGAGGTTGAGTTCAGTTATTCTTTCAGGACTGCTTCAAGGTCATGGTTTGATGAAAGGAATGGCTTGATTTATTTTTTGTCCAGAACAATGGCTTCTCTCACAAACGCTCTGTCTTTCAGAGCTGGCAAAAAGTCAAATCCCTCTTTGAACGTATCCTTGAGCTTTATGTTTGCAGTGTTAGACATTTTATTTAGAGGCTAATTGCATGGCTTTACAGATTTGAGTAGTATTACACACACAATGCACTGAACTGCTTTTATCCTGTAGCAAAATGCCCTTTTCAAATTGTATTCAGACCTCTCTACATATCTCTCCTATGTTAAAACTGCAATTTCTGTTGACATGTGATCTAATGTTAAATGCATTAATAATAGTGCATGGTCAGAAAGAGACTTGACAGAAAATATGCTGCATTTTCTAAAAGAAACTGTAATGTTGAAGCTCGTGATATCAGTTTATTGCACTGCTTTATTGTTTGTATTTAAAGGAAAAATGTACCCAAAAATGAAAATTTGCTAAAAATGTACATGAGTTTGTTTCTTCATCGAAACGGATTTGGAGAGATTTAGCATTACATCACTTGCTCACCAATGAATCCCCTGCAGTGAATGGGTGCCGTCAGAATGAGAGTCCAAACAGCTGATAAAAACATCACAATAATCCATGAGTAATGCTCACGACTCCAGTCCATCAAGCACGTGATGTATGTGATGTAATGCTACATTTCTCTAATTCTGTTCTGATCTAGAAACCTATCTACATCTTGTAAGGCCTGAGGGTAAGTACATTTTCAGCAAATATATATTTTTGGGTGAACTATTTCTTTAAACTCTTTTTATGTCAATGCAAACCCTTTAATGATCTGTACTGGTTTCATCAATGATACTGTATGTTCCATTAGGCTGCAAATGCTAGACTGTACAAAATTCTGTTAAATGGTTCAGCTGTATTATAAGATCACCGTATATAGCTAGTTTACAGCACTGTGTGCATGGGCGAGTTTTCTCATTAGATATCTTTGATTTGGGAAGAAAATTCTGGAAATTATTTTCAAAGACAGCAAAAAAAAATTTTGAATGAAAGCATGTAGGAATTATAGCGAGACTTCAAATGCATGAAGGGTTGTAAGACAATGTATTAACAAAAAAGGTTAAAGATTTCTTTTATTATCATATTTTGGATGAAACTCATAATGTATCTGTAAACCGATAAATGTGTATATATATATATATATACACAGTATGAAGCATATAACCAGTATTTTTGTATTTTACTCCAGGCAATAAACATGCAGTGCATTTTCAGTACTGTTTGTGTTTCTTTTGTTGCTATGGACTTGAGATTGAATAGATAACTGTGTGACTCAATATCAAGATTTCCATTCTGAAAGCCAGTGATCCTCTTTTAGCAGGAAACGTATCTGTTTGTCTGCATTAAGCATTAAACCAAAGCTGAACTGGTCTGACAAGATGTGCAATGATAATGAAACAAAACCAGTGTGCAGGAGTGAATAAACCTGCAATAGAGCACAGCTAGGTCTTCCCTATCAATAGGGGCCATGGAAGGTCAAAAGGTCGGCCTGAGGTTACTATACAAATGATTTGATTTGCTTCAGATTGTTGGAAAGGAGATGCCATAGGAAGGTTTTTACATTTGATCATTTCACATTTTAGGACCAGACTAACTATGGTTAAGGAAATAAGCTTTTGGGTGTTTATTTGCATAGATTTGTCATTTCTTGGTTGCCTTAGCAACAAAGCATGTGGTACTCTTGTCACTTCAGATTCGTTTTTTCGTTTCATTTAGGACACCAGCTAAAGGAAAACTAGACCTAATCGAAGGATACTGCACAGCACTGTCAGAACAGCTATTTGAGTCACTATCAGACTGCACAGATATGTTTTGGTTAAATATTGGTCATAGCGGAGTGCTTTTATTGACATAGTCGCTATGTAGTCACGTGGTTGTTTGTCTTTGAGGTGTGTATGTGAACTCTTGCCTATTTGGCACAAAGGAAAGGAGATGCCATAGGAAGGTTTTTACATTTGATCAGTTCACGTTTTAGGACCAGACTAACTATGGTTAAGGAAATAAGCTTTTGGGTGTTTATTTGCATAGATTTGTCATTTCGTGGTTGCCTTAGCAACAAAGCATGTGGTACTCTTGTCACTTCAGATTCGTTTTTTCGTTTCATTTAGGACACCAGCTAAAGGAAAACTAGACCTAATCGAAGGATACTGCACAGCACTGTCAGAACAGCTATTTGAGTCACTATCAGACTGCACAGATATGTTTTGGTTAAATATTGGTCATAGCGGAGTGCTTTTATTGACATAGTCGCTATGTAGTCACGTGGTTGTTTGTCTTTGAGGTGTGTATGTGAACTCTTGCCTATTTGGCACAAAGATATGATAGTATATGACTTTAAAGGTAAAGCACACTTGCATGACCTAATTTATTCAAATGCGATTCCTGCGAGTGGGAAGGAGTTGGATTTTTCCTACAAGCTCACCCACATGCGCAGCAGCAGATTTTACACTGCCGTTTCCTTCCTGCTTCGCAATGGGCAGATATTTCTCTGGTGTGGAAATGCCATGTGTCATATCAATGCAATGCAAATCATGTTTGTTTGCTGATGCCTAGAAATTCTGGAGGAGGGATCCAGGTTGTGGTATGATGTACATTAGCCATTCAGGTGAAAGTAATGGGGTTTGAATAATACAGTGATCATTAGCATTCACGTCCTTGTAGAACCCGTAATTACAACTTGTGAGCTGGGAGTTTTCTGAAAGCTACAACTTTGAGCGCCTGACCACTTCTGATTCATTATCCGCTATGTTTAGGCATTGATAGTGCGATAGTTCCGAGTCCAAGGGTGTGAGCAGCTCCAAGTAGAACGTCACGTGTTGTCATCTCGAAATCACAGGAATTACGTCATGGCGTGAACGCAGCATTTTACCCAAGTTAAACTTCACCTTTACACACTAACACATTAACCAAAAACCAATAAAAAAATACCCTTTATCTGCAAAACAAGACTTTGCATGTATTAAACTTTTTTAAAGGAATTTACACCAGTTATTACTTTTAACTAAAATCGGTTTTATTTTAGTATCATTAAGATTACGTTTTTATTCATATTTTGAATTAGTTTTCATTTTTGTATTTTTTGTTTTCATTTCAATTTCAGTTTGGTTAAAGTTTTTGAAAGTTTTATTAGTTATATATATTATAGTTATATAGTATATTGTTATACTATATATAGGTTTTATTTGTTTTATTTCATTTGAGTTATTTCAGTACAAGGCAACAAGTTCAGTACAAGAAATGTTGCTGAAATATAATACGTTTCTTTTTTCAGTTTCATTTCATTTTATTTAAAGTACTGAAAATGCGTTTAATGGTTTTAGGTTTAGTTTTAGTTCTGGTAAACTGTAATAATCCAGACTAAAATGATAACTAAAATTAAGTTTAAAACGTTTTTGTTAAATAAAGTTGAAATAAAATAAATTAGATGAAAATGTTATTAAAAAAAAAAAAAATCTAACATTTCTAAAATAAAATTATGGAAATATTTCAAAATGACAAAGTGCATAACAAAATTACTCAACATTTTAACTAAATGAAAACTGAAAAATCTAAGCAAAATATTACTAAATACTGTAATGGTGTATAAATAATACTAAAATACCACTGCTTTACACAAATAACACTGATCCTGTATTTGTTCAGTCTGTTTTTAATAAGTAATTCATAATCTGGACCCACAAATATTGACCATGTTCACTGAATAAAGAAAGATTAATGGAACGGAACGGAAATCGGCACTTTTTGGTAATAGAATTATCTTGGCAGAAGAGATTTCTGAGATGAAGCTGTAGTCTCACTACTAGCCGGATGTGCTCTATCGTGTAGCATAATCACATCTAGCCACTTAACTTTTGACTTGAGTACAAGTTACACATTTGCTGGCTTAAGTGGGATATGAAAAACACACCAAGAGCTCCATGGTCACATGATAAACTGCTGTTGTTAATGTGCCGGACATGACTCACATTGCTAAAGACTGCAGTTTTCTTGTTGGCTTAATAATGTGTCAAAGTCTGGACAATTTTTAACCTTGTGTGAAGGAAAGTTTGTGACTATAAAAGTCAAGCAGCAATATCACTTGAGCAAACTGGATGACTTTTTGTAGCCCTGTCATTGTTAATTAATCAGTACGCATAACAAATAGGTTCATGTCATTGTGCACCTGGTCTGTTAAAACAGCAGCTGAAGAAAGATTTTATTACACTGGCTGGCCAGTACCACTGCAGTAAATATTTAATTTTGTGGCATGTTGCCATAGCAACCAAGGTTCCCATGTCATGGGTGCTTTCCACTGGGAAAGTCTTGTAAATACAAATTGACCAAAAATTAAAACTCTTTAAAAGAACTTCATTTCAATATCTATCTATCTATCTATCTATCTATCTATCTATCTATCTATCTATCTATCTATCTGTCTATACACTGTTTTTGGAGTCTATATTTTTTGTTTTTGAAAGAAGTATTTTATGCTCACCAAGGCTGCATTTATTACTGGCAATACAATTTAAAATTAATATTTTAAAATATTATTACAATATTACAATTTAAAATAACTCATTTCTGTTTTAATATATTTGTAAAAATAATTTATTCCTGTGATGGCCAAAGCTAAATTTTCAGCCGCCATTATTCTAGTCTTCTGTCTCACATGATCCTTCAGAAATATAATATTTTAACATTTCTTATTATTATCGGTGCTGAAAACCGTTGTGCTGCTTAGTATTTTTATGGAAACTCTAAGATATTTTTTTCCAGGATTCTTTGATGAAGGAAAAGAACAGCATTTTTTTTTTTATATATAGAAATCTTTTGTTGTTTTTGAACAATTTAATGCATCCTTGCTGAAAAAAAGCAATAATTTCCTTTATTAAAAAAATATATAAAAAAAAAAGCTATTTAAAAAAAAATATATATTATTCAATATTTTAAAGAGTATTTTAATATTATAACATAAGACTTGTTAACATTATCTGTGAAAAACATTTAACATATGCCTGTATATTAAATCTTTCAGCTCCTGTCACAGCCATTTAAACCCAGTAAACATTACCAGAAGGTCATCCACCTGGAACCATAGTCTCAAGTCTTAAATGGTGCTGTAGACAAATTACAAATTAATTACTACACATATTTTTGTAATTAAGTTTTAATATAGAGCTGTAATAAAAATATAACTTTAATGAATGTGTTTTTAAACACTCCAGAATGCCTTCCAGTGTAAGTACTTTACCGTAAACATGATTTTTATTGGCTTTTACAAAATGAGAGACGAGTCTAAATGATTTTCTGTCATTACTTTTAGGTTAATATCTACTAGCTAAGCACCCAGTCATGATATAAAATACCAGTTTTGCATATGTTATTATAACAGCTGTAAAACTGAATATTGAGTTCACTGTAGTAATTAGATATGGCCAAGTGTGCATTATTTAGACATTATTCACCAAGGGTTGAGCATGTAATAACATCTCCTATCATAAGCTGTTTATTGCAGCTACTGCAGTTGAATATTCTGTATGCCAGCAATGGCATATCATGAGAAGCTGCGTTCTTCAGAGCAGCGCAGGCTGGGTTCATCGGCGGTGACTGCAAACGGTTCGGCTGACTGACCTGATAATGGAATGATCCTTTTAATTAAAGCCCGCTAAACCCAGCGCTTCATGATGCCTTTGTAGTGGTCAGTGTTTTGAAAACCACTAAGGTAAGGTTCGCATCACAAAACCTGGTTAAATGTTCCCACTGACCTTCAACTTCGGATCAAACGCCAGATACGGTGATGTGATGTCACAGAATCATATGCACAGAGATGATATAATGCCATCAGAATGTCATGATGAATGGATCGAGTATTGTGTTTCGTTAGTGTTCATTTGCCCACCGCTCTTCAACTGTGACATCGTTGTAGCCTCCTCCTCCATGTTTCTCAGAGGACAGATGGTTGGCACCAGTATGTTGGCAGCATTAGCAGGGCACTTGTTCTGTAAATCAGTGCCACTGCTGCAACTAGTGGCATCACATCAGTGCCTCGGGTCAATGCACAAGATACACAAAACAGCTGTGGCCCACATCAAAATAAGGTGAGTGTCAAGTCTAGAGGCAGAATTTCTGCCTAAATTAAAGGGGTCATATGATGCGATTTCAAGTTTTCCTTTCTCTTTGGAGTGTTACAAGCTGATTGTGCATAGATAAGATCCCTGAAGTTGCAAAGACTAAAGTCTCAATAATGTACAGTATTTGAAAAATAATGTGTTTTTTGAACATTAAAGCATGTCAACATATTCTGTTACACCAAATACACAAAATAATGATCTTTAAAAAAGCATAATATGACTCCTTTAAATATAGATTCAGTTGGTGTCATTATTAATCAAATTCCAAAGCTCAATGACTCCCTTGAGGTTTTAGAATGATTGTTTCCAATATTTATCAATAATGCATATTTTAATTTTGCAATATTGACTGGAAATCCAAAGGCTGAAACAACACACTCTCATGGCAGTTCATAACTATTTTATGTTTTGGCAAATTGGTGGCTAATTCGTATAATCCTATTTGTGTGTTTTTGTACAATTTACCCATCCTTGCTGGAACTCTGTGCGGTCGTCACGGCCTTTTAAAACGCACAACATATTAAAGCGTCTTTGGTGTTTCCATTTTTTTCTAAAAAACAAAAACCGGAAATCGAAGGGTTATGACGTAATTGGCTGGCGACAATGACACTATCTACATGCTCTGTGTCACTAGTTAAAATTGCTTATTTCTCTGGATTTAAACATTCTTCGAAACATTAATAATGTATGGATAATGTAAGTACACAAGTCAGCAAAATATATAGCACTGTTCTAGTGGTGTTTGGATATTTTAATTAAAAAAAAATCGTACATATTGTGCCTTTAATACAGCCATGCTTATCTTCAGTTCATAGCCCCTATTTCAATCTCTCATGGTTTTCCTTTAGATTGCCTGTCTGCAACAGCAGGATCATACCTACTATGAAGCCCTCAGGCTGCTGTAACTGAACCTGAGTCTCAACATGGCTTGTGGTGAACTGCACAGCATTCTTGTGTGGTTATTACAGGGTAGAAGTATTAGCAGATAAGGAAATGTATTTGAAACACAAACAAGTGGTATTATCCCAAGGTCCTAAGGAATTCAAACAATATTATTTGCTTGTTCGGTATAATGTGCTTCATTGCGTGTCTTTCAAAACTGCTACTATTCGACTATAGACATGCGTTGTAGGCAAATCAATGTAAATATCTCAAACAGATCAGCAATTTCCAGAAAGCATGCACAGTCCCGGATAGTGTTGTACATTTAACCCAACAGTCTTACCCACTATTCAGCATTGCATTATAAGAGTAGAATGCTATAAGGACAAAGATCTATGGATGAAATATTTTGTTCCAGCTTCTGTTTGTGGGCGGTTTTTACTTCTCATCTTCTTCCCTGTTACACAACAGCCGCCTCTGCCTGGAACAGAGGGTGGGTGAACACTGGTCTGGTGCCCATCGATCTTTATGAATATTCTGCATAACTGACCCTTGCAGACATGTCTCATCATAATCACTGCAATGCAAAAACAACAGCGCTGTTACACCTCTTGCTCTCTGTCACCTCTTGTTCTCACTGCTGTGTGTGTGCACTTGGATGGGTTAAATGCAGAGCACAAATTCAGAGGATGGGACACTTGGCTACACGTCACATCACGTCATGTTGTTAGCAGCACTGCATTGCTCCTCTTCAGGAAATCCCTGTTAATAGGCTATATTATAATGGCTTGCTTTGGGACCAAATATCAGGATGTTGTAGTCAACTGACTGCACACCTTATTACTACAATACATTTTCTAAAGGAAGCCCAATATGATCTAATGTATACTAAAAACACAAAGCACCTTATATATTGTGCACTTGCTTTTACTTTGCATTGTAAAAAATCTCCTATTACTGAACTAAAGAAACATTCATTGTGAAACATCAGGCTACAATGATTATGTATAATCATAATTATTATAGATGTGAAGTTTTGCAAACAATAATTTTGTAAACTACACAGTGATGAGCAAAACCAATGTGATGTGTTTTCCATTAAGGGCTACTGATAAAAGTTTGACGGCTTGTGAGACTTTAAAAAGAAAATGTTTGCTGATTTAGTGAAGATATATCAGTAATCTCGTGTTCACTCATGTTCCTGGAGGATTAAATTCCATCAAGAGCAAAAACAGGCGGATCAAGATCAAACCTACAGTAGTTTAAGCTGCTGTGCTGCTCTGCACCAGTTTACTATTGTTTAATCGATAACCTTTACCACAACTATTCTTGTTTCTTATCAGATTGACTTGTGCAGTGTTTGTTGGTTTCATTAGAAAAGCTCTGCAGGAGTGGTCACGAAAATAGATGGTTGTCCATTACAGCTCACTTTAAACGACCAGTCGGATATGTGCTCGCGGGATGGGGGGTGGGTATGTGATTTGCACATCACATGAAGCAGATTTAGCTCGGTCATTGTGTAAAACGTGCAGAGAAGCCACATATGAACGACTGTGTCCTTCACATTTACACAACCCATATGCCGCACAACACCGCATACAGACACGATTCCTCCAAGACGTCTTTCGTCAGTGATAAAGAGCGAGAGAGACCAGTTGTTGGAAAGTCTGATTCATTTTAGTGAACCGATTCGCTCGAACGGTCGGTTCAAATGAACAGAATCTCATGGCTGATTCACCTGTTCTATTGAGTCTTCACTCAAAATAGCCTCAAAAAGTCATGAAGGTTTTGATTCTGTGAGTCACAATATTAAGATATTAAATCTTAATTATGAGTTTGCGATTCTCATAATGGCTTAGGATCTCATAATAGGCTAATGAGATATTAATATACACCTAACATATTTTACTTGTTTTGATAACAGGTTTTAGAATTACGTGATGTAGGAACTTTGATTCAAAGTGAATATTTATCAGTAGCCTAAGTGTAGGCTACATTTCATTGGGTGCTGCTTTTTAGAAGTTTCTAGAAGAAGACATGGAGCCAGTTAATGCTTATTATTAACAATTTAATGGAGAATTCTTTTTTACAGTGTAATGCCCATATACCCTACACTGATAATTTTGGGGTTTTTAATTTACTTACATATTTCTTTTCAGAATGTTATTTTGTATGTTAGTTAATATTGTCCTTAATAAAAAATAAAAAGGAGACCGAGAAGATGGAAGCACATATAAAGCTGGAAATACTTTAAAAGTTAAAATAATATGACATGCAAATATTATTATTAACTTCAGGGTTATTATGAGACCATTTCTAACTATCATAAAATCTTAAGTCATCATTATGAGAATTATTAACTCATAATTACAAAAAAATGTCCTTAATATGATAACATACTCATAACTACGAAAAAGCTTTGAAAAAGCATATCTTAAAAATATGTCAGTGCCATTTTTCTGCATTTGTCTATGCACCCCAGTAATGTTTTTTTTTCTAAGGCACGTTTATAAAAACTACTTAAATGATTTAATTGAATTAAGGCCTAATCCTGACTTAATCTAAACCCTGTCTGTGAAACCAGGCCAATGAGAATTAATAGGTAAATCATATACTATCATTTAATAACTTAAACCGGCTTCCATAAGTCGCAACTGAGTTTTACCTTTGCTTTGCCAATCGATTCGACTGAAAAAGAATCAGTTAAAATCAATGATTCGTTCACGAATCAAACGAGAGAGAGAGACAGCCCCGTCATCAGAATAGCAGAGGTAGTGTGGGCGTGCACAGAGAATCCTGCAAACATTAACCAGGTGGTTTTTCCTCGCACATTTCGCTCTCATTTTCCTCCTCCAAGCTACGCTGGAGAGACTTTTCTGTGCGTCACGAGGAATCAAAGTAACTTTACTGGAGCAATGCGGGAGCCGACCACCAGCATCTCTTCGGATCGGATCTAGACCCCTGAAACCCCCACAAACTCCACTCATGGCCACCGCCTGGCCACCCGCCACATAGAGCACTTTATAAGAGAGAAATCGACCGACATCACGGGACGGGAGCTTCATAAAACGAGCGACTATCTGTTTGATCCAGATGGCGGGACACGAATGGGATGATTGGTTTGAACGGGAGGAATTGATCGGGCAGATCAGCGACATCCGAGTGCAGAATCTGCAAGGTAAGAGTGCTGGAGGCATGGGATGGGTAAAAGAGGATAAATATTTCATGAGCACTAACATTTGTATAGGAAGTAACTGGAGTCGATTCAATGTCTCCATTAACGTTTCGCTATAAAGAAACGATACATTTACATTTAACAATGTACCGGCCGGCGAGGTATAACAGTGTTGCGCTTTAGTGTTCCATTATGGCAAGCCATTTTAACATGCGTTCATTAAATTTTTTTGTTACTCGTATCTCTTTTCTAAGTAACAATCATTTGTGCAACAGTGACTATTAGCCTATATATTCAGTAACTGTTCAGTATTTACATACAAGGAATTGGTCATGATAGTGAAACAGTGAGATGAACTAGTTTATGTAATTTTTTTCTTAAATAAGTTTAGTTTTGGGTTGTTTACATAGACAGCGATTTACATTTATATTCATTTTCTATGACAGCTGGTGATTTCTAGTAACACTAGCAACAGAAGCCATTGCCAATGCAACGGAGTTGGCATGTTTAGATTTTTTGAGCATCTCACCATGAGTTTTGAGTTTTTGCGATGACTTGTTAATATTTTAATATACCGAAACCTATTTGACTTTGAATTAGGACAGATATTAGTCAACTTTTGTTCAGGCAACCCATCAACTAGTCAGTATTTGAGCACAGACTTTAGATACTAGTGAGATGCTACTGGATAATTTACTATTAATAAATAAGTTTATACAATAAGTACAATTAACATAGATACTAGTTAGTTTTAAGAAATAAATGTTACAGCAGCTTGCCATAAGTGTACTTCTATTCAGTACTTTGTATGAGTAGTAACTTGAGGCTGATGGTTATAACCCTGTAATTTTGAGAGTTCGAACAACTGTTAAAAACCTAAATTGTTTGTTGTGAGTCACTGGAATATCAGTCTTTTTAATTTTCATAAACAACTTTTTAGAGAAGGGAAGCAACAGTTATCTGAATATATACTGCATGTATTCACCTGCAAAGCAGCATCTGGCCCGCTTGTTTGACGCATAAAGAAGAATAAATCATTACCCTGGAAAGAACTGATTTAATGAGCAGGAGTTTTACACATCACTGATTGTGCATGTTCTCGGCTTTGCCATCAATTACTTTAATGTGCACTGTTAATCGCTG
This sequence comes from Sinocyclocheilus anshuiensis, assembly GCF_001515605.1. Lineage (NCBI taxonomy): Eukaryota > Metazoa > Chordata > Actinopteri > Cypriniformes > Cyprinidae > Sinocyclocheilus > Sinocyclocheilus anshuiensis. Next base: position 387,395 of record NW_015558630.1, read on the forward strand.
CTCAGTGTTGGCTGGTGGCATTTCAGGGCTGTTTTTATGTGTTTAGTATTGCAGGTTGCATGACTAAAAACATGTCAAGTGGGGAAAGAATGAACATTAGGGCCTGTAAAGTAGCTCTCTGATGAACTTTCAGATTGAATGGAAGCCCTCTGCTCCTGTGGCCTAGTGCTGTTCACTGAAAAAATAAGGATTTAGGTTGTAATGTGGCCTGTATAGGCTGTATAGGTTTTAGTGGCAGAGAAATTACTGAAGAATATAAAAGAAGCACTGCAGAAGACAGATGCTGGAAGCCGATTCTCTTCATTGAAAGAGCAATACCCTCTGCATTGGACCACTGGAATTTCAGTGCAGTGTTCCCACAGTCAGGCCTTTGAGTGCTTTCCAGATAATTGGGATGCAGACTCATCTCAGTGCATGTCTGCCATAGGTTTGTTTTGAAAAGGAGGCAAAGTTCATATCACACATTCACACACGCGCTCCTTACCTCATGTTATTGAGGATTATTTTGAGATCTGTTCATCATGATATGCAAGTGAAACAAATATTCTTCCTTTATTCTACTAGTTGATACCTTTATCAAAAAAGGTATGATATGTATGATATGTAAATGGAACATACAAACAGATGTTCCATCTGTAAATGGAACATATAAACAGGCTACATATGTTTTTATAGATTACGGTTATGATTATTGTCATCATATTTTGCAAATTATGAAACTGAAAACTTCTTATTTGTCAGCAAATAGAAAAAAAGTAAGGTTTAAGAGTTGGTTAGATAACAAACATGCATTATATTGTCCCTAATTTAAATTTTCAAATTTTTAATAAACCAGTTGCCATTTAGCAGTTGCTCCAGCATAAAAAGTAAAATTGTTGTTATATTGGCCATAACAAACTGTTGATTATCGGTTATCATTATTGGCCCAGAACCTCATTCCTTCAAAGTTGTAAATAAAACAAAGATTATTGGAGTATGTTTTCAAGAAAATACTATTTCAGTCTGTCTACTTCAAAATTTCATGTTTAATGTTACTTGCTATTTTTCTGAGTGAAAATTGTTTATAAATCATCATATTTTTTTTTAGTGTAGACTGAATAAAGCAGGAAAAACCAAAGCGTATGCTTCTAATGGCGCTTTTCCACTGCGTGGTACGACTCGGCTCGGCACGGCTCAGTACGGTACGGCACGGAACGGCTCGGCTCGGTTTGCGTTTCCACGGCAGTTTAGTACCACTTTAGAGTAGGCGGGATTATTCACATGTCGTTATAGTTGCGCCGCCTCTACTGCCGCGACTCCTGAAAAACTTTTTAATTCCGCGTCGCCCCATCAAGCTCTCGCTGGATCCACTCCTCTGCTATCAACGAGAGGAACGTCTGTATTTCATCAACAGACAGCGAAACAGCCACTTTTTGGTTGTTAAAAAAAGTTGCGCTCATTCAAAACAGTTGCGTTCGATCCTTCGCTAGCTGTGCTGATTTAAATCTAGCGGTTCTTTTGTGTTTGTGTCGCAAGTTCAG
>NW_015558630.1:389653-461026 GCF_001515605.1 Sinocyclocheilus anshuiensis
GCCAAAATCATCACAATTAAAAGAACCAAAGACTTAAACTACTTCAGTCTGTGTGCATTGAATTTATTTAATACACGGGTTTCACAATTTGAGCTGAATTACTGAAATAAATGAACTTTTCCACGACATTCTAATTTATTGAGATGCACCTGTAGTAACCACAAACATCATACGGACTACTTTTATGGTACCTTATGGCGCTTTTCCACTGCGTGGTACGACTCGGCTCGGCACGGCTCAGTACGGTACGGCACGGAACGGCTCGGCTCGGTTTGCGTTTCCACGGCAGTTTAGTACCACTTTAGAGTAGGCGGGATTATTCACATGTCGTTATAGTTGCGCCGCCTCTACTGCCGCGACTCCTGAAAAACTTTTTAATTCCGCGTCGCCCCATCAAGCTCTCGCTGGATCCACTCCTCTGCTATCAACGAGAGGAACGTCTGTATTTCATCAACAGACAGCGAAACAGCCACTTTTTGGTTGTTAAAAAAAGTTGCGCTCATTCAAAACAGTTGCGTTCGATCCTTCGCTAGCTGTGCTGATTTAAATCTAGCGGTTCTGTTGTGTTTGTGTCGCAAGTTCAGTGACGTAGGTAGTGACAATTCTCTCCGGCCAATCCGTGATCAGCAGAGTTTACACGTCACGTTTTGGTAGCGGTACGGTACCGAAGCCATACCGTGCCGTACCATGCAGTGGAAAAGCGCCGTAAGAAAGCATGTGTTTGTATTCAGGGTTTGGATTTGGTCTGGAAGTACTTTTTATCATAAAGTAAAGGTCTACGAATCTTCTAAAACTGTGATAAAACAAAACCACTTGCCATGAAGCAGAGCGCCGCTGATGATGGCAGTATTCAGTACCTATAAGAGTCCCACATCTGCTGAAGCGCTCTGAAGTGCTGAACCAAAGCCAGTGTGCGCTAGGGTAAAAAAAAGTGCAATAAAGTAGAGATCAGTGCGACTATACTGGGCTCTCTCTGGGCGAAATTGTTTTGGAGTTGTCAAGCAGGACAGATTTTCATATGAAGTGTTGAATGAGAAATGACTGAAGTACCCCCTCCCTCCCTGCTTCACATGCACACTTGCAGGGCAGGCACTTTTTTTTTTTTTGGGAAGCGCTGTTATACATTAGAAGGCTTTTCAAGAGGAGCTGACCGTAGGGTAGAAGTCTTTGGTATGAGTTTGCAGAAACGTCTGGAAATCAGGACAGTATCTCCCTGTCTTTTCCGTTATTCTCCTGTTTTTATCTGTAATTTTCCTCAGGCAGCTGCAGCAACTCTGATAACTCACTTTAGCCTCACTTTAAAGTCCTCCCTTCTGTTCCCTGTTTATGCATGAAACATGATGAAATGATGAAATCTAAGTAGTTCATCCTTGTTGTGTGGCATGTTGATTGGTTCAAGGGATAGTTCACTCAAAAATGAAAATTCAGTCATCATTAACTCAGTATTTGTTGTATCAAATATCACCTTTTTGTGTCCTACAGAAGAAAGTTGTACAGGTTCGGAATGACTTGAGGGTGAGTAAATGATGACAGACTTTTCATTTTTGGAAGAACTAAACTAACCCTTCAAAACCCAGTATTCATATGTATTTTCTGATGGGAATGCATACAATACAATGCACCATTCACTGTACTTTTTGAAATATCTTCAAGCATATTTCCTTGGAGTTACTTGAAGAGTCTCAGATAAGAGTTATTGTAGCGTATTAAAGGACCTCAGAAACCTTGAAATATCACTGCCATTTCCCACAATCCTCCTTTTTTAGATCTTAGGGATTCTGTTTGTCTCTGGACATCTAGAGAAGGAGAATCGGTGAAGGAGAGCCATACTGTAGGTGTAACATTATCTGTATTTAGCGGCACTTTCTCCAGCACGCATGAGCGACTCGCCTGCCTGACATAGGCTGCATGTAAGGAGGATGCAGCTGAGTGCTAGAAACCTCTGCAGCTGAGAAATTATGTAAGCCTTGTTAACTCTATAGTTTCCAAGACAGTTACTGGCGAATCTCAAAATGGATAATCGTGGGATTGCTTTATTCATGCTTTGCTTATGGGATGTTATAGTCTGCATCAGTTTAGGCTTTCATATTGATTGTGTCATGGAAACAGAGGCCTAGCAAACAGTGTGTATTTTATTATTGCCAAGGAAATCCATGAATCATACTTCCAATTATGCAGCTTAAATGATCATACTTAGATGATTTTTAGATGATAAAACAAAATAATCTTATAGAGTTACATTGAACATTGAAGAACAGAGGTGAGCGCGTACCAGATGCCGTGCGCGCGCCCAAAGACAGTTGGACATAGTGGTGTATTAGAGGTAAAATATGATATAAATTGTATTTATCTATGCTTGTAATTTGTGTATTTGTTCTTATTTTTTTCTGGCTGTTCTCTTGTCTCTTTAATCATGTTTAAACTTTCTTAGTTAATCTAGTAGTATTTGCTGTGGTATCAAAGAAGTACTTCGCTTTAAGTAATAAATGGAAAGCAAGTTAAATTTAAATATTTTTATTTTCTTGCTGATCCGAAAAATGATCCGATCCGTGGGTCAAAAACCATAATGTGATCCGAACCGTGAGATTTGTGATCCGTTGAACCACTATTTTTAATATGTACCTTCTGATAGTTGCCGAACTATTTTTTTTGTCTGTTTTAGGAACATAGCCTATTTTTTATTTTTTAAGTAACGAGAACATCAAGAAAGCTATTTTATTCGTTGCAGGTGTTTCTGACTGCTGACACAGCCCAGTAGTGATGAATAGCATCAATGTTGTAAAACCTGTGCTGGCTCTGTCAGTTTTATAAGTAGACTCATTGTCTAAAAGAGCCTAGTTTTCGTGATTGGCCAGTCGTCATGATAGAAAGATGATAAAAAGTCGTATTCAAAAGCAAATATATGGTGTAATGTCTTGGACGTAAATGAATGGTATTGTTCATCATAACAACACATCCATCCTTTGTCTCTTAAACAGAATATTGTTGGATCATCAATGAGTTGCATAAAAGCTCAGGGCCTCTGCTATGGTTTGGTCCTCATGATACAACAAATCGTCGAGAGTCAAAGAGGTTTCTCCATGGCAGCTTTGCAAAAGTGTCAGTTTTGCATTGTTCACTGAAACTTGCTTAGGGAGAGAAAAAGGCTCTAATTGCTCTTGCATAAGAGTTTCTTGGGGTCAAGTAGAGTTGGGATTTTGTGAAAGAATTAATTAAACTCTTTCGGCTGACAGATAACAGCCATTGTCCAACAATAACACCTCTTCTGCTGATATTCAGAGCTAAACGCTAGGGGCTAAATGCTAATATGTTGTGTTATAAACATATATGCTGTGAAAATATCAGCGAACAGATTTTTGAATATGTTTTGTACATTTCTTCGTTCACCCACCAGCGTTAAATATTTCTTTCTCTTCGTCTGTTTATACATTCTGCACATCTGTGATCAGAGGTGAGCTGTTTTCTCTTGACGTTGCACAGCCTGACTAGTTACCTTATTCCCAGTCTAGGGACAGACGTACGATTCATTTGATGTTTGAAAAGTGCAATTTACACTCTGAAGTCCTTAAGCCTCTGAAACAAATGTAATTGTGACATTTGATCCCATTTTTTAAGCATGTAAATGCTTCAACATTCACTGCTTTCATGCTGTGAAATGCTTCATATTTCAATTAACATTGGATTTATTTTTATGGGTGAATCTCACAAAACTATTTATTTTATTTTATTTACTATTTTTATTGTTTTACATTCAAAATTGCTGCTACAGTAAAGATAATCTAATGAGAATAATGTTTTCTAATGAGAAACACTTGTTTTATGAGCATTTGAATGAGAATTTGGGAGAAAAATCTGTTTAATTAGCATGAGAAGAATGTTACAATGCAAAAACTCTTTAACAGTTCTGAAAATAAACTTTGTTTTCTTCATGCAAAATGTGTCTTATTGGCATGAAATGTGACCTGAACACATGGCATGTAGTGTGGCATGTAAAGTACACAAGCAGCAGCTCTCTTTGCAGCACTTGTAGCCCACAGAGGATTGAGACAGAAGAACCAAGCGTGTCTAAATGTATTTATTTAGACCAAGGAAAACATTGACATGCTCACAATGGCTGCTTTCAGAGTTTTAGAAAAACTGAAGCATGACTCAGTGACATTATCCTGTGTGCCATCTTTTAAATGAACACAGTAGAGTTTTTGACCATTTAACTTGTATATGAAAAGCCATAAATACATTTCAAAAGACCTTCTTTTGTGTAGTATAATGATCTAATGCCTACACAGATGGCACTCAGGCCCACCTAATCATAGTTCTGTCAGATTTTGTATGGAATTAATTAAATATTATGAAGTTTCCAGTATGGGGACATTACGATCAAGCAAGTGGACTTATATTTTGTGTTTTTGAAAAAAAAAAAAAAAAAAACGTAAGAAAAAGATTCTTATTGTAATTGCATTTTTACTTTTTTTAATATGCCTATAGGCTCACCATTAATTTGTCAGCCTACCCAAATAAGCAAATTCAAGCAAACGCTATCTATGTACAGTAGCTGGCAAAATGTGATACAGTAGCATTTATAACTATGCTATAACTATGCTTGTTTTTCTGACAGTGCTTCATTGTAACCCAGCATATAGAGTTGTTAACTTCTGACTCTTCAACAGCTTTTTATAGAACAGATTTATAATTGCATACTTTTGGGATCCTGCACCAGCCAATCAGCTGATCATCCTTGCTTGCAGCATAAATCAAATTCTTATGTTGTCCTTTTGGAAACCCTTTTCATGAGGAGACTACCTAATTGACTGGTGGTTTCTATTTTACGCCCCTCTCGTACCATATGAAACTTTCCTGTTTAAAATTCACAGTGTCTCCTAATAACAAGAGTGGTTGGTTTCCTGCTGGATGATATCTCACTTGCCAAACCCATTCTTTGCATGTTAAGCAAATAAGAGTCACATGATTCTGAGTGTCTATGTATTTATCAGGTCAAGACAGACTGGAAGTAAAGAGTCCTGAACGATAATGAATCTGGTCACTGAGACTTAAGTGATTTTGTTAGTTACTTTATCTGAATTGCTTGCATTTAATTCACATAATATTTATATCAATCTGAGCATTTTGAGAGATAATTATATATCAGAGAGAAGGTTCTCCCACAGAATTTGCATTTCACCAGAAAAATTATGTTGTTCTGTTTGGACAAAGCATTGCTTTCATGGACACATCCAGTTTTCTGATTTTAGTTTTTAGCTTTGTTTCTTGATTGATTTACTGTGAACTGTTATTTTGAAGAGCTTGTACAGTCATTGTGACATAAAGCTACTTGTCCTATGAAGTCAACTTCTGTGGATCTCAAAATGCAAACTTTGGGCAAAATAAAAATGTGTCTGTCATGTAATATTAAGAGATATGTGGGAACATGTAGGAGCCGTTCACTGGGAACTGAAAATAGAGCAGAGTTTGCTTTGTTAAACAAAATTATTGCAAATCAGCTAATACTTAGCATATGAAAAAAACTCAAAGCATATTTCTGAAGCCGTCTTGTTATAAATTCATTCAGCCCTTGACATAATTCAATAACATTAATTACGGTTGCAACAACTAAATGATTAAATAGTTTGTAAAGTACGATAATGAAAATGACTGTTTCATTATTGATTAGTCAGTTTATTCATTAAAGGTGCCATAACATTGATACAATATTTTAAATTGTTCTCTGATATCTACATAGAAGGTATGTGGCTTAGGTAAGGGCAAAAAATCTCCAGAAATGGTTTTACATGTCCTTTTAGAAACCTAGGATTTGTCCCTAGAATGAAATGGTCTGTTTTTACCTAATTTGGAAGGGTCATGAATAATAATGTTGAGCTCTGCTCTGATTGGCTGTTTCACAGTGCGGCTCATACAGTAGCTCACACAGCAGGAAGGAAACACAGGGAAAATATATATTTCAATACTGTCTCTCGCAGTTATATTGTTGGGTAATTATACTGTATATTTGATATAAAATGCGGGCATCAGGGAGCCGCATATTAATATGCGGGGCATTGAAACTGCATTCGAATGCACAATCGCTTTTTACTTTCACTTTCGAGATTTGCGATCGCACGTGCTCTGTGTAAACTACAGCGGCAGTACTTACCACACATTTTACAAGATCAGATGCTTGTCAGTGGTGCTCAGGATCTGTAAATCATTCGCCATCATCCTCAGTCATCTCTCCTTGAACATAACATTTATTTCCATGATCTTAATTCCATGATTAATTCCATTTTCGTTATTATCCTCGCTTTTTTCTTCACAATACCTGCAGAACATCTGATGATTCGGCTGTGCAGGTTCGACTGGTGGCTGGCATAGAACATGGGCGGGTATATGTAAATGTTGGGGGCCTAACTATTAGTGATCCTGACTGTAACGTCACAGTCAGTGTTATGTTCTGTTTTCACAGAGCATAGAGAACCTCCATCCTGTTGTGTTGAAAAATGCATTCCTATGAAAAAATTTTTGCCTGTTAATTTTATGCATTTTGGTCACAATTCTCCACAAAATCTAAAGAAAAAGAAATATGAAATTTTTGCACAAAGGAAAATGTTTTTGAATTAATTTTTGCATTGTGACATTATTTTCATGACAATTAAGAACATACCAATATGTTCTTAATTGTCATGAAAATAATGTCACAATGCAAAAATCATTAGTCATTACCATAATGCAAATAACTACTTTTTTACTTTGATTTTTTAACACTAAAAATTGCTGCTACAGTAATGATAATAAGAGCAGCTCCTTGTAATCTCTGATGGAATATTCAGTCAATCAAAGAAAAAAATCTTCAGATTAATCAGCTGTGTTCATAAATTTGTTATGTGAACAGAATCACAAACAGAACTGCTGGTCACAGCAAAACAAACTAACTGTGCTAACGAAGACATTTTCATGAAAGGTTGCAGCTTTGCTCATCTTGAACCTTCAGACAGCCAGAGTTCAGGCCCGTCTGCCACACTTGAGAGCTCAAAGCTGTCCCGCGCAGCCAGGCAGTGGCCTTTTGTGTTTATGAGCGCTGGCTCTTTGGAGCTGGAAGACGGCCCCCTCGTTAAACAGACATGGTCTGTGCAGAAAGATGGAGAGGCCTGTGTTCTTGGCTGGGGCCCCTGGCCTGAAATGCTTTATAGCTCCTTTGACAGGAAAAAAGAAATGAAGGCCGTCATGTTAATGTTCTTTGTGATTTCTACAAAGGGATTGCTTTTGTAGTTTTGTAAATTTTATATTGCTTCATTGAACATCAAAGTCATTATCTAGTTTCATATGTTTTGCATGATTTTATGTAGTACACAAACGTGTATTGCCTTCTGATATCATAGGGAGTGTTCACACAGGACATGTTCTTGTGTTCAGAAACTGCTAGATGAGAAATCTAAGGAGTATTGGTACCATATCGATTTTTTTGAATTTATAAGTATCGGTGGATATTATATATATATTTGTGCATGTGCATTTTCCCTCAATTTTTACATTTAGATTAACTTTACCATCATCAAACACTTAAAGTTAATCTTTATAAACACTAATAATTTAATAACACTGCTAAAAGTAATATTTAGCGATCTATTTTTCATACTGTACATTATAATGTTGTCATACTTAAATTATTTTGTAGCTTTTAAACTATTGATTTTTTTTGAGCGTTTTATTTTTTATTTAGTCAAAGTAGTGCAGCAATAATTTAATATCAACCATTTAGCAATTATTGATTTGGTACATAAACTAAATTAAATAAATATTAAAACATGTTTGGATGATGCACATGTACATATGTAGCATATATTAGTGTGAACACACTCCATTTGTTTTTGGGCTTGACAAAACAGCTAAAGCACTGTAGGTGAATGAAACTGTTTGTCATACTGGGGCTGGTAATGCAAGAGCAGCCAATAGTAACCAGAATCCTTTGCAAGGATTAACTGTTTATTTGGTCCGACCAGAAAGAACCAGTTCTTGGAAGCCAGGAAATGACAAAACACTGTGTTGTTTCATTATACTTTGCATTACGTATTTGAATTTGGTAGCACCTATATTTTTAGTCAATATAGAAGGATATGAAGTCACATGGAAAGCACAGATAAGCGTGTAAAATAAAGCATTTTAGTTGACGTAATTTAGCACTAGCTGAATGTAAGGAGACATTTAACAGGGGTCACATTATCCAAACACTGGCTTGTATTCTGAATAATGAATTGTCTGCCAAAATCATTTCTATTAAGAAAGCACTCTACTGTGAGGTATTTATGGTGTTATTACACATGTTGTCACAAAAAAAATGGTTTCAACTTGGCCACTCTCTGAATGTGCACTATTGTGCTGTTGAGTTCTGTGTATGTGGCGACATGCCTAGACTTCCTGTTAGACTGTTCGGTCATTATTCCATCATGGCATTTGGACCACAGTTATTGATTCTAGCAAATGGAGCCTCTTTAGGTTTTGGCAGTGAATAATGAATGAGGAAAGCCATGTCTCCAGTGATATCCCCATCAGGATCTTCCCGTTTCTTGTGTGTGTACAGTACACCTATAGAATCCAAATGAGCTGCCGCAGAGGAAGAGAAAACTTGAGAAGAAACCACTCATCATGAGGTAGACGGTGTAGACGCTCTGCCTGACGGATCATATAATCAAGCACAGTCTCATGGGAGTCCCCCAGACCGCCACCATCTCTCTAGGCCAGATGTCTTTTATTTTGAAGAGTGTGCACAAGGTCCAAAGAAACAACAAACAAAGTCCTTTCCTCCCAAACATGAAGTAATAGTCACCTCTTGGTACCATATGAACTTTTTCACAGTGAAAGCAAATTGTTACTGGTCATAAGTGAGATGTGATTTATTTTTTTGTACATGGTTTTTGTAATGTTAATGAAGAATAATGACAGAAAATAGGGTGACCACCATTTGTTCTCTTTTTCCCAGACATGTCCTGGCTGGGATTTCTAAATTGCCTAAATTGTCTGGTTTTGCGCTTTGTTTTCCTATTGACATGCTCTCTACAGTCCCCCGTACATTATATGTACATGTATTTGCATGGTTTTGACCATTCTCTGCAGATCCCACCTTCTCGCATGCCATGATTGGTCGATTATGTACAATGCCTGCACACTATTGGTCAAACTACTTTTCAGTCATTATCTTCAGCAAATATGAAAACAATAGGAAAACAAAGCCAAAATTGGACATTTTAGACAATCCCGGCCAGGACATGTCTGGGGAAAACGAGGACATGATCACCCTACGGAAACAGCTACTCGGTTAGCTGGTTTATGAGGCAACAAGCTTGTATAATAACTACATTTCCCATCATTCTCTGTGGCAACATGAGAAGGATAAAATACAGATAAAGCATCAGTTACAGAACTAATGTGAATCCTTTGCTTTTAATATTTTGTAAAAAAAAAAACTTCAATATTTGTCAGTAAGTGCAAGAGCCACAAATTAAGATATATACATATATAGAATTTATTTATGATTTTTTTATTAAGTATTATGTGTAAGTGCCATTGCTCAACTATTTCTAAATGTTAACTTGCACAAGGTAAATATATAAGTAAAATATATTGTAGCTTGGAGAATTAATTTGCATGGGTTTATTCATTTCCAATGCAGTGCTAATTGTTTTTTGCTTATGCAATTTTAAAAAAATTGGAGCAAGTCAGGCTCAATGTAAATGTTATATTTGAAGTTATTGTGACCATTTATGTAAGCAGCATTTTCAAGCAGTTTGTGTTTCACGAATAAGCAGACAGAATAGCAATAAATCAGTTTACATGCAAAACGTAATTGGGGTGAAAGGCAAAAATATAGGTGTGTCAATCTGGGATTTCCATAATAATCAGTTTATGATTTTTACCATATAAGAAAAGTTTAAGGCATTTTCTTGATGTTGTGATATTAAGTATAATCAGTGTGTGAATATTATAATGCTCTCACTGATTTATTGTATACTTGCTATACTTGCTTTGCCCAATATGTTTTAATGTTTATTCTTCATGTCAGCACTACACTTACAGCATAGTGCAAAACATTTGGGTTTTAATGATGTTTCTACAAGTATCAATGCATTCTTAGAGTAATAATGCGAAGACAAGCACAAGTTGCCGTTGGCTGCTCATTAAATAAAACAGCTCAGTGGAGGTTTGCCGTTTATGAGCACTTGTCATTCCACATTGACTGTAATGATCGTGTGCTGTTTGGCCTTTGTTGCCATGGCGTGCTCACAAGTGAGCGATTGCTTCAGGCTACGTGTGATTAATGACATGGAGCTGCTGTTTTAAATGAAGCAACTTCTTGCCGTTTCATCTCTGTGCATCATTTACCTCCACTGACGTGATGCTGTTGGTTTTGTTTCTCTTCCAGTTGAGAGGGAGGTGGTGCAGAAGAGAACATTCACCAGATGGATGAATCTACATCTAGAGAAGGTCAGTAAAAATTCATTTGGATCCTATGAACCTAGTAGAAGGAGTTTATAGACTTCAGATGTTCAGATTTTCCGCATTGTGCACAGATCAAGCCTTCTTTGTGCTTGTAACATGTAGCCTACTACAAACAGGAAATGTATACCTCTGTCTCTCTGCTGAATTATTAATGAAGGAAATTGAAATTGTAATTTCTTAGCATTAATTATGCATGAAGTAGAAACATTAACCTAAATTGTAGGAAGAAATATCAGAAGTGAAGAATTGGTGTTTAGGGGAGGTAGTGGTTTAAATGTATTATTGTACTTATTTTTTAAATAAAATTGGAGCAAAATACAGTTTTATTAACAAAAAGTGAATTACAACAAAAGTAAGTATTAATACTAAGTATGATAAAAATATTTACCTAATTGTCACAAAAAAAAGAGATTTTGACCTATATATACTGTACATTATAAAATACATTTTGTACATTTTAAATTCTATGTTAAATTATACATATTAAATACTATACATGTCCTATACATATACATATTAAATATTATACATGTGTGTATATATATATATATATATATACAGTATATATATAGATAGAATTTTAAATTGTGAACACAATTTTGAATTGTATGTACATACTGTATATATATATGTGTGTGTGTGTGTGTGTGTATATATGTATATATATATAATAGCTTACATATTTTTTTTTACTAATTAATCTAGGATACTTCATAAGTTTATTTATTTTTACTTGCATTAATAAAAATATTATGTTAAAATAGCTTTATTTTACCCTCTGAAGCTCCCTTCTCCCACTTTCACTCTCAGATTTTTCCTCCTCCTTTTATTAGTTACCAGAAATGGCGAGACGGACACAAAACACACACACACACACATGTATTTGCATGAGGCATTAGTCATTGAACTCAGCAGTAGGGTGACTCGTTTAAGCCTGCTCTTTTGTTTTCTCTGGCAGCCCTCCGCTGGTCTTCTTGTGTTATAGACAGCTTATAGATTTTAGTGTTGCCATTCTTCAGAGTCTCATAATACTGACTGAAAACACTCAGAGATGAATCCTTTGTTTTCATACACAATGTCACTCTATTCTGTGACCCCGAGTTTGGCTTCTTCTCAAAACTCCGACCCACTATTGAACAATTACACTTTGTCTGTTCTGTTTTGGTGGAAAATTTCACCCTTAACCATCCAGTTTCCACTGTTGTCCCATCATATCCTTTTTATTCTTCTGAGAAATGTTATTATTGAAGAAGAGTGGGATTTTTCTCAATATACATGCATGAGTTGGCTTGTTTTAAATCACAAACTCTGTAAACGAAATTACCCAGAAGGAAACCTTTACTGTTCAGAGCTCTCAGTTTTGTTTTAAGTATCAACTTTGTCTTAGTTTCTAAAATTTCACTTTCACTTTTTTTCTCTTAAAAATAAAACCGTTTTGACCTAGATTAAGAATATATATGAATATTTTATGAATATTTTAGTTCATATTGAAATCTCTGACTTTTTGAAACTACAGTACGAGATGACAGTTTTTTTTTTCTTCTTTTTTTTACAGGAGAACAATCTGAGAAGCATTTGATCTCTGACTTTTAGGACAACAATATTTTTTTTATATATTATTACTTGATATTTGGATTTTTACAAATATTTAATAAAAAAAATGCATAATTTGCATTTTTGCCCTCTCCTTTTAGATATATATGACAGAAATATCATCTTTCTTGATTTTGCTCAAGTTTAAATACTGAACTGCATGTGTTTTTTCGTGTGCAGTGCAACCCTCGTCTGGAGGTGCGGGATCTGTTTCGTGATATCCAGGATGGGAAGATTCTGATGGCTCTACTTGAAGAACTCTCAGGATGCAAATTGGTGAGAATCGTTTCAGTAGATTTTCTGAATCATATTACTTCATCTGTTCCCATGAACGACCAAGATAATGCTGACCTTTGACCTTCCAGCTGCATGGCTTTAAGCCATCCTCACATCGTATTTTTAGGCTCAATAACATCGCCAAAGTATTGACATTTCTGGAAGAAAGAAACGTAAGTATTGTTTGAGGTCTCACACCCTTACAAAAAGCAAATAAAACACCCTGAATGCTTTTCCTGAAAGTGATAAATCTCTTACTGGTTGTAGGTGAAATTAGTCAGCATCGATGCAGCAGATATCGCAGATGGCAATTCCTCCATAGTTCTTGGACTTATATGGAACATCATACTGTTTTTCCAGGTAGCGTAATCTTGTTTTCTACATGTGTGTTTCTTTATTTCTACATCTTGATGCTTTTGCATTTGGATTAGAACACATTTAATTGGATTTAATGGGGTAAATAGTTAAACAGTGGATTTATTCAACTCAAGAATCATTCTATGTGGTTTTAAGTGTCTGTGGGTTACAATGAGGTCTAATTGGACCAACGATTGAATATGCACTTTCTGAATCTCTTGGCAATCACATAATATTGGAGTAGGGTCACTACTGTGCACTAATTAATGTGCTCCAAATGTGCTAAATGTGTAGGGTCACCAAATGTGCACTAATCCTATGTAGTCTTATCTAGAGACAGAGCAACTTTCTTGTCACCTATGTCTAGTCAGTGTTTAGATAGGAGTTTACTTAGCAGGATGATAGGAAAAGCCACCACACTGAGTAAATGCTTGTCATCTGCTTGTTCAGTAATGACCTGTTTGTATTACAGATCAAGGAACTCACGGGGAACATTAAGAATCAGTTCCCTTCCTCCTCCAGCCTGTCATCCATACCCACCAGCTCAGATTCAGACACTTCCCACTCCAGCACGCCCTCAGATGAGAAAAAGCCCACCATTGCTCCAAGAGGTCATGGAAGAGCGATCAAGACCCTCCTGCAATGGGTCCAGAGACGTACTAGAAAGTAAAAGAGATTTTAGTGACCACTGGGATTTTTTTTTTCAGTTAGGACTGGCTAGATTTAGGAACTGTTGTTGGTTTAAAGCATTGCTTGCTGCTTTGTTCCTCCAGATATGGAGTTGCTGTGCAGGACTTTGGAAAGAGCTGGACGAGTGGTCTGGCTTTCCTTGCTGTGATTAAGTCCATTGACACTAGTTTGGTGGATATGAGGAGGGCTCTGCTCCGAACGCCAAGAGAGAACATCGAGGAAGCCTTCAGAACAGCACACTACAGTCTTGGCATCCCAAGACTCCTTGAACCTGAGGGTAAATATTAAAGTGTTGAATGATTTACAGTGGCCCCAAAAATGTACAGTGAAATCACACATAAAAATGTACAGATGTCATTGGAACAAAGTGGCATCTGCAAAGAAATGATGTTAAAACTTTTCTCCGAACTAAATTCTCTTTTTTTCTTAATTTTTGTAATACCTTTTAACCAACTGATCTCAAAGCAATATTTAGTAAACGTATGAACTCAAGTTTATTCTTTATTTTGACCTGTACCATTTGGGATCGTTACGATATTTTTGTTTTTGAAAGTAGGGATTCTTTTATCAGTATTTTTTTTTCAGGATCTGTTGTTAAATAGAAAACTTAATTTACTTGAAATAAAAATCTTTTGTAACATTATGAATATCTTTACTATTATTTGTGATCAATTTAATGCATCCTTGCTGCATAAGTGTATAATCTCTTTTAAAAAAAATAAAAATAAAAATACTGACTAACTTTACTGACCCTTAAGTTCTTTTTGGTAAATGTTTAGTTTGTGTTCTCTTTCTTTAAAATATAATTATTGTATTTTATATTTACATAATGTATATAATATAATTTTTTCTCTTCTTTTCTGCATTACATTTCTGCTGTAGCTTGAGTACTGTAACTCTGCATTGTGTACTGCAAATATTGGCTGTTATGATAAAATGCGTATCATGGTGTTCATTTGCTCATTGCTTTGAATAGTGTTTGGAAAGTGTCTGCTGAATTAATACATTTAAATGTAAAATAAATAGCCCTTTGTTTTGATATTGTTACATAATAGAAAAAATTATAATATTCAAGTGAGGCTGACGTGTCCAAATACCTTTTGGGACCACTGAATTATGCAACAAAATGTATCTCTGCTACCTTTCATTTGCCATAGCTTTGTTTTGTTTTATTTCAGCAATTGAAACGCATTTGCACAGCTGAACTAAAAATGATGTGATTTGACTCTTCAGATGTGATGTTGAATCCTCCTGATGAACAGTCCATAATGACCTATGTGTCCCAGTTTTTGGAGCATTTTCCTGGAATTGAGGAGGTAGGAATGTTTCAGGGAATTACATTATCACGTTAATATACTGTAAGTCTTGTACATCTTAACTAAATGTGCTTTGTTTCATTGTTTTCTCCAGGATGACACGTCAGATATTCTGGAGCGAAATAAAGCCAGCGCTCGAATGAACGAACCTCCTGTTCGGAATGGAGTACAGAGGAAACGGGAGTCTTATATGGTCAAAAGAGACGTGGTTCAGCCACCACCCAAGATCTTCATCTCCTCAGTGTCTGAAGATCGTGAGCAGATCACCTCCCCAGTTCTTTCACACAGCCCTGAGGACAGACCTTGGACTAGTGAAGAGTCGTCGGTGGGTTCAAGTCCCAGTCCTGCAAATGACAAGCCACTCTTGGACTTGAACGCAGAGGTGTCCACCACTAGCTCTCCACAACCTTCGTTCTCGGATTCTGCTGTCAACTCGCCCGACTCATGGAGCGAGATACTTAGCGAGACTACTAACTCCCACAGGATCAATGAGGATCCAATAAACGAGAGCAGTACTGCTGGTACTGTTGAAGTAACCTCAGATTTAGGGTCACCATTTTCGCCAGAGAGCACACCGGAGAGTCATTTGGACCGTGAGCTTTTCATAGATGAAGGCAACTATTCCCTCAGCTCCATGGATAGTTTCCATGCCAAATCCACTGCGCCATCTGATGAGGACGATGCTTACAAATACATCTTAAATCTGAAAGAAGAACAGTCTGCTAATCATTTGCCCAGTGACGACATGAGGAATAAATCAGATGCAGAACGTTTACAACAAACCGAAACCAATCCTTTGGAACACCAGGAACAAGTCAAGCCATCATCTGATGATTCTTTGTGTTTGGAAAGTGACTCCGGATACTTTCAGGATAATAAGGAAGCCATGCCAGCTCAACCTGAGGATGAGAGTCTACTCACTTCCACTGGTGATGAAGATGTGAGTGGAGTTCTGGAATCTGAACCTTTTCAGGACAATGTTGAGTCTTCCAATACAGAAGCCATGCAGAGGGACACTGTCGAATTGACGGATGGACCTAAGGAGAATCCTTTCATATTTGAGGATGACAGTGAGCCCGAATGTCCAGTTCTACAGTACGAGATGGTTTCTATATCAGGAAGTGAGGAGGATATTAAACTGTGCACTGATCTGGCTGAAGAACCAACAGAGGAACCAGGCAAAAACCTTCCGAATGGTCATTCTGAAACCAACGAGAACAGTGACCTCCATGATGGGGAACAAGAAGCTGTCTTGGAAAGTAAGGTGAGGGACGTGGTATTTGAGGAGCCAGAAGAACCTATCTTGAATTGGAGCCAAACAGAAGTTGATGTTCCCGATGAAGATCAAGTGTGTTATATGTGTGGAGGTCCAGTGGCGAAGAGCTCGGATGAATCAAGCGAACAGGGTGACGATAGTCTGTCCCATTTAAACTCAACTGAGAAGGACTGTAATTCAGACTCAAGACATTTCAGTGAATCAGAAGCAGGTGGAAACTTTGCGGACAATCCAAGGGAAAAGAACAATGAATTAAACGGAACTGTAAGTGATCTCAAGAATGAGCCAAGAGAGAGTAAAGGTATTCATGAAGATCTGCTTATTATAGGTAAGAGCGACTTGGAAAGTGGGTCAGACTGCATAAGGAGGACGGAGTTTTCTCACAATACAAATGGTGAAAGCCAGGCTCAGGTTTCAGACAATACGGAGCCTGGAGGGGCCAAGGATAACAGACCTGTATCAGTAGTGGACTCCCACTATGGCGTTCTGAATTCTGTCACTGAGGCCTTTGTGGAGCCTCTTTCTGATGCCAACATCCATGATGGAGAAAACAACTCTACACCGTCCCAAAGCCCGCACAGACAGCGTCCAGAAGTTTCCAGCGCTGAACTACCAATTGAAGAGGAAACCACCTTTGAGGACAATGCAAAGTTTATTATTGGGGTCCGTGGGTACCCTGAAAGACGTCCCGCAGAGCTACGCCTGTCCCTCAGCATGACTCCGCTTCAGCCAGCACCTCCTAAGCGCTCACTTACTGAATCGGATACGGACACCGAAGACACTTCAGAGGACCACGGCAAGGGATTTAAGTCGAGAAAGGTTATTTTTCATTCTCACTTTCCTTTGGCCTAGAAAACAAGGCACAGTTTAATGCACAGACTGACCTACAAACAGAAGCAGTGGTATCAGCATATGAGCTCTTTCAGGGTCACAACCTCCTTTTCCAAATGTAGTTCACTTGAGCGCATTACTCCGAGTCATCTCTTGCTTTAATGATCTGTTACAGTTGCTATCATGTCCTTTGAGTATAGCCCAAATATTCAGAGCCAAAAGAACTAATACTGTATTCATTCTCCTCTCTAGCATCCTTTCGATTCCCAATTAAAGATTGATAGTTGAGACAAACTATGAAAGACAAGTTCAATTCCCTCACATAACTCTGTAGAGTTGGGTTCAGTTGCAGTGCTTTGTGTGGCTTTCTTTAGTACTTCATCAAGTTCATGAAGTAATTCGGTACTTATTGCAGAGACAGTCATCACAGTTGATGATATTACAAAAGTGGATTTTCAATATCTTGGGCCTGTATTTTGGATATTGAATTATAGATTCACTCTGTTCTACATGTGTCCATCTAGGACAGAGCAGGATCTGTGCATGTCCAGGAGCAAAGCCCGTTTGACAGGCACCCTGGAGAATGGGGCATGGTGGAGCCTGATTCACCAGCTGAGCATTGTGAGCTCATTAAGACAGATGACGACCTGACCAGCGCTGGTGCCAGAGAAAACACTGGGGCTCTGAGGTACGGCTCTATTAATAGAGTCTGCTACAGATACTCAGCCCATGCCACGGGGGAGCATTCTGTTTTCTTAAGGACGTGACCTCATAAGCCTCTTAGATCCATTGCAAATTGCCTTAAATGTACTTAATGTTTAGTTTGAAAACTTTGGTGGTTGGTGAACAGGTCATATCCATTTTAGATGAATGATGCAAACATTTTTGATCTCACAGCATGTTGTGTTAATGTAAAAAATGTGTGTTTTCCCTTGCAGCTGATTGCAGTCATAAAATTTACTCTGTTTTTGGCCAGGATTCAATCTGTCATGAATAAATTAGCTTAATTGTAACTTAGCTCCATATATGGTTTCTTAAAGTTCAGTGAGGCATATGAAACGTGTTTTATCAGCCATAACAAATTTGTCATTCTCTTAAAAGGGAAGGAGCTGTGACGGATCAAAGCCAACCTTTGACTACTATACACTTGAGAAAGGTCATTGACACCACTGAATCAAAGGTTTGTTAATGTAAAAGGTATTATTAGTGACAATAAAATGCATATACTTTAAAGGATTCAAGCTGTATCTAAGGACAAGAATATTATAGATACTCATGGATGAGCTCTTTTGACCTTTGCCAATAAATAAGACCCAGAAAACCCTAGAAACCACATTGCAATCTGCTAAACAATAGCCAGAACACCTTAGCAACCACATAGGAAAAAATTGGCAACCAAAAATCTCGTTGAATTATTATCATCAGGGTCATCTCTATTCCTAGGGTTTGTGACATTGTTCCTGTTTGTGCCCCCCAATCTTACAGCCTTGTTAATGATATGTTTTTTTTTTGAAAGAAAGAAAGTAATATTTTTATTCAGCAAGGATACATTTAACTGAATAAAAGAGACAATAAAACATTTATAATGTTACAAAAATTATATTTTTGTAACATTTAGCTGTTCTTAGAACTTTCAATTCATCAAAGTGTCCTGAAAAAAAAAATCCTAGTTTCCACAAAAATATTAACTGTTTTCAACATGGATAATATGAAGAAATGTTTTTGAGCACCAAATCGGTATATTAGGATGATTTCTGATGGATCATAGGACACTAGAAAAAAATATCCAGTTTAGATGAATACATTTTAGATTCATTTTGGCTACTGAAAATTCAGCTTTGCCATCATAGGAATAAATTACATTTTTAAATATAATAAAATATAAAACAGTTATTTTAAATTGTAATAATATTTCACAGTTCTACTGTATTTTTGATTAAATAAATGCAGCCTTGGTGCACATAAGAGACTTCTTACAAAAACATTAAAAATATCTCACTGAATCCAAACTGTTAAACGATAGTGTATATAATTATCTCAGCTTGTTGTGTAGGTGTCCACATAGTTAAAATTTAAAGAAGTTGACACTTTTTTCTGGGACTATATAAATTTACATGTTCTTAGATTTCACTAGTCTGTTTTCATTTTATTAGGGACAAAATGGAAAGGCCTTAGACCGCAGCAAAGTGGACAGTACCATCATAAATAAAAGGTAACTAAAACTATGTTCGTATTGAAGATGAGTTTAAATAAACCTAATCTTTTGTTAAGTTACCAAAAAAATATTTTGTAATGCAATACAAAGACTTGTATCTGTGATTCAGCCTGTGGTGTGGTATTATTGTTATTATCTTGTCTTACAGAAACAGTCAATCCCAGTTTCCACCCTAACCTCATGCAATGTAGCAGTTGTAGTTTTAAATGACTCAGTGCACTTGAGGGCATTAAAATTAGCTTGGGCAAACACTTCCATCCCTGTTTTAGTAGACCTTGTGTTTGTGTTTGAATTGTTCAGACTGGGCGTCGTCTTTGTACCTGTGATAGGAGTGTGTTTGGGGGTGTGGCATGGGTTGTGTTTACACCCCTAAGGCATTTTTAATCCTCAAATGTAAGATGCTTTATGTTGTCAGTGGCAGTCTTGCAGTGATGTACTGTAATTGAGTAAACCGTTTGCAGCAACAGTAATCTAGGAAAGACGGAAGCACAATGTGAGACACACCCATGCGTACCTGAAATTGTTTTTGCACAGAAATGCACAGTCATTTTACATGACAAGATGCTTTCTTGACTTTTACCTGACTTAACTTTCATTTCGACAAGTCACTTGACAAGCGCTTGTCTCCAGTGTTGACATTTTTATTGAAACCACAGTGCAAGATGATTCATCAATATTTTTGGTTTGTTTTCCTGGAAGAGAAAGACTGTACATTTTAAATGTGTATATCAGCAAAAAATTTATTTAGTCAACTTTTATGAGGGAACTAGCATATAAATTAGGCTTATAGCTAATAGACAGACTAAATGCCCAAAAAAAACATTTAGATTTTATAGGGTATTTAAAGGAATAGTTCACCCAAAAATGAAAATATGCTGAAAATGTACTCACCCTCAGGCCATCCGAGATTTAGATGAGTTTGTTTCTTCATCAGAACAGATTTGGAGAAATTTAGCATTACATCATTTGCTCACAGTGGATCTTCTGCAGTGAATGGGTGCCGTCAGAACTAGAGTCCAAACAGCTGATAAAAACATCACAAGTAACCCACATGACTCCAGTCCATCATTTAATGTCTTGTGAAGTAATAAAGCTGCGTGTTTGTAAGATTTATCATTAAGATGTTTTAACTTTAAAATGTTGCTTCCAGCTAAAATACATGTCCAAAATCCATAATAACGCTTCCTCTAAAGTCTATCCCCTGTTGTCCTCTCACATCAAAATCCACAGACATTTGTTTAGAACTGTTTTGGACTGTTTTGCTTGTAAATGGAGCTTGTGCATATTTCTCTCCTGATTCAGACTTTTTCACTGGAGAAAGTAATATTATGGATAGTCAGATCCTGTATTTTAGTCAGAAGCTGGAGTCATGTGGATTATTGTGATGTTTTTATCAACTGTTTATCTTCAATTCTTACGGCACCCATTCACTGCATTGGTGAGCAAGTGATGTAATGCTACATTTATTCTGATGGAGAAACAAACTCATCTACATATTGGATAACCTGAAGGTAAGTAAATGTTAAACAAATTAACATTTTTGTGTGAACTAAAAGTTTATTTAAAGCACAAGGGGGAAATTCTAATCTGCTAGCTATAGAAATAAATTTGACTTGAATAATACTGTGTGCACTCTTTTGTTTCAATACAGCTCGAAGAGCAAGATTGCTGCAAGTTCAGAAAGCACAACCTTGTATGACCTTGTCTACATCCTTTTGGCTGCTTGGCTATTTGTGTACTGCCTTCTTGTCCTTCCTCAGATTGACTCAAGGACGCTTCCTAAACTCCTCTTCAACATAGAAGAATGAATGCAATATTAACATACAAGACAATTAATGCTCACACCTACAACTCTGATCACGTCCTTTAAGTTAAGGAATAGTTCACCCGAAAATTAAAGTACAGGCATTCTGATAAAGATTTCCTTTTATGTTCAGTGGAACATACATGAGGGTGAGTAAATGATGACAGAATGTATTTATTTGTTTGAGTATTTTTGAGTGAACTATCCCTTTAAGATGAACCAGGACCTCTGATCCAACTCTTTAAGGAATAAATAAAAAAGTTAGGAAAATTGGCCATATCGATCAGCTCAGTTGCCTTTCGAATTTCCTTTCACATCTGCACACAAAGAAAAAGTGTTTTTTCTCTCTTTTGGTTGGAGGGTTTTTGTTTTCAGTCAACTTTTACCTGGGTAATATTTGGATGCATTAGGTGCACATGAAGCACAATAACACACAAGATTATTTATAATGCTTCTGAAGAACATGCTTTTTGGCCTTTTATGTTGTTTGTGCATACACTATATGAAGAAAAAGCATCTGTAAGACTGTGCAACTGTTTGTATAAAATAAGTGAAGGTTTTTGGTATGTTTTAAAGCTGTTATGCTGCAAGATTTTGAATGTATCTTTTTTTAAAAAGTGATCACATTAGATATACCCATTTATTTTTTGCATTATATAGTAAAAATGAAGGCTTTTTAGCACAAATACATGCTTCGATTATATTCCACTAACATTTTTGATAAGATAAGGCCAGGGTATTATGGTATTAAGAAATATCATATAGGGCTCTCTAAGTTAAGAGACACTTTTATGGCGTCAACAGCACTTTTAAAAAAAAACTCGAGAAAAGAACTGCCAAAGATTCAGTTAAAGATACTGAAACCTATGCCCAACACAGTGAGCAAATTATGAATTTGCCTATTATTTTAGTAATAAATCCTGCACTTGCAGTATATTTGATGCATTCTACAAAATGCAAGAGCACACAAAATTCTAACACATTTATTGGTTATTTTACACATTTATAAATACATTATATTGACTGAATTTGCAATATTTTGGACATTGAAGGTGTTAGTGGTGGTTTTTAGGTCTCTGGCCTGATATAAATCCTAAAACTGAAGGATTTAATTTGAGCCTGTGGGGCCTGTAATATGTTGTAAAAAGTTTTTTCTTATATTTTCCTAAATTGTAAGCTGATATATCCACAGTACAGAGCAAGCACTCTGGCTGCATGATCATAGCAAATAAAAGTGAACTCTGGACAAAACCAGAATGTTAATGCATCCTGATACATTTCTGAGAAAAATATGTCCAATATTGCAAACAAGCCAAACTTTCTGCATGAGAATGTGTGTAGAAAGTAACTTGTGTCTTTAACATTTTTAAAAGTCACCAAGTGAATCCATGTCCTGCTTTTGTAATGAAAATTGTTAAATTATCATGTTTAAATGCACCGGAGTGCAATAAATGATATATCATTTGGTTGCCGTGTCTGTTAATTGTGTGCTTTATTGTATCCTAATTTTATACATATATTATTTTTGTTGCTAAAAGGCAAAAATGAAATTTTGATTTTAATATTTAGACTACTTTAGGTTCAGTGTCTATGATTATGCACAAACAGAGCTGATTACTTTGCAAATTGTAATCCGTTACTGATTCAAAATTACATAAAAAATTTAATTAGTAACGTAACATTACACATTTTAGTAATGTGATGATAATATGATCCGACTATTAGATTACTTTTAACCTACAATCTTGTGCTATAATGACATAAATATACAAAGAGTGAGAAAATATATTCCATTTGTTATTAACAACATGACGTGCATTAAACATGATATTACATCAAGGTTTCCCAAACTGGGGTTTGAGAAAGGAACTGAAGGGGGTTTATGAGTTTAATTAAAAGCTGTTAATTAATTAAATCATAAAAATGTTCAAATAAATCATTTTAAAATCAATAAAAATAGAAAACTTACTCAGAAAATGAAATATTTTATTTGTTTACCTGCATGTCATATGAACATAACCAATGTCAGAGAACCAATTAACATGTAAATGTGATACTTAATTATTAAAATCTCAGGTGTACTTCAAGTAAATATATTGGGTGAAAGAGGATCAGATGGCAAAAAAGTTTGTGAATTTGTGCATTTTAATGTGTTTGAAAGACAAAAGTCTTCCAAAGACACAGAAATACATGGTTAAATAACCTACAGAGTGATAATTCAAATAAAAATGAATGTGTTCATCAGTAGTTGATGCAATGTTGAAACACTTCTTAAACCTGAAATGATTTTTGTAAATCCAGTGGTCAAATGCTGTGTAGCCAGGGGACTAATGACTGGCCTTTGTGTGAATGTCCACAAAACTGGAAGACTTTGGCTATTTTAGAAAGGAACATTTAAAAGATGAAAAAGATGAATTAAGGAGAATCGATAAATTATGAATAATTTATTGATATTGTGTAAATAATATGTAATCATGTAATCCATAAAAGTAACTAGTTCTGATTTTAAATGTAAGTTAGTATTTTAAAATGTAATTTAATCTTAATTTTTGGAATCTGATTAAGTGATCCAGATCACATCAGTTACTACCCAGCTCTGTGCACAAAACCAATCCAACAAAAGCATTATTTAAAAGAATGTTAGTTCTAAAACACACATTTACTTACTTATTTGACCAAGTATATCTAAAGCATAATTACAGGTCATGAAAAATGTACGTCATAACATGTATATTTTAAATAAGCAAAAGTAACTAAATTAAATATTACGAAAGGAAATATCGTATGCATTAGACGTGAGATATTATTAACACAAATAGTGTTTTTTTTTTTTTTTTTTAAATTACGAAATGCTGGAAATTTGATGCAGATAAATCAAGAGTGAGTTAATCCTGCTCTAGTCACCGGAAATACTGAAAATCTTTTATTGGCTTGTAGCGCCACCTGCTGCTCGACTCGAACATCTGCGTTTGTTTATATCTGTCCACGTCGAGCTAATCAGGCTGTCGACACACCACAGTTTAATATAGCTGGATATAAACACATAAAACTGCTGGCTAGGCACAGAGAGATAATTCATTTGCCATACTTCATGTTCATCTTAAACCAGTATGAGGTGACACGATACGGCTCACAGTTGGTCGACTCACAGACAGTCAAGCAGCAGCTGTGGACAGGTGATGCAATTAGCCTAAATTTACTTGAGAACTCCACTGTAGTCTTCAAACAGCGATGCCTTTGTGTCATCTGATGCGGCTTTGCTGGGATGATCCAACCAAATGTTGTCCAAACTCTCTTTAATCCCACAAAATCTGGTAAATGCTGCAAAATTCAATCTACCGAGGTTCAAAGTCTGTTACGGTTGCATGTGGCACTTTCCAGGCATTGGGTACAATTTGTTGTCCCATTCCGTTTTTTTAAGCTTTAGAGGCACAAATCCCATCTTTTTGAACGATTAGATACATTAGATAAATTATTATCTAACATGAAGTTAAATTGGGCATTTTGGCCTGTCAGAGACTCGGATGTCTTTATATAACCAGTAACATTGTACAACGTCACATTTTTGCCATAATCAGTTGAATTCATATTCAGTTAACTAGTAAAAGGTATTATTAAAAATGGTAACACTTTACTTGAAGGGGTGTGCATAAGACTGACATGACACTTTCATAATCATGACATGACACGTCATGAATATGAAGGAGGTTTTATGCATGTTTATGACAACTAATTAAGTTGTCATAAAGTCATTAAGTGTCATTCGCTCAGTTATGTCATTTTTAATGCAAATATGACATTATTTGACCTAACCCTAACCTACCCTTCAAGTAAAGTGTAACCTTAAAAATATTACAAAAATATAATATTGATTAAAATCAAATACTTTTTTGAAATAAAATTATATTTTACCATTTTTTTACAATTAAAGTAGGCCTATAATACAAGTAGGCTATTAAAACATTTCTTTCTAATGTTTTTTTTTTACTATTATTTCTAGACCACCAGTGTCACACCTTTATATTCTTCTTTATGTTCTTTACATTAGATCATTTTCTGTCTTTTTATTTCTAGTTCTCAAAGTTCAGCATTATCAGCTTTTTGTAAATTTATGATTGTTACATATTTTTAACAAAAATTCAGAAAACAATTATTTATAAAGACATGTACATTTTCATTAAGTCTCAAGCTTTTTTGTTTGCAGTTCTTGTAGGCATCAATTATTTAAGCTTATTTACTTACACCGATAAAAAAAGGAATTAAACAATTTACATCTTTACACCATATTTGCATAAGCCTCTATCATTGCACAAGGTCAGCAGGTACCAGCACACTATAGTAATGTTTATAAGGCAGATGAGCACATAGTTTTCATTTATTAAAAGGACTTGTGGGCGGGTGTTTTTATTTGGAACAGCTAAATAGCAGCAGTGCAAAACCAACTACAGAAACTGTGGAAATTAATATGCTGACCTCTCTGGTGTAATACTGTGATGCAAAATCACTGGTTAGCAATAAGGACAGATGGAAAATTACCTCTGTATACTTGTGTACCCTCATGAGTCAAAACAGCGGCATTGCAAAGAGAGATTCTTAATTACATGAATGATTTCTAGCACAGATATCTGGTTAAAAATAAATACACAGACATTACCATTCAAAAGTTTGGGATTTGTATGATTTTTTTCTTATGCTCACCAAGGCTGCATCTATTTGGTTAAAACAATAATAACAATAATAATAAAAAATATTGTGAAATTATTACAATTTTAAAATACTTTTTTTTTTAAATATAGTTTAAAATGTAATTTATTCCTGTGATGCAAAGTTGAATTTTCAGCAGTAATTACTCCAGTCTTCAATGTCACATGATGCATTAGAAATCATTCTAATATGCTGATTTGGTGTTCAAGAAATGTATTATTATCAGTTTTGAAAATATTGCTACTTATATTTTTTTGGCAACTATAATACATTTTAGATTTTAAATTTTAATTTAAATTTTAATTTAAATTTTAGATATAATAGATTTTTTAAGGATCCTTGGAAAATTAAAAAAGAACAGCATTTATTTAAATATTATTTTTGTAACAATCTTAAGTCTCTGCTGTCACCTTTGATAATTTTAATGCATTCTTGCTGAACAAAAGTATTAATTATTAAATAAAAATCATACTGACCCCACACTTTTAAACAGTAGTGTACAGTATGCATTCGTGCAGGTGAATTACTGTTTACATGTGTATATTTATGAAAAAGACTGATAAATTCATGACTATTATATCACTCAGACATTCAAGAAGAAACCATAACACCATAAACATACTGGCTAAAATATAAAATATTATTAAATTAAAGCTTAAAAATGAATAATTCAAGTTTTATTTGGTGGGTAGTCTACCTTTAAGTCATTAAGTATTATTCAAGTATTATTATTATTATTTTCATTGTTAATATTATTATTATGTGAATCTTACCACATTCCCAAAGTTATGTCTACTGAGCAATACATGAACAATACATGTCACTTTAGCAAATCAAGCAGTAATTTAGGTATTTTAATTGGGCAGTAGGAAACTGTAATCTGTAGAAGGAAGTGTGACTTGTTTATTAAACTACAGATTTATTAAAGTGCAGGGAAATCAAGTCCATATGTTGTTTGTGTTTTTCAGAAAGACAAACTTGCTGAAGTTGCTCTGAACGTCTTGGCATCGTATGACAGGTCCGTGGGTTAAATAACCTCTGAAGCATGGGGGAAAACATTAATATGTTGTATACCAACTGTATGACAACTTTTAAATATGAATTTACTTAAATCAGATGTATTTATAATATAAAAACAGGTGGCATGCTTTAAATAGTATACTTCAGATATCATTAAATTATATTTAAATAAATAACTTGTTAAACACCATCCTTGCCTAACATTTAATCTAATCCTTGAATCATCAAATTTAAGATCGAGTTGTGTAACATTAACTTAATATATTAATTTATGTTTGATTTAAATGCAGATTTAAATTAAGTCAGATGAATGCATTCACATACCGGTTTGCTGATGGGCTTGTATCTCATCCAGGCCAGAAAGACTGCGGAAGGACCGTCGCTCTTTGAAGGCCACAGTAGGAAGCATATCCTCCTCGTCCCTCAGCTCCAGCTTTGGCATTTTTCCTGGATCTGGTTGCCTGATTACAGACTTTACGTTCTCACAAGGCAAGTTGTCCTTCACTGATGCAGCTTTCTAAAGGGGACAAAAAGTGAGCAGGGCCTCTTGATGAAGCATGAACAAAGCGCCTGCCAGTGATAGTCTTACCTTGTCATCAGAGTCTGTCTTTCTTGTTCTTTTCATGATTTCTTCCAGGCGCTGATTTGGGAAAAATTTAAATCACAATATACATTAGGGTTGGTAAGATTTTCAATGTTTTTGAAAGAAGCTTCTTATGCTCACCAGGGCTGCATTTATTTGATCTAAAATACAGTAAAACTGTTATCTTGTGAAATATTATTTCAAATTAAAATGACTTTTTTTCTATTTTAATATATTTTAAAATGTAATTTATTCCTATGACTAAACTGAATTTTCAGCAGCCGTTTCTTCAGTCTTTAGTGTCACATGATCCTTCAGAGGTCATTTTTATATTCTGATTTGCTGCTCAAGAAACAATTCTTATTATTAACAGTTGAAAGCAGTTGCGCTGCTTAATATTTTTGTGGAAACTATGATAAATTGGTTTGATAAAAAAAAACTTCAAAAGAACAGCATTTTTTAATATGATAAATGTCTTATGTCACTTTTAATCAATTTAATGCATCTTTTCTGAATAAAAGTATTTAAGGGACAGTTCACCCAAAAATGAAAATTTGATGTTTATCTGCTTACCCCCAGGGCATCCAAGATGTACGTGACTTTGTTTCTTCAATAGAACACAAACTTGAGATTTTTAACTCAAACCGTTGCAGTCTGTCAGTCGTATAATGTAAGTGGATGGGAATCTCGGCTTTGAGGGTCAAAAAAACATACACAAACAAAACCAAATTAAACCCTGCGGCTCGTGACGATACATTGATGTGTAAAGACACAAAACGATCGGTCTGTGCAAGAAACTGAACAGTATTTCTATCATTTTTATCTCTGATGCACTGCAATGTCTTTACTGCCCTGAGCGCGTTCGCGTCTTCTTCAGCCTGAGCGTGAGGCGCCTTCTTGCTTTACGGCAGATCGCAGACTTATAAGTGCATTACCGCGGCAAGAAGAAGACGCGAATGCGCTCAGGACAGTTCAGACATTGCAGGGAAAATCAGAGGTAAAAAACAATATAAATACTGTTCAGTTTCTTGCACAGACCGATCGTTTCGTGTCTTTACACATCAATGTATCGTCACGAGCCGCAGGGTTTAATTTGGTTTTGTTTGTGTATGTTTTATGACTCTCAAAGCCGTGATTCCCATCCACTTACATTATACGACTGACAGACTGCAACGGTTTGAGTTAAAAATCTCCGTTTGTGTTCTACTGAAGAAACAAAGTCACCTACATCTTGGATGCCCTGGGGGTAAGCAGATAAACATCAAATTTTCATTTTTGGGTGAACTATCCCTTTAATTTCTTTCAAAAAAAAAAAACTTACTGACCCAAACTTGAAAAGTTCAGAATGGTATTAATGTTGTGTATATTTGAAAGTGAGTCTGTTTCTAAGTTGTACCTTTTTCCTCTCTTGGCGTTCGGCCTCCTCTCTCTGGAAGCGACTCTCTCTTTCCAGTCTCTGCTTCTCTGCCAGCACTCTCTGACGAGCCTCTTGCTCTCTCTGAGAATAGATTATGGAGCATTATAGGAATTTTTTTATTATTTCCAATAATCCATTTAATATATGATCCTAGCTGTATTTAAGGAGAAAAAATAAATGGTCTGAAGACGTGTAAGATGGTAATGTCAATGAGAGGAGCACAGGAATCGCTATATTTAAAGCCCCATGTGTATTTTTTGGACCAGATGCACTTGCAACAATATTGATTGTTTTTCAAACATGTTTCCTGCACTTCCCCATTGGTCAGACCAACTCAAACTCAAGCCAGTGCTGGTTGGGATGCTCAAAATGTATTCACTTTTCGGTTACACTATAAGTAAACCATTTGGAAATTGTTTTTACATATTAAACTAGGTTTGAAAAAGGGATTTAAACATCCAAAAGCTTTTAATACCTGCTGTTGAAGCCTGTTTTCCTCCTCTTTCTGTCTGCGAGCATTCTCCTCTTGAGCCTTCAATCGCTCTTCTTCCTCTCTCTTCCTCTTCTCCTCCTCCAGTCTCAGAGCCTCTGCTTCCTCTCTGGCTCGTTCTTCAACTCTTCGACGGGCCAGGTCCTCTCTGCTCTTTCTGCAAAGATGAGCCACACAAGCTCAGTTAGGTGCCTAATGCACTTTAAGAATTTATATCATGATTTATATCACTTGCATCATGAAGTTCAAACTGTTTTTTTCTTTAAATACAGAATTTTAACTTTAGCATATTTAACTGTCCAGTTACTTCAGCAAAGAACAACTTTAAATTGTGTCCTTTTCATTTTACAAATACAATTTAGCATTGATAATCAAAAGCAGTTACTAAGACACAAAAGATAGAGGAAGATTCACTGATAGAGGAAAGGTAATAATACAAAAATAAAAACCTCTCCATCTCCTCCTTCAGTCTGTGTTCCTCTTCCTCCTCCTCTCTCTGGAGTCGGGCTTGTCTCCTTTTCTCCGTCAGCAGGCGAGTGGCCTCTTCAGGGTCTGTAGTCCAAGCAGCAGGTCTGACTTGAGCCGCGTCACCAATCTGACTTGGTCCTGAAAGTGAAAAAGAGTAGAGAGAGAGGAATTTGTATGTATTAATGTATGAAAAAAAATATATATATATACTTAAATATTATTTCTTAATGCTGAATTTGGGAAAAAATATTTTATTTGTGTTATTTCATAGTTTTGTTGACTTGCAATTTATTTGTTTGTTCCATAGTACAGTAACCTAATGCAGTACTCGTCATGAACCATTTTAGCAAAAAGGTTCTAAACTGATTTATTAATATTATAAATATTTGGTAATTATTGGAAAATGTGTCTGAGCAAGTCTTTCACTTACCATTAGGAATCTGAGAGCCTGCTGGTGGATTCGGAGGCCCATTAATAGCTGGATTCGACTGGAGTTGGTTAACTTGTAGACATTGTTGAGCAAGTGTTTCCTCCGATTCTAGATCCCCCTCTTCTGGCAGTGGAGGCAGACTGTCTTGTTTAAGTGTGGCTTGTCTGACATGTGATCTGTTCTGCAGCCTTGGAAATGGGTAAATGAAGAGAGAACGGGTCATAATGACCAATAGTATAATTTTGAGAGTTTGAGGAAAGATTGATTTTACTCATTCCTTTAAAGAACGTAAAACCACAAGTTAGATCTCTTTAAAGCTGCACTACATAATTTTAGCCTCTCTGTCGCCATCTATGGTTGAAACGTAAAATTGCAAGTAACTGCTGGAGTTGTTTCTTTCGTCAGTTGTGCTTTGCCATTGCTCTTCTGCATGACATGCAAGGACTGAATGACACAAACCTGAAAGTTACTACCATATAGTGCAGCTTTGATATTGTTTCTCTTAGACAGCAGTGATATAAAATGGAATGACTTGCTGAAGTCTAAGAGATTGTTCTGTACAAATATATAAAATGTACCATGATGTTGGGAGGACAGTATTCTCTGGTAGGGTTGTGTCCTGTTTGGGCTTGATTTCATTTGTTGTTGCTTGTAGTTGTGGCTTTTTCAAGTCCTGTCCCTCAAAATCGCCTTTTGCCACCTGAAATATTTTTGGTAAAATCCACATGCAGTATGTAATGCAACAAAGTAACGTTTATTTTTTATATTTAACCAAATGGCTTGAAAATGAATGTGAACTCTCACCAGCTCTCTGTTAGTGGTTCTGCGGATGGTGACATTTGGACTTGAGCTTGCAAGCCTGTTTGGCACTTTCCCACAATGCACCTGGGGCTTTCGCGTGGTGCTGGAGTTCATGGTATGACATGAGGCTGAACGACGACAAATATGAACAGCTGAAGACATATGGTGTTTTTTTAGTTTTTTTTTTAAGATGAGGTAAATTCATGAGGATGAATGAGTACAGATAAATAGGTTTTAAGCAATGAGCATGAGAAGAAGAAAAAAGGAAGCCAATAATTATTACACCCAGCTGAATGAAATATCTGAATGAAAGATGCAATTCCTCAGTCTGAAGTGATACCTGTGTCTCGTGACAGACACACAGCGCTCCTGCTTCTGGCTAGATAAGAGACGGTAGGAGTCTGAAGACGACGGACAAGGTCAATCTCCCACTGATTAAGAGAGCGGCATTTAGCTAGAGGAGAGCAGAAAGCACAACGACTAACAGGAAGAGGTCAGAAAGGGAGTTGGGAAAATGGATGCAAGGCTAGAAGAGAGTTTTGGCACCAGTTATTGCGTGTTGAATCGTGCATTTAAATATTCACCATTATTGATTTTGTTCTTGGTGACGTTTCGTGAGCAGTGACCAGGTTTCTGTTTGGCCTTCTGACTTTTCTCCATCGTCTTCCGCACCACAGACTCATAACGCTCCTAAAACACAGGATGAGAACACACCCATCATCCCATGCTCCGTATGTTTTTAATCATGGTTGCAAAATCTCCACAGCGATTTTTCATCATCGTTGACTTGATAAATTTGTTCTACAACAATGTCCAAACTCTTCACTGAAAGCATATATATGCTATACAAACAAAATCTCTCCCACCAAGCATCAGTCACTATTTATCTCATGCATAAACTCACTCTTTCTTCTTTGAGCCTCTGTTTGCGTTTCTCCTCGACCGCCATCCTCCTCCTTTCCTCTATTTGTCGCTGCTCCTCCAAATTCTTCCTTCGCTCCTCAAGGTGTTTCTCATAGAACTGCTTGGCCCTCTCTTCCTTTGCCAGCCAACCGCGCTCACGCAGCACTACAATCCAGGTACACCAAGAAAAACTTCATAAAGCTTTCCGTTTGTTCTTCAATTGGTAATGATGTTAATATAACAGAGTTCAGAGTAAGGAAAATACCCAGCTGTTTTTGATACGCCTCTCTCCGTTCCCGGGCCAATCGCAGTCTCTCATCCACTTTTAGCGCATTTGACTCTAAATTATAAAATAATTATACTGAAATTTTTCATGCAGCACATAATATAATAAATTCAACTATGTTGGAATGAATGACAATAAATTCAACTATGTTGGAATGAATGACAAAAAGGAGCATCTGGGAAGATTCAGCTTTAAAGACAGAATCGTTATTGACTTTGTATCCATGGCAGCGGTATCAGGCACTAAAGGTTTGAGAAAGGATAATGCAAATTGAATTGATGGATAAATATTAGCTATTTTAGACCTGTGTTATTTCCATTTCGTTTGTTGATATTAATCTGTGCTGATTTGATGTTCAGTGGAGCACATGCTTTTCTTTTTTGCTCCAGGGCTGTGGGTTTCACATCAGATCTGGAATCTGGAAAAAAAAAAAAGAGGCTGTTAACTTAGTGCAGAGAAGAAAAAAAGATAAATGAATGGCAAACATGAAAGTCTTGTAGTTTTTTGGTCTCTAAACATTCTGCTGAAATTTACCAAACTCTTTAACCCAGTTTGAAAAGCAGACAGGTAGGTTAGAAGGTAAGGGGTGTGATGATTTACAACATTACGACAATGAGGAATGCATAGCATAGTGAAAGCCTTCATGATTGATCTCTGTCTTTACAAATTCTTGAAATAAGCACACAAGGATGTTACTTCAAACCTTTGATTGAAGCATGCATCATTGTTATTCAGACAAGTAAGAATCCCATTGACTCATGGGTGTTTCCCCCTTGAAAGTGTAAGTTTGGGGTCTGTAGCTTTTTTTTTAGTACTTTTATTCGGCAAAGATGCATTAAATTGATCAAAAGTGACAGTAAAAAACATTTGAAAATGTTGTAAAAGATTTATATTTCTTTTGAACTGTCTGTTTGTCAAAGAATCCTGAAAGAAATGTATCATGGTTTCCACAAAAATATTTAGCAGCACAACTGTTTTCAACATTGATGATAATAAGCAATGCTTCTTGAGCACCATATCAGCTTATTAGAATGAATTCTGATCATGTGACACCGAAGACTGGAGTAATGATGCTGAAAATTCAGCTTTGCTATCACAGGAATAAATTAAATTTTAAATTATATTTGAATAGAAAACAGTTATTTTAAATTGTAATAATATTTCACAATATTACTGTTTTTACTGGATTTTTATCAGATATTTGCAGCCTTGGAATTAATAAATATATCTAATAAATATATCTTGAACCATTGTAGCCACATATAAAAAATACTTTTTAACCCTGGGTTATATTGACACTTTATACTGTATACCTTTGGCATCTCCATTTCATAACTCAGCAAAACCTAAAAGCGGTGCTTTACAAGCATGCAGCATTACTTAACCCAGAATTAATAGTGGCCTTACCCTTGGGTTAAAAAGATGATAATTTAGTGTTCCGTGTACTCTGATAAACCTATTAACTTAACTAGTGTATTTCAGCAAATACAGGCTTGGGCTCCCATACTATGCAAACCTTTTTTAGTGTCTTTGAAAACACCTCTACAAACAAAAGTTAAGGGCCAAAAGGCAGATATAAAGATGAACATGAGGCCTGTCTCATGCCAGTTTTGACTTTGTCCTCTGAATCAAGACAGCCCAAGGCCTGTAGACCATCACAAAGGCAACATTTGTTTTACTCTTGCTGTGTAGAACAACAAATTCAGCGCCTGACTGAAGAGTATGTGGCGATGGTGAACTTCACACTCCAGATCACCACAACAATGATATCGAGGGGTGAAGTGTGGAGCATGACGGACGCAGAACCTATCAGAGCTGCAGATTTTGCATGCATATTTTAGTCACTTGGTCTAAGAAAATTAAAGCAGACGAACTTGACATCGGGGGCGTTACATAACAGACATCTATCATGTGATGTGACCCTTATAAACGCCTATTAATAACCTTTAGCACAGCTAGCATCATCACACACATACATAACCCATTCTTAATATGTCACTATCTGAGCTAACCATAAAGAAGTGTATTGTTAGTTAGTATATACACTCAGATGGGTCTAACAGCTTATGCCACCTAAAAGGATCTCTATATGTTTGTATCCAGAATTTTAAGATGCATATGCTCTGTCAAAGTTGTGTGCAGTTTATTTTGAGCCCTGAATTAGCAGATGTGGTTAATGAATGTCATATTTATCGTCTGCATCTCACCAACCTCTCTGCTTCCTCGCAGTGTCACACATCTTCATCGGTCCCTTCTCCGAGATCGCAGCGAGACCCAGCTCTGCTGTCCTTGCCGTCTTCCTCCATGCCCGTTCCTGCTCTGCCAGGCTGAGATGAGCTGGCATCTTACAGTGAGTGTGTGTGTGTCCGTTTAATACATGTAGAGCATCTGTGTTCCCTGTGCACAAGTCTTCCACTCCAGCCAACGGCTTATCAGTGCATCTCTAACAGGGAATAGACTGGTTGAGAGAGAGAGAGAGAGAGACAGAGTGTGAAACAGAAATTCTTCCTGAGGGAGATTGTGTGACCAGCTGATTTGCTGCTGTCTGGGCTGCGTCCAGCACATGTGCACGGCAAGCAAACTCAGTAAGCTTCTGTAAGTACAGAGTGCACATGTGCCATGCTCTCACAAAAGAAACCCATCCAGCTGGATGCAGCTGTGGTTATTGGAGGTGTGTTTCCCTTTAACAATCCATAGAGCCCTTTGCATTGCATTGGCCGGTCACATTGACGGCATACGAGCAGCTGCAGCAAGGATGAAATATTCACACTACAACAAAAGAGTTGCATAGTTTGGATGCAAGCGCTTTTTTTTTCTAAGGGGTTGCCTGGGTGACTGTGATATGCAAAATTGTGGGAGGCATGACACTGCATGCCAGTGTCCAGAAATAGCGGCAGAGAAAACCCGCTTTCATCCTGTGTATGGGTTAGTGACATGTAACATAAAATATACAGCCAATCACAGATCAGATTAAAGGTTCTAGTACCATATCTTGAACATGTTTTTCACATCCCACAATGCTTCTGATTGGCTTGAGGATCTGCTCTCAGACAGAGAGATGACGTTATGCCTTCGCTATCAGTAACAATTGTGGATCCATATTGGTGGCTTTTTATGTAATAGCCCACAAGTATTACATTGCGTTAGTCTTCGTTTAGCAAATATTTTCCATCTAAAACAACTTGCAGTACATGTTTAGGGACAATCACCCTGGAGCAACGGGTTGGGTAAACTCATAAATCACCCTTTCAGCACTCAGTTTAGAACCTACAAGCTGTAATTTGTGAACCACTAAGCCACACCACTCATGCATATAGAAGAGACAGAGACTACCGGCTACATTTTCACCCTTTTCCTTTTACCCCATATAAGTACATTTTTTGTACAAACACCTTTGTTTGGCTAGAAAAGGGCTATTGGGAAGTCCTACCATTATTGCATATGAAAAAAATATACAGTTCATTGAACATAAATTGATTGTTTATAGGGTGGGGCATGTTGTCACAATGGGAACCAACTATAGGCGTTTCCACAAACTATTCAGCAAAAATGTTGAAAATATATATCAAGATTTTTTTTTGTGTTATTTTAGTATTTATTTACTATAGTATGTGTTCATATTTTGAATTGGCTTTCATGTCATTTGAATTTATATATATTTATTTTGGAAAAAAAAAAAATTTTGTTAGTTTCTATTAATAATAATATTGCAGTTTATAGTTTTAGTAATTTTAGTACTTCAGCTTAAATTTATTTCAGCACTGGATATAAAATAAAATGCCAAAATATATTTTATTGAAAAGTCTGTAATTACATTACATTAAAATGTTGTAATTGTTTTACAATTAAATGATAAATCTTTTTTATATTATACAGTTAAGTTACACAATTACATTTGGAATTTTTTTGTGTGGAACTGAAAAAAATGTAAATAATTTTTTGAAACTTATTTGACTTTTTTTTTTTTTTTTTTAGTTTCTAGCCATGCAGCCTTTCTCTCTGGTTTTATTACAGCTGTACCTTTTATAGTTTGCAGAACAGATAGCAGAACATTACAATCTAAAGATGCTCTTTAAAGCATTAAAATAACTCAAAAGTTAAAATCACTGAATTAAAATTCAAATAAATAATACAGAAAATGACTAAGGCGTTTCCACAAACTATTCAGCAAAAATG
The DNA here is from genome assembly GCF_001515605.1 of Sinocyclocheilus anshuiensis. Lineage (NCBI taxonomy): Eukaryota > Metazoa > Chordata > Actinopteri > Cypriniformes > Cyprinidae > Sinocyclocheilus > Sinocyclocheilus anshuiensis. Next base: position 425,775 of record NW_015558630.1, read on the forward strand.
TTGAAAATATATATCAAGATTTTTTTTTGTGTTATTTTAGTATTTATTTACTATAGTATGTGTTCATATTTTGAATTGGCTTTCATGTCATTTGAATTTATATATATTTATTTTGGAAAAAAAAAAAATGTATATATATAAATAAATAAATAAAGTTTATCAAATGCAAATTACATTTATCTGGAAATGAGCGTCAAAGGCAAGAAAATTATTTTAAAATGTTCTCAGGGTACAAAGTACGGCTGTAATTTGTGTAAATGCAAATTATCTGTTAGTTATACTAAAAAATATACCCACAGAGAGACTAGTTAGTAGTTAAAAGCAGGTTAGGTCAGCCCTTCCAGGGTGGCGGCACTTCCAGGTTTGTCAGATTCTTGGGACTTCTGAACGAGGAGTAGCTAGCTGGAATGGTAAGTCCCTACATTACAGTAATGTCCTGTACTTATCATATTTCATCTCTGGTTAATAAACAAACAGATTTTTTGGGTGTCTATGATAGAACGTCATCCATGAAATCTTTTGATTCTGTAAGTGGATATCAGTACGTACATCTGAAAGTGGGTGTGAGAGGGAGGAATGTGCATGAGGAGTCAATGAGGGATTGGCAGTATTTTTTATGTGAAGTCGAAAGAAAGAATGAGGAAATGGGGCTTGTCAAAGCATTATTTTCCCCTTCCTGTCAGAAAGGTAGTCAGTGTTATGCTGACAGGAGCTGGCTGACGGATGTCTGTTGTCTGCACCGATATGTAGGATACAAGAAGAGAGGAGAGACTGCCCAGGGACTGCATCTGAACGCTTCGAAAAAGAGTTCACTGACAGAAGGAGGTCACTGAATTATTATCTGTATAGGTACTTTATCTTTTTCCACTAAAGTTTTGCTCATATTTTGCACCTGTTATGTTGTATTTAAATGAATCCTGGCTTGTTCATTGCCACTTCATTTTTGGCTCATATGGAGATTATTTCAAATATATAGTTAATTATTTAGTTTCTGTCTCTTTAAGAAAGTTTCTTTGGTCTTACATTCTTATTGTTCAATGAGCATAATAATCGAACAGTGAAACTGGGAGAGGTGCGTTTTTTTTTTCACTGTTTGTAAATGATTAAGAGCAGGTGGATCTCTTGAGTTTTGTTCTGGAACCTGTTCCATGTGTCATTTTGGTTTTGGGGTGAGGATTACCTACTGTACCTGTAGTTCTGTTGGATTTATAATTATATGTTAAAGACATGTCACTACAGTATAACCACCAAAAGATGGTTTACCATTTCATTAAAAAGTGATTATACTAACTAATAATATACTAATATAAGTGGTTTTGATTTGATGTTGTGGTAAAATTACAAAAACAATCCCAGCTAAAGTTTTATACGACTAGTAAACAAGCAATATTAAATCCATAGAATGTGCCTTCTATATTCTATGTAATAGTTCACCCAAAATTACAATTCTGTCATCATTTACAGTACCGACCTTCGTGTTGTTCCAAACCTGTAACATTTACATTCTTCTGTGGAACAAAACATTTTGGTTCTGGTTATTCCAGGCAACACACTAATTACATGACTACGGAAACTTCGAGCTTCAAAAAGGAAATAAAAACATAATGAGATCATAAAAAATAGTCCATACCACTCTTGTACTATATTCCAAGTCTTCTGAAGCCATACGATAGATTTGCATGAGAAACAGACTGGAATTTACATGGTTTTTCAATAAAAATATTCCTCCCTAGTGAGCCGTTAACGACTACGAAGCTAGTAATTTAGTCAACTCGAGAACCGGCTCAGTCAGATCCAGTTTCGGACCAACCAATTCATTCAAAAGGTCTGACTCAAATGAATGATTCATTTACATGTCAGGCATCATACTTGAGCAAAGCCTTCTTGTGGCCTGAGAAGACTCCGTTTTATGATACTTTTGTTATTTTAGTGTCACTGTTTTGGAGCTTGAAAACTTCAGTCCTTGACTTTGGAAGGTGAGTAAAGGCTGAGAGTTTTCATTTTTAGGTGAATGATCCCTGGTGTTTCATGTTTAAGAGCCCTTAAGAGAAGAACAATCTGGTTTATCAAAAGTGAACTGTGACTTCTTGAGTACAGTTTTTTTTTCCCCCATTTGGTGTGTTTTGTTGCAGTTTTGGAAAACATTTGGTAATACCAGTGGAAACACATGAAAACATCTTTCTGTGGTAACCAATGTGCTTCATGAGATAGGCAAAACAGTCAATATAAAAGGGAGCTTTTGAATTTTATGATAAGTAGTATGTGACTAACTTTTGTGACAGGATTCTGAATCTATTTTTAACTAGATGCCTTCTTTTGTGTGTAAAGCACTAGCAATCAGGCACAATTAAAAATTGTATGATGTCCACTCCTTAAAATGTATACATTATGATAGGACTTATATAATTAGACACTTTGTATACATATGACAAAATAATTGTCACTGTAATGAGTAGAGGACCCATTTTCACAAGCTGCGAAATGATCAAGTAATGTAAATGTAGTATTACAAAAATGATTTTTCTACTTAAGAATTTCATATTTAATTTCGTGTTACTTGCCACTTTTGCCATTCTTTATGAAATTTACTAGCAGGTTCTGAGTGAAAATTGTTTCTACACCATTTTTTTTTTCAGTGTATATGTACTTGTAATAATGCATTTAATATCTGATCTGTCTTCCTGTAGGTATCACAATCATGGCACCAATCAGCACTGATCTGGTAGGCTGGGCGGTCACAGAGCAACCAGAGGCTGCATTTCTCTCCATAGTCGTCCTCTTCATCGTTAGCATCGCACTTCTTGTTCTCTGTGCAAGCTGTAAAAAGTGAGTGGTTTCTGAGTGACCTTTAAAAGATCTTGATGGAAGTTAGTTACTAAAAAGCATGCCTCAAAAGATGTCAACTGAAACGGGCAACTATACATGTCCTATAGGTATGTAGCAGCAAGTCACCCACTCTGTTGCTGTAAGCTACATTCCTAGACATCACTTTCAAGTTTTTCTACTATGGAAATTTGTAAGGAATGAAGCAGGAATGTGGCTCTGTCACAAAACACAGAGAGCAGCATCTTACTCATACTAGCTCATGCTTAACATATGAATACATGAAAGAGAGACCATGCAAGTAGGCAGTATATTGTGAGATTGTACTTTATGAAGTCTATGCAGACTGTCTGCATAGTGATGATATATAAGCCAATAAGTAGGTCAAATAAAAATAAATAAAAAAATCTTATTGTAATTAATGAAAATAATTAAATTATGTGTTAAAAAAAGAAGCTAACTGTTAATCCAATATAATTTTAAGATTAATTTTTGATTTTCATATTAATTGACATTTATTTGGTGATGTACCCTCAGCTGTGGTTTTAATCTAGGCCACCAGAGGGCGGTCAAGAACTTTGGTGCATGTGGGATAAACTTCAGGCTTTACACTTTATTGCACTGGCAGTAATTCTTGTTTAGTGTCATGAATTGGGTTTGTATAAGCACTGCAGTGAAGTTATATATAGTTTTAGTAATTTTATTAGTTTATATTAATAATATTACAGTTAATATTACAGTTTATAGTTTTAGTAATTTCAGTACTTCAGCTTAAACTTATTTCAGCACTGGATAGAAGTTGTGTGTTTTAAACAAATAAGTTGTGTGTTTTAAATAAAAAGACTAAACTCATTCAGTGCAAAAAAAAATAAAAAATCACCAGAAGCATGACAACACTTCATCAAATCATTCAAATCATTTTGATTTATTGCTTTGCAGACAATCATTTGAGTTAGACAGGAGCAGCGCACCCGAGCAGAAAGCATCCACACTTGTGAGTGTGGTGAGTGTCATACTTTGTGAAACCTAAATGGGAATATATATGTGTGTGTGTATATGTATATGTGTGTGTGTGTGTGTGTGTGTATATATATTATATATATGTACAGGTACATCTCAAAAAATTAGAATATCATGAAAAAGGTCAATATTTTTTGTCACTCATTTCAGAAGTTCATTTTTCATAGATTCATAGATTCTTTACACATAGAGTGAAATATTTCAAGCCTTTATTTCTTGAAATTTTGATGATTATGGCTTACAGATAATGAAAACCCAAAATTCAGTGTCTCAGAAAATTTGAATATTACAAAATTAGAATGTCGTGGAAAAGTTCATTTGAGATGCACCTGTATATATCGGCTGTGTGTGTGCATATATACATGTGCCAAGTCGTTTAACTCTCTGAATATCATCAGTTACGTTAACACCCTGTCAGAATGCGCCATCTAGAGTTTCATGACTGAATTATATATAAGATTTTTACATGTTTTTGAAAGAAGTCTCATATGTTCACCAAGACTGCATTTATTTGATCAAAATAAAAACAGTAATATTGTCAAATATTATTATAAAGTATAAATATAAAAAATAACTTTACTATTTGAATATATTTTATCATGTCATTTATTCCTGTGATGGTAAACGCTTAATTTTCAGCTACCATTACTCCAGACTTCAGAGTCGCATGATCCTCCAGAAATCATTCTAATATGCAGATTTGGTGCTCAATTATTAATAAGGATTCTCATTATTGTCAATGTTCAAAACACTTTTTGGTGTTTTAATATTTTTGTGGAAACTGATATTTTTTTAAGGATTCTTTGATGAATAGAAAGTTCCATGAACAGCATTTATTTTATTTTTGTAACATTAAATGGCTTTGCTGTCACTTTTGATCTGTTTAATGCATCACTGCTAAATAAAAGTATTAATATATATAATACATATATATAAATCGATATAGATATATATATAGATTGATTATATTAATATATATTATTATATAAATATAATCAAATATAAAACTTTTTTATTGTAAAAAATTTCACAATATTACCGTTTTATACTTAGTATATTGCAATGTTTCTATAAACTATCATATAAAAGTGATGTATATCTTGTGCTCAATTGTAATTCTTAATTGAACAGGCAAGAATGGACAATTCAAGTGGTGCCAGACAAAACCCTGCTGCTAATGACATCACAGATGATGAAATGGGTAAACTGAGTTGTCAGTGACATTGAATTTCTTTTGAATCTGAATAGCTGTTTATCTCTTAGCAATGCTATCAACCCCACTCAGCAGATGCACTTTAATCTTGTCTTTGTATAGGTTTAGAGGCTGTGACTGGTGACGTTGTGTACAGACCCTGGAGAAGTCACACACTCACTCATGGTATGTCTCTCCAGGACAAAAAAAGATCATTGCGAGTAATTCAAACCACAAGAGTCATTTAAACCGAGTGAAAATGCTTCACTTTTCGCCACACATGAGAAATATACATGATGGTCTTATGTATGACTATATATCTGTGCTTTTGCAGGTTCAAGTCCACCAACTAAAATAAACGGTGGGGTTGGGACAACGACTGAGGGTTCGGTAGCACTTCAAGCTATGTGAGAAAGTGTAAGCACTTCGGATGACTATTTTCTATGTTTAAAATACTCTTTGAGTGAAATTTCACTCGACAATACAAACATATAAGTACCTCTCTTAATATTTTTTTCATTCAGATGACAAATGGCATCACTGCTGTAGGCGTAACACCACCAACTTCGAATGGTGGAAACAAGCCTGCAGAGAGTTCCACCATATTTATTATGCAGCCTGAAATGCTCATACTAAATAAAACCCCTGATTATTTGGAGATAAATGCTTTCTGTATCCTTCTGGGGCTGGGCTGAAGTCCTGCTTTGTGGCATTGACTCACATAAGTGCCCATCAAACTTTGAGACCATAGGAACTATGAGCCCCCCTGATCTGTCCCTCAACATTGACTGGACTGATTCAAAGCTGAATCCTTATGCAAAGTTTCAGATAAGAATGGTCAGTGTCCCTCAGGGGAGGGAGCCTGATCTTCTGGCCACACCTGTTTTGACAAATAGGGATCTTTATTCAGGTGGTCACGGATTAAATGCAATGTAAGCAAGAAAATCAGGTGTCACATCTCCATCTGAAGAAGAGGTGGAAGTGTCGGCATCACTACCAGAGAGACCTAAAGAAATGAAGATTTTCCTTTCTTTTTCTAATGAAGTACAGTATTGTGAAATTATTCTGCATATATATATATATATATATATATATATAGAGACTTGATCTCCCAGATCGACTGGTCTGTGTATGTTTTAATTCATGTATATAATCAGCAGCATACTGGTGAATATTTTTAGGTTTTGAACAAATGTTCGAATTCCAGTGGGAATGAATAAACTGGATTAAAAAAAAAAAAAAAAACACTTTTACAATGTAATTAAAGTTACAGACTCTTTAGAATTAACCCCCGTTCTGTTGAGATTGAATTTATTCTTTTATTTAGGGGAAATATGTGATTCCCTTTTCTTCACATTTTTTAACTGTTATGAAGGCATTTAGAGGCTGAAATTCTTAATCGTTTAAATAATTGTATTCTTTAAAAATAAGCAGTGAAACAACTGTATCATATTTGTTATACACTAAATCAGTAGTGTATACAACATGCAAGAAACCATTTTAAGAAAAAAATTACTCAAAAACGAATTAAAAAAAAAAACCTTGGAAAAATAGTATTTGTCAAACTGTTTGTAGAGAATTTTTCAAAATATGCAAAATGTACAGAACATTCCTAAGAACTTTGTTTTTGACTAAGCACATGGTTTTCAACTAAATTTGTTTGTGATTTCAGACATCCTTTTTTGTCATTGATATATTAAATAGACACTATACTGAACTCAAAACTAGATCTAAAGTGAAATATTATGTAATGCATCAGATATTAGATCACATAAAAGGAGGTATTCACTACAGGGGCATTTACCACAGATTCTTATATTGTGACAATGTGTTGCATTTATTGTTTTATACCTGGGGTCCCTGTTTCACCAAACATTACTAAGGATGTTTTGATTCATGTGCAGGTGAACATTCTGTTTTGAACCAGTTCTTTCAAGATTAGAAAAACCTCATCAACCTGATACTTCAATGCAACGCCTATGTTTTACAATATATTACAAAAGCTTTAATTGCATGCCTTATTTAATAAATTCTAAATGTAATTAAATGTTTTTGCTTATGCACAATGACAAATACACCCCTCTTCCGCGACCCATGAGCTTAAAGGGATAGTTCACCCAAAAATGAAAATTTGATGTTTATCTGCTTACCCCCAGGGCATCCAAGATGTAGGTGACTTTGTTTCTTCAGTAGAACACATATGATGATTTTTAACTTTAACCGTTGCAGTCTATCAGTCGTATAATGCATGGCAATGGTAACAAAATCTATGAGAGTAAAAAAAAACATGCACAGACAAATCCAAATTAAACCCTGCAGCTCGTGACGACACATTGATGTCCTAAGACACGAAACGATCGGTTTGTGCCAGAAACCGAACAGTATTTATATCATATTTTATCTCTATCGCACAAACCGATCGTTTCGTGTCTTAGGACATCGATGTGTCATCACAAGCCGCAGTGTTTAATTTGGATTTGTGCATGTTTTTTTTTACTCTCATAGATTTTGTTACCATTGTCATGCATTATACGACTGATAGACTGCAATGGTTGGAGTTAAAAATCATCATATGTGTTCTACTGAAGAAACAAAGTCACCTACATCTTGGATGCCCTGGGGGTAAGCAGATAAACATCAAATTTTTATTTTTGGGTGAACTATCCCTTTAACACATTTGTCTATTTATTAGATCACACGTAGCTGCCAAAACACGTAGAACCCGTTCAGGTGACAAAATCCTTTTAAAAATTATATTAAAACGTATTTCTTTGACCTATTATCTTGGACCTAGTTTCTGTAACGCTTAATACTCACGTTCGATGGTGAGTAAATAAATAACCATAATAAAACCACTGTCATGTTTAAAGCCCCTCTTCACGTGACGCCTGTTCTTGCAGTCTTTGGGAAACGCACACGGATCTGCGGCCGACGTGCAGAACGCCGGTTCAGTATGTTCTAGTACGTGTACGTGCTCTCGCTCACGTACGCATTTCATTGGCCTCAACTGGTGCACGAGTGCAGCGCGTGGGGAGGTGAGTCACGGCGATCGACCAATGGCGTGCGGCGGCGATGCCACCGGACTGGGAAAACTCGTATTATGTAACCCTTTCATACCCTCCCCTTCAGAAAACCCAGCTAATGAAGAAGAAAGGAAAAAAGAAAGAAAACACAGCTTGAATTTATACTCTCTGTTGTACATTTAAATACAACATGCTGTTTGGTAAACATATAGATTAACACTTTATTAACCCTCTCAAAGTAAACCATTATAATTACTTGACTCTCGCTTATGGTATTAGGCCCCCAAAACAGTTAAAAGAGTTATTCAAAAATGTGAAGACAACTCTGGCTAAATCTTTGCATTTAAACCACTCGGCATGTTGTATATTTTGTAACAGCATATATATTAATAGCATATTCTTCCCTGAAAACAAGTCAAAGATGACCCAAAGGGTTAATCCTATAAAGTAAATCCATACAATGCAACATCAGCCAGCCACGAGTTGCAACTCTGTACACACACATGCACAGAGACAAATACTGCACTATGCAGACATATGATCATTAAAAAAAGTGCAATTTTAATGCACACTTAATGTTATGCAATAAAAATGTGCTGGAATTCGCGTTTTAAATTATGATTTGCACAGTAAGCAACAATGCAGCCATTTGCACGTTGTTTCTTTGCATTCCTGTGAAAACGTATTTTACAGGAGTAATGAAAAGCCACCGAGAGTTAATAAAAGAGGTGCAGGAGTACGTGAAATACAGTGCCTTGTGTGTGTCCATTGTGTTTCTTGACCCTTCCTCAACTTCTGCGTAAACAAGTTGGAATTGTAGGGCGTGTGTCTTGGAAAGCGGTGTTCAGCCAATGAGCGTCGACATGCCTACCACATGGTCAGGTTGTTTACTACAAGAGCAGAAGCCCGCTAGAAGGCGCCGGGTGAAAAACCCGGCATCGGATTACACTGGAACGTCTCGTCTCTGTGAAGACGGAAGCGATGCGGATTAAAATTGAACCAAACAGAAACTCGACTCATCCATGGCGTGTAAAGTGAACACTGTAGCTTAGAATAGACAGCTTTCATAGTAGTGTTCTTACGCTCTTGGTGCGTTATCAAACAAGTACAGTTATGCGTAATTGTAAAAAATCCAGGCCAGGATTTTGAATACCTGAATACAAGCCGTTCTCTGGGCTCTGAAAAAAGACATTTTCAAGTTACAGCCGGTCAGAGCGAGCCTTGTGGGAAGGGGGGTGTGTTGAAAATTGGCAAAGGTACGTGCGCAGCGTTCATTGAAAGTTTTCTGTTTTAATGCATTCGTGTCTTTTGGTTGCTCTGTATGCTTCTTAGTCAAGACTGCATTGTTTGCTGCCATTAAGGTTAGTACACTATTACAGTGATTCAGTATAAAAAAAGGCTTTTGGTTTTTTTATGCGATGTTGTACTTCGATTTAAAACCTTTTAGGAGTAAGATTGTTTTAGTTTTTCTGTACTAATATCAACACAACTGTGAATTTTTGCATTTGTTATGAAAAACTGTTTCTAAACGGAATGAAAAAAAGTCAGTTGGTTCATTAATTCCGGCTTAGAAATGTGCAGAAACTATCTTTTCCTCATTGGAAGAGATTAACTGTCCAGCTGCTACATTCTGGTCAGTTTTGCAAGGACAGCGTTTTGAATGAATAGCCTACTAGATGGTTAATCTGCTCCGGCTGCGGGTTCTAGTCGCGACGCTTCTGCAACGCGGCTGCGAGCATGTGGTGAGCAACTGAAGCGAACGGTTCTTTTGAGTTCGATATCTTCAGTGACTTGAATGAGCGGGTTCACAAAACCGGTCTGAACGTGAATGAATCGGCCTGGGTTTTCAAACAGGTCGGAAACGAGTTGTTTTAATTGCCAAACAACAGAAATGTTACAAATAAAACGTTTATGATTGTATATAAGTTTATACGAGACCGTGGTTTAATAAATAATATTTTATGCTAAAACGTATCAGCCCTGAGAATGTTCAATGTACACGCAAGTTATTAGTTCTTACTTTGTTTTTATGCGCTGAATCTTGACTGCAAAAAAAGGGGATACATTAAATCACGGTAAGCACCCCTGTTAGTATAAACCAGCACTATGTGCCTGAATGGCGTCTTTGGAATGTTTTAACATGTAATATGCCACGCCGGTGTGTCAGGAACATAGACGGTCAGGAAACACGCTATGACGTCATTACGTTATGACGTAATAGAACAGCCGGGTCGTTTTTTGAACCGGTTCGATTAGCGTGGCTTTCTGTAACTAGTTTTCTATGTACCGAGCATTCATGTCCCGAAACCATTATCTTATATTCTTCAACTTTTATAATCACCCAGATATAATTAGTTTTTAACAGATTTAGGGAAGGAAAATGGATTTTGTTGCAGGGTGGATGTAAATAAAAGGCGTTTGCATGAAAAAAAACGTTATTTTGTAAATTATTATTATTTTAACATTCGAGAATAAAATAGTTCTTATTAGACTCAAAAAACAAGCAGTAACATTTTAATATTATCATCTTGGTCAATATCAAGTCATTTTAATGGTTTGTCTGCTCTGTTATACACAATACTAATACATTTCCTTCAGAAATATGCTGGTTTGGTGCTCAGGAAATATTTCTTATTATCAGGTGTTGAAAACAGCTTTTTAATATTTATGTGGAAGCTGATATTTTTCAGGATTTTTTGATGAATAGAAAGTTCAAAGGAAAATCGTTGATTTGGAAAATTAGCATTATAAAGGTCTTTACTGTCACTTTTCAGTATCTAGCTCTTATCCAGTGGTTTACAGGACATTTACATTTTGGATGAAGCACATTATCTTATTCACCTCTATTATTCCGTTTGCATTGTCTTTATACATAATACAAATAAAATAAAAATTGCAAGAAGTAATCTCTCTTTCATGCTATTAAATGTGTAGTATTTGGCAATCAAGGGAAATTTTCACTTCAATCAGTTACAGTTACTCCGAGTCACCTTTTACTGGAAGAGAGGAAACTTAATACCTGACAGCAGCTGGTAATAATGGTCGATTCCTTTGTGCCCTAAACTCTTGAGTGAACATTCTGAAGTTACAGGGCCTAGCATGACCATAGCAGTTTTATGAACTGTGTCAGTTTAAAGTAGTTTTCCCTGGGGTTCATTCTGTGCTGACAATGACTCATAGTCAATGTGCACAGTTGCATGTAAACTTTAGATTTTGCATCATTCGTCCTGTGATGACTTAATAGTTTGACACTAAGTTGTCGGATGTTTCACATAAAGATGGTTGGTGACTCATGCATCAGCAATGTTGGTGACAGCAATGTTGAGACTAATACTAATATTTTGTACATACACCAGTGGCCTGTCCCCCCCCGAATTTGTAAATGGCAAGGTTAATATATCTATTTATACAACATTACAAATTTAGATATATTATTATTAAATCATATATATTTAATTATGATTTTATGTCATAAATGCTTTTTTGTTTGAATACAACTTATGGTCGACCGCTGGGTTTTTCAATTTCCAGTACTGATACTGATATCTAGAGAGCAGGGTGTCCAAACTGAGAATTTTTTTGGCCTATTCCTCATATATACACAATAAAACCACCAAATGAGACATACAGAAAATTGCTATATCCAAAACATCATGCTCTCTTTCTGGCAATAAAATGTGCAGAGTGGCCAAAACAGTAATCACTTGTTTGTTTCCTCTTCTCAGCTTCCTGTTTGTCGTTTGAATAGCACTGCTGAATCTCCATCAGGAGTTCTTCAAAGCAGTCAAGAAGATACAAGGTGCAAGGAAGGGAAAATGGTGCCGAAGACCAGGCTTGGGAAACGGTCCCCACTGGGCACCCTGGTGTGTGGTTCCTCAGCTGAGGGCCTGACAGAAACGGGACCCCTTGGATGCCCGGATAGTGGGCCTCACAGAAGCAAGCTTTACCCAGGACAGAAGGTAAGCTTTATTGTTGTAGATTTAATCAAAATATGAATGGGATTCTCAGGTGCGGTACACAAGGTTCAGCTCAGCCATTTCATGGTGTTTTACCTGATACGTTTCAGGTGTATGTGCACTGCGGAGGCCAAGAATGTGGAGGTGTGGTCGAACAGCATAACCACGTGGACAATGAAGTGTCTATCTTCCTGCCGCAGCTCAACCAGCACGTTCATCGCAAGCTGGAAGACGTGTGGACGAGCCCCACATCCAGTCATACCTCCTCAGTCTCCTCGTCCATTGATGTGCCAAGAAGGTACGTCTTGTTATAGTTGTCGGAATGACCCTTTGAATGAGAAACACTCCTTTATAACTCTATTTCAACACTGCAGGAGTCCAGAGACAGTGGACATGGATGAGATTATGGCTGCAATGGTGCTTACAAGTCTGTCGTGCAGTCCAGTCATCCAGCACTCAGCCCAGGGGAGCGCAACTCAAGGTTAGTAGAACATTACATTAATGTTTGTTTTTGTAAAGTCACAAGCAAACAATGCACTGCACAAATCTGGCATAAACCAGCTGAGATTACTCAACGCTTGCTGAGATAGGTGTTAGTGACCAAGAAGAAATCCTTAACAAATGCATATACGGTTTTCATTGGTAAAACGAAAACTTAAAGCAGCTAAAATAGGATTGCATATTATTGTGATTTTTTTTTAATCACTCCTGAAGGACCAGAGTAAATAAGATCCTACGGCCTAAATTCTGAAACTTCTGAATAAAATATAAAAAATATAATTATATAAAAATTAAATAAATTAGATTTTTACTGTTTTTGAAAGAAGTAAAATAGGCTGCATTTATTTGATCAAAAATACAGTAAAAACTGACTTTGTGAAATACTGAAACAATTTAAAATAACTTTTCTATTTTAATATATTTTCAAATGTAATTTATTTCTGTGATGGCAAAGCTGAATTTTCAGCAGCCATTACTCCAGTCTTCAGTGTCACATGACCCTTCAGAAATCAATCTGATAGGCTGATTTGGTGCTCAAGAAACATTGCTGCTAAGTATTTTAGTGAAAATCGTGATACTTTTTGTTCATGATTCTGAATGAAAAGAAAATTAAAAAGAACAGCATTTATTTGAAACGGATATCTTTTGTAATATTATAAACGCCTTTACTGTCTCTTTTGATAAATTTAAGGCATTCGTGCTCAATAAAAGTATTAATTTCTTTAAAAAAATCTTTGATCCCCAAACAGTAGTGTGTATATTTATATATATTATAATTCATTATGTATTACATCAGCATTGTATTTATAGATTTTTTATAATATTTAAATAACTAATCAATTTATTTAGTTTGATAATTAACATGTTGGACACATGTCCACTGGTATAAAGGACATTTACGTTTTTGATGAAGCTAATCTTCTCATAGAGATCTGTTATTGTGTTTGTATTAGCTTCATGTGGAATAGAAAATGGTGGTGGCGAACTGTATGATGGTGGATATTGGAGCTGCGACCATGGAAATGGAAGCCCCGCCCCATCCCCACCCATCGCAGAGATGGACAAGAGCGCCCCTCTCGTTGATGAAGGCCTGGACATGGAACTGGACCAAATGTTGTTTAATGAGCCAACGCCAAGGAAACGCAAGGTACATTGTAAAACCTTATAAAATGAATAAAACCTAATATATTAGGTGTTGGTTTATGCAGCATGTAGCTTATCTTTTTCATGTTGTCTTCCACCTTCTAGAACTCAGTAAAAGTTGCATATCGGTGCTTGTGGCCAAACTGTGGAAAAATACTGACCACAGTAGTGGGCATCAAACGTCACATCCGAAATTCTCATCTTGGGTGAGCATCACAAGCACCATACGTTCTAACCAATGAATGCAGCAATATGGGACATTTTTATTGTAATCACACGGCGTATTATGTTTCCTGCAGACAAAGTGATGAGCACTCCCAAAGGGAAGAAGACTTCTACTACACTGAAGTCTATCAGGACTTGGAACAGATCACTCCCTCTGGTGGCCACCGGCCCTCCTGCACTTCTCCATCCAGTCCCAGCTGGCACACGCCCCCCTCTCCCACCACCCCCGAGATGCTCCAGCCCAGCCCACTCAGCCAGTCCGCCCCGGGCAGCTTCTGGCAGGTCCATTCTGAGCACTCTTACCAGGTGAGATGCTTGACATTGTTGTGGCATCATTAAACAACATGTTTCTCTTGAGAGTGTGTAGTGCCATCAAAGATCTTATCAGTGTCACATGTCACTTTTTGCAAGTAAATGAACATTTATGGACATAAATGAACAAAAATGGCCGAGTGTTTAATACGTTGATGTTGATTCCTCAGGCTCCTCCACCCATTCAGGTTGTGACTCCGAGCAAACCAGTGTCTGTTCCTGTGTCCTGTCATTGGACTCCATCTCTCACAGTTCACCAGAGCAAACAGGTGAGCATTTCTTTATTAACTGATTCCATTATTATCTACAAGGCTGGAGAAATTTCAGCACAGATGTCTTAAAAGAGGCCTTTTCGCTGTGAATATTTATAGGTAATGAATTGGCTATGCAGCATTTTCTCTGAGGCTTTCAGAACACACAAAGCACCACGCGGTCGCAAAGACATTCTGTGTTTTTGCACTGAAAATGGGAGTAACATGCACATGTTGTTTTCGTGTCCTTTGTTCCGCCCACAAGAAATGTGGATGGTATTGCAGTGCCATCTAGTGGAGTTGGGGGACACTGTGTTCTCTTTGTCTGAACACATGCTTGTCACTAGGTTGAAAAATCAAAAATATTGTGGTATTGTGTATTTTGATCTCGCTTTTCAGTTTTAAACCTCTTACTTGCTGATTTATGTCTCCTGAAATAATGTATCATGTAATGGCCTTAATGCATTTAAATTAAAGTTTTGCTGCACTGATGCATTGTTTGTACTGTAGAGTAGTGTTTGCAGCTGTAACATAAACTGCAGTGCGTCATTCTGTGACTAATGGTGGTCTCTCTCTCTCTTTCTCTGCCCTTCCCCAGGGCTCACCATTCCGCCGTCGTTCAGTGAGTGTTGGTGAACAGTGGCTCCAGAATAACAATGCCACCTTCAGGCCACTTCCTGCCTGTGTTTCACCTCCAAGAAACCATTGCACTTCAAGGTGGGATTTGATTGTTTCTTTAGTAATTATTCAGTCTCTTATGGTTGCTGTCAATCTTCATTTATAAACTTTGCTTGATTAAAAAAAAAAAACTTGAGCTTGAAATCAGAAAATGATTGGCATTATTGTGGGCAGAGAAAAATAAAAGTACCTAATAACATTGTAGTAATAAATACAAAACTATAAAATGCTAAACTTGTACACAGTACATTTTAAATTCGGATGGATTAATTCTAGTCCAGTTTGGCTGGGATTGTTTTACACTGGTGGTAGGAAAAAAAACACAGACATTCTGAATTCGGATGGCAATAAAACCACTGACTAGCCCCTGCAAATGTTGAAAATACCTTATGTTCCCATGAGAAACAATTACCGTCCGAATAGGGCGAATGTTGAAAACAGTTATGCTGCTTAATAATTCTGTGGAAACTGTATTACATTTGTTTTCAGGATTCTTTGTAGGAAAATAAACACAGACATTCTGAATTCGGATGGCAATAAAACCACTGACTAGCCCCTGCAAATGTTGAAAATACCTTACGTTCCCATGAGAAACAATTACCGTCCGAATAGGGCGAATGTTGAAAACAGTTATGCTGCTTAATAATTCTGTGGAAACTGTATTACATTTGTTTTCAGGATTCTTTAATGAATATAAAGTTTAAAAGAACAGTGTTTATTTTTGAAACCAAAATCTTTTGTAATAATCTTAAGTCTTTATTTTCAATTTTGATGAAATACTGTATAATATATCATTGCTGAATAAAAGTATTAATGTCTTTTTTTTTTTTTTTATCATATTGAGCCCAAACTTATGAACTGTAGTGTAAATTATACAGTTCACCTTTAAAATGTGTTGCGAATAGCTTTTCATATTGTTTTGTTGTATTCAGATGAAATGTTAAATTTAACTCTGAATTTATTTCATACTAACAGGAGGATTCGGGGCGAAGCCAAGAAATGCCGGAAGGTGTACGGCATTGAACACCGAGACCAGTGGTGCACGGCCTGCCGCTGGAAAAAGGCATGTCAGAGATTCCTCGACTGAATCCTTCTTTAGATTGATGGAAACAGAACACTAACCTTATAGAGACCCACAAGAGGGGATCGTACCTGGAACTATGGTTGGAAGAAACCAAAAGAGCAGCTTTTGTGACTTAAGACTTTTTCAGCTTTCATTACAATTGCGTGTTTTTTTAAAAATGTGCTAAGGAACCATGTTGATGCTGCAGTCTTCCTGCATCTTATATCAAGAACTGATGAAGTCTGACCTTCCTTTTACAAGCGGTATGCAGCCATATACAACAGCAGCAGTCATATACTTTTTGTTTAATGTGGTTTGTACATTGTCGTCATCAGACACATATGGAAATTTTACTTATTCCAATTTAAAAACTAATATGAGACAGGAGAGAGGTCTTTACCGCGGGCTATTGCTTTCAGGGGCAAAATTGGCAGCTTATGCTTAATTGTAGATAAACAAGAAAGCAGAGTAAATGTTTCAATAGCATGTAACGTTTATGTTCATGTATGCCATGTTTACCTGCTGAGAAGCAGCTTTTTCTTTGATTTCCAGCACAAAATTCTGTAAAAAACTTTTGAAAAAGAAATAGGAAGAAAAAATGTTTTTTTATTACGATTTTGATATTTGTGACGTGTTAAATCCTGTCGTGTCATTATCGGTGTATTTCTGTGTCACAGGGTATACTTCTGTGGAATGATATGATTCACTTTTCGGTCACATCCATACTAATGAAGTATCTGTGCAAACCTGCATGATCTTATGCAATTATTCATTTACTTTTGTGCTTCTCGCCCCAGCCTGCTCACTCGCTGTTTGTCTGTTTGGAATGTGTTGTTGCCAAAGATAATCTCAGCAAGATAATACATCATATACATCTCTGCATAATAATGTGAAATGAATCTGATGACCATTTATGTGTAACCAATTGTTTGACTGGTTTATACTCTTAATACTGGGTCCAAATATTTTCTTATTGTACAACACTTCTGTACGTCATCTTTTTTTGTTTTTATCTGTAGCTCAATATATTTCGCAAAGCATGATGCTTTGACATCATAAAACTGAATGTACCTTTAGATCCCATAAGTCTTTATGAACTTCTGACAGTCAGTGTCATAGCTGTGTAAGGACATCCTAGTCTGAGAGACATTCAATGAACCACATAGAGAACAATCTTTTTGTACATTTTTGTAAAGTACTTCCCAAGTATTTCCTTTTATGAAAAGTCATAAACTGAGATCTGTTCAAGATAAAAGTATAATTTCTTTTCATGAAACTTATGTCACTTCATGCCTTTTATAAATAAACTTTTGTGTAAACAAGTACGACCGACAGTATTGCATTTTAATATTGGTACTTTTGAGGATGACTAGGCGGAGTGCTTTCAAAATGCAATAAGGTTAACCGTTGGAAAATATTTCATTATTTATGTTTGAAATCCAAATTAATGATGAACAAAATACTTCAGGACACACAATCATTTGCTGCATGACAAACCACAGAAAATAGTAAACTATTTTATTGACATAGTTCAGTTACTATGTACAGTTCATTTAGTGAACATCATGAAGTTTATCAGTAGAATAGAGGGAAAAGCATGATTTAGCAATGTTTGCATAAACACATCATTTCATCTGCACAAATACAAATCAGTTTTATCAGTTAAAAAAAATTCTAATGAATGCTTTTGGTTTCCCACTCTTAGATGAGGATGCAAACTCCGTGTGCATGTGCATGACAGAATTTGTTATGTTTGTATAGGCATATTACAGTTTTTGCTGGAATGGTTTATGCGAAATCTGGCTTTATTTATTTTTTCGAGAGAGACAGTAAACACAGATTAGCTTTCTTTAATCCCCTTAAAGGAATAGTTCACCCCCAAATGAAAATTATAGCAATTACTTATGCTTATGATTCTGATCCCATTTTATTTTATTTCTTCCTTAAAACACAAAAGGAGATATTAAGCAGATTGTTAAAGCTGCTCTTTTCCCCAACACACTCTCATGGAAATGAATACGTTTTGGTGAATTGATGGCTAATTCATATGAATTTGTACAATCTCATTCATTTGTTTTTGTACAATCTGTTTACGCCCCAGTGATGGTTATGCTTAGGGGTGAACCTTCATGCTTATTTTTTTTTTTCTAAAAAAGAAAGAAAGAAAAAAGCCTACATTTACTTTGTAGAAATTCATATGAAATGGTCACTTTTTAAAAACAGCTACGTTTAAAAAAAACTTTTTTAAAGAGTTACGTAGTAAACGTTTTTAAAAGTTTGCAAACTTAAATTTTAGTCTGTTTCTCATGCTTTCATTAGGCTTTAATGCTGATTTACGTTCCATTTGGAGCTCTAAATGACATAAGGGTGAGTGAGCCTTTTCATTTTTGGTGAACTATTCCTTTAATAATTCTATTTTGCCTAGTAATTACCTCTCTATATGACATTCCACCTCAATTTCAAGCATTTTCATGGAAATTTCATTATGGGAACTCTAATTGACCAATAGGTGGCAGTGTCGTAAAGGAGATGAATTTGGAACCGGTAACGTTTTCAAACGGTCTTTACACAATGTTTAATTAAACTACAGGGGCCATCATATACAATACCAATCATCTAATGCAATTTATATATGTCTCAAATCGAATCTGTAGAGTTTTATTCAAACTTCAAGCTAATATCACTTAATGTAAACTTTGTTTGACACAGATTAGATGCTTCATTGAGTAAATGCACATCTAACCCTGTGGCACTATGAGAGCTTTTTGTGTTTGAGGAGAATGGTGCATGATATCTTTCGAATGAGCAAAACAAATGGTTTGCTTGGTAAGTTTATTCACTTCAAAGGTCAAAGCTTATTCATTCTGTTGGGTGACATCAGCAGACATACTATTAAACTCACTAGCTCGAGTACTCATGCCAAAATACTGCTTGAGGAACTCGCTAAAACGCTTCTGGTTGTTCCACTTGCGGGCGGATTTGCGGACGCCTATGAAACTCCCATATCTTTTTTGCAAAGACCTTCCAGGATCCATGAACTTCCTGTAGCCATACTTGTTTTTGAGGAAGCCTCCAAAGCGTTTGATTAGGTGGACGGCAGCCTCTTCCTCATCGCCTTCCATCTCACTATCTCTATCCCGCTCTTCCTCGGATTCTTGTGCTGACTGTATTTGCAGGAACTTGTATTTTTTACTGAGCTGCATATCTTGGTCCTGATCATCCATTCCCAAGGCCCGTGTTATGTGGTTGAACCTCTGGAGGGTTTCAGAATACTGCCCATCATCCTGGTCCACAGGCAGAGAGATGTCCGCTTCTTCCTCTGCTCTTTTCAGCATGCCATTGCCAACCGATAGCAAGGCGTTTGGTTTCTGCTCCACAATGGTCCTGCGACACATCTCCCAGGTGTCGCCTGGAGAAAGTTTACCATGACACTCCACCAGACACACCTGAATGAAGACCCGCACAAACACACATGTTACAAGGTCAACATCATCATGCTTTAATACAGTCACACTGTATTAAATTACAATACGAGAGTGTGTGGAATGTTTTGTAACTTTAGCTTATTCAGCACAATCATTTATACGTCATCTGGTCCTCGCTGGTTTAAGCTGGCTTTCCACCCAAGCCAAACGAGAGTTCAGATAGTTTTAGCTGGTTGGCCAGCTGGTCTCCCAGTCTAACCAGCTGAAATGCCCCAAACCCCTCTAAAACCAGTCAAAAAGGCTGACCAGTCTGAGAGACCACCTAAGATCAGCTTAGGCTGGCAGCAGTTTCTTTATTACAGCAGAGTAAAGCAAAGTACGTTCAAATTAAATCAGAATTGTCCCTACTTTGACAAATTCTTGTCAACAAATCTTTTAAAACAGATTTTAAACAATAAAATCATTTTCAACACCACCTCTGCAACCACTTCTGTTCTTTTTTAATGGTTTTGTTCTGAAAAATATTTTTACTACCTATACTGATCGATTTAATTAAGTCACACCCCTTTTTGTCTATGAATTTCTTAAGAAATATGCCACATGGAGGTCCTCTGCAACCACTTCTGTTCTTTTTTAATGGTTTTGTTCTGAAAAATATTTTTACTACCTATTACTGATCGATTTAATTAAGTCACACCCCTTTTTGTCTATGAATTTCTTAAGAAATATGCCACATGGAGGTAAAATGGGATTTATTAAGTGAAACCTTAGTTTAATTTGATTGGCCAAGCGTCTTGCCAATGCCACGCATTTTTGAAGTGACTCGTTTTTCAGGTTACAAGTGAATCATTGAATCATCGACTCAACCGATTCGTTCAAAACATTGTTTCGATCAGTAAAGAAACACAGGTAACTGCAGCGGTCGATCTCGTTTGGCTTCGTGTGTAATAATTGTCTTTGGAGTAAGAAAAATAGACAACTGTAACTGGAAATATGGTATGTAAAATGTAAGTTACCCAGTATTACCTTGTTTTTAACGGTTTATTGAACTGTATGAAAGCAATATCACACTCGCTATAGCTATTTGGTCTGATCTGGAGATTGGTGGAGCGTACTGTATATTTGGAACAACAGCTCGTGGATATTGCTTAATTAGACCGTTTTAACTTTAAGTATACTGGACCAGAGATTTTTTTTTCAAAAGTGTTTCTGAAAAGTGGATTTCATGAGAACTTGAGTAGCATCTAAAAACTAAAGTCACGACCATCGCGCATTAAAATGGGAGGAGCGCGAGCTGTTCCTCGTAATCCGGTGTAATCAGTTAAACCTTTTAAATTAGCAGTTTAGTTTGGAGGGAGTTGGTTAGTTATCAGAAGAGCTATATCTGCTCATTCATGCTGAAAAACGACAAGAACACCTCAGGGTGAGCCTGTGCTATGGAGGGCTACTCAGGCCCATCAGTTTCCGTAAGCACGCAGCCTTGCCGAATGATGTTATTGTGTTTCTACTTAATTACACAACAAGATAACTGAATCACTCCGGCTGTTTTGAGTCAAAGGGCCATCTTTAACCAAATTAGCACTTCTGCCCCCTCAAATGCGTGTTATTGACATGAATCAGAGAGTATGTCCTCCTCCTCGGAGCTATAATCAGCTGCAGAGCACAACCACATTCCACTGTTATGATCATTATGATTATGTCAACTAAAGGCGAGTCTCAGGGAAATTCGATACAATTGAGGCCATAGGTCTTGGGCGGTACAGAAAATGAAATAAGATTAACGAAGCTGTAGAAGATCTGTGCAGAGTAACATAAAACTAGACATGTACATTTTCTGAAGAACATGAAAGTGCTGCTTGCCTGTGACTGTTGTGGGTGGTTTCTCATTTTCTTTAGTTTAAGTTAACATAATAACTAAACATAAACATAACTCAAACTAAATAAACAAAAACAACAAAATTACAAAAATTATAGTGAACACTGAAACTATAAAAATAAATGTAATTGTAAGTATTACCAAAAACTAGTATCATTGGTTGTTAAGGTGCTTTATCACATTACGGTTGCTAGGGTGTTTGAGTGGTTTCTATGAGGTTGCCATATCAAGAGATCCTATAACCTTAAGTATAGTATCTATAATATTCTGGTTTCTATGGTTTGGATATCTCCTTTATTGTAAGAGTATGGGTTTTTCCCCCTTCTGTTTTATCGTCTTCCAGACAAAATAGAGGATCAACTTTGTATGTTTCTCCTTTGAAAAAAAAAAAACTTGAATAACTGATATAATTATTGATGTATATAAGAACATAAAACTATAAAATTATAAAATAATTTGAGTTTATAGAAAATCTCTGATTGTTGGCACAATCTGTGATTTTGAGATATCTTCTGAAACTCTAGACGACATATGAGAGATTTTTTTTTTTTTTTTCAGGGAAATTCTTTTTTGAGAAGTTAAGCAAAAGTCTCCAATTGCACTCCATTTAATCTCACTTCTGTATAGAAGAGATAGTAAGAGGTCTTGTGATATTCTTTACTACGGGGAGTGATGGACACTGTAGGGAATTACCAAATTGTTGAAGGCATATTCATTAGGCAGTTTTTGGCTGCAGAAGAGGCAATCCTTCTGGCAGTCACACCATGCTGGGTTACACAGTCCAAGCAACAGTAGCGTCCACAGTGGAGTCTTCATCACGCAGTGTGTTAACAACCGAAGTGCAGTCTGTAGAGAGGATAGAGACAGAGATGATGGTGCAAGAGAGAAAATAGGTTACGATTCCTGGAAATAAATCTTAACACAACAGTATGTGTATACGTTAGTTCAACCTACTGGAAAATTTCTGATTGGTCAAGTGCATCATTTGCCATCTTTGTGACTCAAATCTAATCAATTCAAAAATAACCAACTCAGAACTTAAAGGGGTTATATGATATTGCTAAAAAGAACATTATTTTGTGTATTTGGTGTAATGAAATGTGTTTATGCGGTTTAAGGTTAAGAAAACAAATTATTTTCCACATACTGTACATTATTGTTTCTCCTCTATGCCCCGCCTTTCTGAAACGCGTCGATTTTTACAACGCTCATCGGTCTGAAAAGCGAGGTGTGCTCTGATTGGCCAGCTATCCAGTGCGTTGTGATTGGCCAAATATCTCAAGCGTGTGACGGAAATGTTACACCCCTTGCCACATTGTGATGCCTTGTCCGGCCGGAGCGACGAGACAAAAACATTAAAACCCATTATAAACGAGGCATTTGTTGCATCCAGTGGGGACATAATTATGGATTATATTGACTTATACTGTCTTTTTACGTGTTGCGTTGCATCACGCCGCGTAAACATAAAACCATGTCTGCATTTGTGATCGGAGAAATGACAAACAACAAGCGCTACTCTACACTGCTCAAAACTCGCGTTTGAATTGTCAGTGGCAAATTCTTTAAATATAAAAAAAATTACTTACAGTCTAGTGTTGTCAAAAGACCCGGTATTTCGGTACCAAGTCGGTACTAAAAAAATGAAAACGTTCTAAATATGTTACCTAGAAAAAGGTTGATAGCAGATTAAACAATTTATTCTAAATGAATGTTGTTTTATTGGTGCAGTGTTTTGTTGGTTGCTGGGCGACTTGTTTTCTACATTGTAATGGGCTGTTTTTCTTTGCAGAAGTTAATCTAAGATAAATTAATTTAATAAAATAATTTCAACTCAGTTCAATATTTAATGACCTTTTATTTGTTTATTTTGGCAAGTAGCTGTGTAATGTACAGTCAGAAGGTCATTAGTGCAAAATAAACTCCTTCAGGGTGAGATTATTTTGTGATAATGACTGTATGAATGTACATTATCCCTCACAAAAAATGCTGCCTATCTGTGTGACGTTAACTAATCATATTTAAAGGTACTTTTTTAATGTATCCGAGACCGACTTGGCATTTGCCAGTACTTCATTATCAAAACTCATCATCTGTAGTAATTAAAGCTAGAATTAGTGCTTGTGGCGTAATGGGAGCAGAATGGAGAAAAGGAGGAGGATTTGAGCCGCTGTGATGCACGCTGGTTAAGCAGTCTTAGTTACCACATTAGTCCAAACAATAGAAAGGACTATAAAGCGCTTCAGTCCTTTTTATGCCAAAGCTTTAAGAATAATAACCTTATCCTGCAGCTGCCTTGTCAAGCAAATAAAGCACGGATGAATGTACGTTTCAGCATTGACAGTTGACCGGTGACATGCTGCCCACCAAACCATCAGTTGTTTAGTTGCTTCAAAAGCAACTTCAAGATAAATCAATTTCACCTGCATTACACTTGTACTGAAGGTGTCACCAGGAACAAAAGCAAAGGTGTAAGTCACGGAGAATCAATAGGCACCCCTTGAGTGAGTTTTATTGAATTTAGTCACTGTAAAAGTAACAGACAAGGAAAGACACATAATTATAAGTGTGAGTGAATTACAC
Source organism: Sinocyclocheilus anshuiensis (assembly GCF_001515605.1). Classification (NCBI taxonomy): domain Eukaryota; kingdom Metazoa; phylum Chordata; class Actinopteri; order Cypriniformes; family Cyprinidae; genus Sinocyclocheilus; species Sinocyclocheilus anshuiensis. The sequence goes on from NW_015558630.1 coordinate 449,846, forward strand.
ACAACTTTATGCAGGGGGAACAAACTGGATATTGATTTTTGTCGCTCCCTTTAGTTCATTTATGTATTTATTTTTTCTCAGGAACTACAAGATTGAATGGATTCAGGCCAGGCCGCAGCATTGTTTAGAGGTGATATTTCAAGTGGGGATTGTTTGTTACAACTATAGTTTTTCCTTTTCAGCAGCTTTTGTTTTTCTGGTTGAAGTTTCTCATTTAAATTTAGATTACTAGTACACATTTCTGTGCACCTCAGGTGCCCCAGAAGTTCTTAATCTCACTGCGGTTTGTACAGACTCATACATACATGTGGGATGCAGAGCTTGGCAGGCCTTCAAGATTTAATTAACTAACTCAATTATGTAATAAAATAGACTAAACCAAGATGGACAGAGTGATTTAACTTTTGACCTTTGGAATTATCTCATATGCTCAAAGGAAAGAACAATCTCTTATTGACTAAGTAGGAGGAAATTGGTGCACTTTGAGAAACTGTGCTTTTTATATCATAAGAAAGCTTTTCTGTTTTGAAAAGGAATGACTAAGTGCTCTATTTACAGAATGTCAGTGCCTCATAATCTGTAGCAAAACATTTAGTGATTTTTGACATCGTTTAATGCCATCTTTACATTGTGTCTAAAGTGGCATTTTTGCCACAATATGAATTATTTACACAAACAGTTGAATGCTGCATGGATGTGGGCATACATGCATTTGCATAGAAATTACAATTATTAATAAACGTATTAAATTAATGTTTTGAATATGAAATAATTGTAACATATGAAAGCCTATTTGCCTCAGTGTTACTTAATGTGACTATAGCTCACATTAAGACGCTATATTGCAATATGACCATCTCTCACAATGTTGTTTTATTCCTTATTTTAAAATTTGTCTCATGATAATCTGTTATGTTTTTTGTTCTGAGGTGGGTTACAATATAAAAAGGTGAAATGAATGAAAATATGAAATTATTAATACAAATATGTAACTATAAATTAAATAAATACTCTATTATGACAACAGCAGTGTTTCTGTTCTGCTGCTGCATTTTATTACATTTACAGAAAACAAGCAGCGTCAGATGCTAGGGGCTCAGGTGGATCAGAGCAGCATATTTCAAAGGGGTCATGAACTGCCTTTTTTATTATTTTGTACTGTTCTCTGAGGTCCAGTTATAATGTTATCAAGATTTTTACATCAAAAAAACATCATAATTTAGGAGTAATAGGCTATTTTCTGCCCTGTTTTGACCCCCTCATCAAAACGCTCTGTTTGAATAGGTGTGGCGGATTGTAGACTCAGAAGTAAATACCCACTGCTATGATTGGCTAACAGTTGAGTATGTTTGACAGCCTACATCCTTCATAGATGGATGCTGCTGTGATTTAAGTTAAAAATGCATAAATAACTCTACATATCAAACGATCTGTAATAAAAGCAATAGTAGCACGAAATAAAAACAGTTACTCACACTCGTGTGGTGCGGCATTACTTCGGATCTAATATAGTCGGCACAGCATCGTCTTTAGTTTAAATCTTTCTGAAAACCCTGGGTCGAATTGTGCCTTGTTTGTAAACAAATCCGCTGTAAAATGAAGTGATCAAAGGACCAAATTCTTACTGATGCGGTCTGGATCTTAAAAATAAAGTTAATCCACTCTTTTCTAATGTTAGGATCAGAAGGAAGGCAATGCAAAAACGTTTTTTTTCCACAACTTGTTGTCTTCGGAGCATCTTTATCGTTTAATTTCTGCGTAGACCTACGTTTTCTTCTCTTGATATTTACCCACTATGTGAGTGAATCGGTGGGCAGGGGGCTAAACAAGCAGTGATATAGAAGCAAGTGTTGATCTTCCTCTGTGTTTAGCCACACTTTTATGTCATAAAGTGGCACATTCCTCAACCTGTCGTTTTTGCAGATTGGCTTCAATATAAGCTGTTGAAAGTTTTGAGTTCTGAAATTTACAGGATGCTTCTATAGTACAATTACCTCTTATATGTGAAAAGATCAAGGGATTTTTTATTTGGGATTTTAATTGAAGCACTTGTGTCATTGCTCATAAATATCATGACGTGAAATGACAGACATTGTCCAGTAAACAAAGCAAGTGGAAAGAATTCCAAGTTCTGCTTCATTTCCTGTCTCCATCACCAGTCGCTATACTGTCATAGAGATATTGTCCATCATTTTAAATGTGTTATCTCTTGAGATTTTGAATATATGCCAAACACGGTTGGCTAAAAACACTCAATGGCTCAATTAAACTCCAGAGGTAAATGGGGCTGGTTTTGCACAGCTTATTTCTCAATCAAACACGACATAATCAAAGTTTGATACCAGAGGGATTCTCAGTGGCAGAGACAGGCAGCTCACTGCTGTCTAATTAGACCAGAATTGTGCAACTGCAGATGGAAAGCTTTGAGAAATTGCTGTAAAAACAAGATATTTCTGATACATAGTAATATGACACTGACACCATAAACTAGAGAAATATTGGAATATGATCATAATGTGCTGCCAATCATTTTAATTAGGGTGGAGACTATATGACGCTAACGGCTGTACCTGGTTTTGATTAATGACGTCAATTTCCTTCAAGCATGACGCACTAGATCAATTTAAACAGAAAAGAAATCAATGACCATTATTACCAGTCCAATACCAGCCCCATGAGCCTTAGGATCCAATAGTTGAGTAAAAGTGTCATTATTATTGGCTGTAAGCATAGCGAAATATAAATGAAATGACCAGTGATGTAACAACATCTCTGAGGAACATTTATTGTTCATATGTTGCTCTTACATAGCTCAGGAGATCATTTGTGTTTCTCCTTAAATTCCTCATGAGAAATAAAAATGAGGTATTATGATATACAGTGAGAGTGTAGAACTATAAAAAAGAAGGTATGACAGTGCAGATATAATTTGGGTTTTGAAGAATCTGATGAGAAATATTTGCGTTTATATATTGTGATTTCTGATGTTTGATTGCTGTTGAGATCTTTTCTGGGGGGTGGAGAATAGACTGTAGTCTGCACTTTGTTCACCTGTATGTCTCAGTAGGGCTGCTGCAGCCCATGAAGGTCAAAGACAAATTTGTTCGGACACACACATACCTACAAACTCACTAGAAGATAAACGCAACCACAAATTGAATGGAATATTGCCCCAATAACCACAAATGTTTCTTTGATGATAAATGAACAATGGCTGGAATAATCAATGGGATGGAATGATTCACCACACTTAAACATAGCTGTCAGGGCTTTGCATTGACGCCCATGACATAAGGATAGATTATCTAATCAGAACGCTTAAGGTTGTTTTCATGCTTGTGATGTAATTGTTTCATCTGCCACATTGAATGCAGTTGTTAAACTGACGTTAAGGGCTGAGAAACTCCTTGATGAAATATCAAGGACTCCTCCTGCAGTGCAGTCCTTCACACCAATGCAGTTTAACAATGCTTTTCATAGTCCAGCATCAAACAGACATGTTAGTCTGGATACTTTGAAATACCTGAAAAAAGTCTGGGGGGAAAATCAAGAGATGGTAGATAAACTACTTAGAATTTGAAAAAAAATAAATTAAAAAAACTTGTAACACCTGTTATTATGATTGTTTTATAAGAAGAAAGCATAAATCTGAGTCACATCACACTGCCGTTCTGCACTGCACATCCATCTTCAAACAGTACCGTACACACAAAATACTATTTTGTATTATTTTATTCAGTAAAATATTGACTTTTCAGGTTTTTGTTAATGACTTTTTGCACCTTTAATAAGCATTTGAAAACTTCACAAATTAATATAGAAAAATGTTGATTTTAACAAGTTTTCTTTGGTCAAATTAGAAGTAGAAGCATCTAGAACTAGAGGCTTCTCTAGAACAATACAGAGACCTAATACAAATATGATTTTAAAACAGACATGGCAGAATTCTGGGAACTTTATTGTCATAAAATTATATATAATTTTGTGTGCTATCTGGGTCACAGTATTGGAGAGGACCATGCATGGTCGCTCAAAGTATGTACAGTGCATCGTGTTATAGCACTACACACAAGGCTTTCATATATGGGGCAAATATATAAATATAATATCGAAATATATAAAATTGTAATTTCTCATGCTTCTCCAGATACAGGCGGGCCCGGTTCCAGAATCAAATCACTGTGCTTCTGAAATCAGTGGGGGTGCTCTAGCCTTAATGTACATCTATTTTGACATTTTTTTATAATAATTAAAAAGCTGTCACTCATTTCAGTTTATCGCGATCTCACAAAGTTCCGTTATAATCAATGAAGCTCTACACTGCTTTTATTTACATCATGTTATAGTTTGTTTGTTATAATGAGAGACTCTCCCAAGCGTGCAGCACTAAACAAAACTGTGGCGTGGAGTGGATTCTAACTTAAAACGCTTAACGCCAATGCATTCAGGAAATCAACAGAAAATGCTGGTGATTGTCTACATTGATCAGTGCTACAAAAACACGTTGAAAACAGAAACCTTTGAAGTTCTCCAGAGTTCAAACACAAATTCACACTGGAGCATTTGGAAAATGTTTTGCCAGTATCCTATTTCTACAGCTTCAACTGAGGTGCTCTTACTTTCGTTTTGTTCCCTCAAGCACTCCCATAGAACCGGCCCTGGATACGGGTAATTGCAAAGAAATATGTAATATGGAGTATTTCATACATGTTTTTAGGCATGAAAAATTATCAAGATCATAAAAATATCTACGCCAAATGTTTTCATAAAGCAATAGGTTACCGCATGGGACAAGGCCCACCCACTTTTTAAGACCAATGATATTGGACCCACTCACTTTTACAATCTCTAATTCAGCGCATATGTCTGTTCACTTTTCAGAGCACCGTCAGTCAAATCCATTCCACTTGAGAAATACCCTAATAAATTAAACTCCATTGTGCGTTTTAGCTACAGCCTTGACTTCCACGCTGCTGCTTCCTCAAATCCATTGCACTTGGCTCATTCAGAGTCCATATAAATTAAACTCCATTCCGTGTTCTCACTACTCACACCTGCTGCACTCCCGCGACACAGCAAGGTAAACAAAGCATTTTAGCATATCTGCTGTTCAGGTGGGTCTGGCTGTGTGCTCACATACCGTCACTAAACAAGCTGCTATTTAAGTGAATGTTCATTATTTGAAAGCGAAACTACTTTGTTTGGCCTTCCAAAAGAGGACACGACTAGAAATCAGTGGTTAAGTTGTATTTACAACACTGTTCCAGAACAGTTCAACCCAAATATTCAGATGTGTCCAGCGCATTTTATGGAGGACTGTTTCCTGATCCTGGTAGAGTAGACTACAATGCCGGCTGTTCTGACTCTCAGACTGTAAGTACGTTTTTTATATTTAAAGAATTTGCCACTGACGATTCAAACGCGAGTTTTGAGCAGTGTAGAGTAGCACTTGTTTGTCATTTCTCCGATCACAAATGCAGACATGGTTTTATGTTTACGCGGCGCGATGCAACGCGTAAAAAGACAGTATAATTAGCAACATCATATGACCCCTTTAATCTTTTATTATAAAACTCATGGGCGACATTTGGGTGGGTTGCAAATTTTTAGTCATGGAATTCCTGATGTCGGCCCCGCTGCAATTGGAGCGCTTAGCCAAGCCCGAAATACCCTCAAAGTGTTTTTGCAGCGTTGAGCAATGTAACCAATCAAAGACATATCTGTTGATTTCTTGAACGAAATGGCCAATCAGAAACGTTTTGTCAGAGTTCACTCACCGCTGAAAGCGCCGCAGTTTTTAAGTGCAGTTTTGCATGCTCGTGAATCATCTCATGACTAAGTGCAGACGCGATGTAAATAAGAGATTCATTGTGCAGTTTAGAGAGCTTCATTGATTATAACGGAACTTTGTAAGATCACGATGAACGAAGATGAAAGCTTTCGTGAAGCTTTTTAGTGATAAAGGGAGTGATAAAGATTATATATTTTCTAGGGTATAATCCATTCAGAATTTGTAAGAAACTTTAATTTTTCGGACACATAGGCTACACCCTGCAAAGTTTGGGGAATGACATCCGCATATTTATGCGCGATTCACTCTCGAAATGGCAGTGATTGGCAATGGACGGAACATAAAATATGTTGATGTAATTCTGGAACCAGTCCTGGCCAAACCTCCACAGACAGCGCGCGTCCCGAGCGAGATCTAATTCACGGACCAAAAGCGTGTGTAAATTGAGATCGGGACATATCAACCAGTAATTAATTTCATTTCTAGTAACGGACGGTAGAAAGTTCAGCGATGAATGGTATACGATTTATGACTTGTATTATGAGAATATAGTCCCACAACTGATCATTTATTTTTTCCTCACGTGTCTCGCCTTTGGTAACAACGATTCAAAACGGAAACATTTCAAGTGACACGGGAAAAAGACACGGAAAACTTCAGTGAACATCAGAAAAGCAGCGTGCACATTTCTGGTTAAAAATGAAAGGCCATCAACTGACAAACGGGAAGCATCACCATTCAAGTCAGCAGGACGAGCCAAAGCTAGTCCACAGTACTTCTTGACTGTGTTGGATTGACTGCTTTGATGAATTGCAATACGGTAGTGCATTGTTTTACATCCTTGCTTAAATAAAAACAAAATGTTTTTTTTCGGATGTATTTATTTCAAATATATATATATTTTTTTCTTGCCCCCTGACTCAAGAGTCAAATGTCGCCCATGATGAAGCTGATTATAATTATTATTTTTTTTTTAATATTTGCAGTCATTGATTGTCATTATGCTGATATATTTTGCTTTTATGCTTATGATTATGCTTTTTGTGCATCAGGATATTTAAAACACCGCAAGGACCGCTAATCAGGAGTCAATTTCACAGTGGCTAAAATTATGCCATGAGTTTTGGATGAGCCGATACATTTGCCTCGGGGCCTTCTGGAGAATTATCTGACTATTATTAGATTTTGCAAATATCCTAGCTGCACCTCTCCTGAATGATTTTTGTATCATATTTGTGAAAAATTAATCATCATGTGGATTTTTCTTTATAAGTTTTTAAAAGAGGAGCTGAGGCAATTGCCATGATTATTACATAATCACCTAAATGTAATGTTATTATACAACTTTAAAAAATTAAGAATTTGCACAGAAGGAATCAATAGCACTTACTTTTTTTTCCTTTTAAAGGGATAGTTCACCCAAAAATGAAAATTTGATGTTTATCTGCTTACCCCCAGGGCATCCAAGATGTAGGTGACTTTGTTTCTTCAGTAGAACACAAACGAAGATTTTTAACTATCTTCTTCTTCTTGCTTTACGACGAATCGCAGACTTATAAGTGCTTTACCGCCACCTATCTCTCAAATGGACCATTGATGTCATCGGCGTCACGCGCCGGCTGTTGAGAACGCGCTCAGGACAGTTTGGACATTGCAGTGAATCAGAGGTAAAAAACGATAGAAATACTGTTCAGTTTCGTGCACAGACCAATCATTTTGTGTCTTAAGACCTCAATGTATCGTCACGAGCCGCAGGGTTTAATTTGGTTTTGTCGGTGTATGTTTTTTTTTTTACTCTCAAAGCCATGATTCCCATTCACCTCCATTATAAGACTGACAGACTGCAACGGTTCGAGTTAAAAATCTTCGTTTGTGTTCTACTGAAGAAACAAAGTCACCTACATCTTGGATGCCCTGGGGGTAAGCAGATAAACATCAAATTGTAATTTTTGGGTGAACTATCCCTTGAAGTCAGCCAGGTTTCTTTCTTTCTTTCTTTCTTTTAATGAATAGTATACCACTTTTTTATTTATGATCATAGCCACAGTTCTTCATATCTCAGCTAAAACCGAGCTTTTAGTGACACTCTGTGGTACACAACAAGTATGAAATTATCTAGCGCAGTGCAACATTAGAAAGTCGCATTCTGAATTACCCAAGGCAGAATTGCTCCACGATATTTAAAGGCTAATTCATTAGCATCTCACATGAAATCAACGAACAATTATCTGTCGCTCTTTAGTTTTGAAACCTGAGCACTAAATCCAAACTAACTCTAGCAGATAAGACATTTTTCCAGGTTTGGAAGGACATGAGGGTGAGTAAATGAGTGAACTATCCCTTTAAGTTTAATGAAAAAAAAAATTGTATTGCACACTCTAAATGACAAATAATCAGCAAACAGATTCATGCAAAGTGGCCTGAGTAAATTGATGTGAATCTAAAGTGTTTCTCGCCCTCTGTCAGCCTACCTGAGTTGTGTGCGGTTCAGGCACCTGTCCTGAGCAGATCTGCTGAAACTGAAGGCGGTTATATTCTCCTATCGTCTGCTTCTGTTTGTTTCCTAAGTGGATGCTGTTGCTTGGTTGTCTTATAGAGACACACCCCTCCCTGTGGTCCAACCCCTAACCCCCTGTTTTACGTGTGTGTGTGTGTGTGTGTGTGAGAGACGAGAGAGAGAGAGAGGACAGGAGAAGACTGTCTTACGTATTGGGATGGGTGGACGTCAAGACTTATCTCTACGTCAAGGATTGCAGTCTCTGAGAACAAACTAGAAAACTAAAAATACAAGCAAACATTTTCCCAGAATACTTGCACACTCATTCACAGTGTGTCCTCCATCCATTCATCCTCTGATGAAGTGATGCTCCAAGACAATGATGCTTTGAGAGCTGTGTGCAAAAAGCGTGACCATTGGCATTGCAATGGATTAAACTTCAATCTGTGCCGTTTTCAATATCTCATTTGCAGTCTAGAAGTTAAAATGAATATTGATCAAGCAATAAAAACTTTAAATTATGAATTTAAAGGTAAACAATGGGAATTAGAGAGGTTAAACCAAACATCTTAAGAGACTGATCCAAGGAAAAGAAAATGTTTTATTGCTCATAGGTCGGTCTTTTGTACACTGTAAAAAAAATTCAAAGTTGGAAATAAAACAAAGATTACTGGAGTATGTTTACAAGAAAATACTATTTCAGTCTTTTTACTTCAAAAATGCATTTAATTCAATGTGTTACTTGCCCTTTCTTTGTATTTATTTGTGAAATTTACTAGGCATTGAGTGAAAATTGATGCACCACCATTTTTTTTCTATTTACCTAGTCGCTTCATAAAAGTTAGTTAGTATGTATCTGAATACATTTTATTTTAATCCGAGTTCATATTCTTGGCAGATCTGAACACAGTTTAAGACATTATGAAACTCTAGAAGAGACACGAGATAATAGGTGTCTTTTTTTGCAGGAGAAAACTAAAGCATGAGCAAGTCTCAATTTGTTCTCAATTTAATTATATTTCTGTATAGGTGAAACAATTGAGATTTTAAAGAAATATTATTTGTGAGCTTTCTTTGGGAAAGTTTCTTGAATTTATGATTTTTTTTTTTTTGTAATTTATGAGTTTGTTTGAGACGAAGTTTTAGCTAATGTTTTTATAAAACAATTAAAAAATGTGAAAATTAATTTAAAACACTGTCACAGAAGTGATTGACCAAAAGTAAAATACAATATAAAGAATCCACAGTTATAAAAAATCTAATGTTTTTAAATTCTTTCTATTGTCCAATCATAATAATTTACTATTAATTTTAGATTTATTCAAATTGTATTAATCCCTTACCGTTTGCATAACCAAGAAAAACACTTTTTAAAAAGTATAAAAAACTAGTCATTTTGAATGTTCAGAAATAGCATTTTCATCACTTATTGGGAACATTAGCAAAACATTCTTAGAACATATTTTTGTTAGCTGGTGCTATACTAAACAACATTCCCTGAACAAGTTGTGAAAAATCAATCTTTAAGACAGTCACCAGTGAGTCAGAACATGTCTGACGATGAGTGTGTTTTTTATAGGAAATAGTCCATAGATAAATGTGCCTGACGGATAGCGAAAGCTCCTTTGCATAGTCTCACAATGAATGGCAGTTTTAAAATAAAACTATTTCATGGTGATGAAGCAAAATCCAAAATACAATGTAAGGACTCGAAAATGTTGAGATTGCTTTTCTAGCAGTGAGCCGCTTGTGAATTGAAACCCAGTCTTGTCTGGCAAGTCCAAAACAGCCAAATCAGAACAGGCCAGCACTCTGTCTACAGGTGAAGGGACCAGAAAATTGGCCCTCCCAGCTGTGGGCTCCACAGTTGCTTAAGCCAGATCTTATAAAGTGAGTTTAATCAGTCATGTGTTTGTCCTTGGGCGGGTATATAGAAAACCTCTGATTATGGTGATGGTAAAAACAGCCTCTCGCTGAGATGACCATCTCGTGATGCTAACAAGGTCTTCTGGCCCAAATGATGTATCATTGTAGCTCTCAGCTGGGTGGCATGGAGGAGGAGATCTGATAAGTGTGTTACAGGATGAGTTGTGTTCGCTCATGGCTGCAGTGTGTCACCATGCTGAGGAAATGGGGCCAGAGAAGAAACTCCTGCTGAGAGAGCAGAAAGCATTTTGTGAGATATTCTAGGGATCAGCTCTAGGGTGAGTCTGCCATGGGCAGAATTGTTGCTTTGTATCTGCACTAGTTGCTGATTATTGTGTTACAGACTCAGGGCATGATGCATGGAAGATAAAATGTGTATATTACAGAAGTCTAAGTCCCACGCAATGCAGTGAAAAACAAAGGAAATACTTCAAAAAGAACCCCTCATCAGAATATCTATCTTGATTAAACATTTTCAAAGTGTTTTCTTCAGTGATCTGATAATTAATGTCATCACTTGGCACCTTCTATGAATCAGTGCTAGAAAAATAATGAATTTTCAGTGAAAGGAGGTGTTTAAAGGGTTAGTTCACCCAAAAATGAAAATTCTGTCATTAATTACTCACCCTTGTGTTGTTCGAAACCTGTAAGACCTTCGTTCATCTTCGGAACACAATGTAAGATATTTTTGATGAAATCTGAGGGCTCTCTGACCCTCCCATAGACAGCAAGGTAACTACCACGTTCAAGGTCCAGAAAAGTACCAAGAAGATCGACAAAGTAGTCCGTGTGACATCAGTGGTTCAGTAGAGACGCAGTAGAGACGAAAATGTGGAATAAAGTCGTTATTTTTGTTTTCTTTGCGCAAAAAAAGTATTCTCGTAGCTTAGTAACTTTACAGTTGAACCACTGATGTCACACGGACTACTTTGTCGATCATCTTGGTACTTTTCTGGACCTTGAACGT